>NC_088254.1:23482500-23782500 GCF_036013445.1 Caloenas nicobarica | reverse complement strand
GAGTTGTGCTCCCTGCTGGGCATAACAAGCTGACCCGTTCCTGGGGTAGTTCAGGATGTTTTAAAAGCCTCCTCAGGACCAGCCTCAGAGGGAGCGAACAGCTGCTGCTATCAGATCTGACCTCCCTCACCTACAGTGTCTACTTGTCTCACTTTGCTCCTGTGCTTGAGCAGAAGGGCTTCAGAGAAGTGTTAAGTAGTTCTTTGAGGTGAAAAATACATTCCTTAATGGTAATGGATTTCAGTCCGGTAATCAGATCTCAGAGTCTGAGAAAATAGTGGGTTTGACACTTGCTGGAGAAGCAGTTATAGCGCTTTTATTGGTTGCTGTGCTGGATATAGCACATGCTCTCTGCTCTGCAGTTATCAGACACTGAGAGGGTTTGTATCCAAAAAAATCCGTTGACACCTGCACAGAGCAGATTTACAATCTGGCATGACTTACTCCCTGTCCACAGCAACTGGGATTGTTGTGGGCAGCATCAGTAAACCATGAGAACTCTTCCATCAGCACATACATGAGAGTAAAATGCACTGGGACTTCTAAAGGGAGAGGAAGGTACCGTGATGATTCTTGAAGGGGACACTGAGGATTTCCACTTGGAGAAGGGCAGGGGCTGTTAACCTGCCCTTTCCCTTCCTAAGTGCTGTTGATATCCTGTAATTTTGACAAGATCTGATCTCAGACTAACCAAACTACTGTTCACATACCAGCAGGCTTCAGGTCAAACTGCTGGCACGATGCAGTAAAGCCACACAGGTGCTTTACCTTTTCATAATCCTCCTCGCAGAACTCAGCATCCTTCTGCATGATTTCATGCAGCCGTGCCTTCACTCGGTGCTGACAGCTGCTCAGGGAATCACTGTCACTGTCCAGGAGACCATTCATATTGGCACTTTTCACCATCTGCACCAGGATGGGGGTCAGCTCTCCTTCCAGGGCCAGCAGACCCTAAAGCAACACAGGACAAGATTTCAGCTATGTGCAACCCAAGCAACAAACATTTCTGGTAGTGTCATGGCCTGTGCCATGGTTGAGTGAAATCTCAGCTGTTCTTGAGGAGCAGTTTTACAGTAAGAGCATCTGCAGTCACCAGTGACTCTGGCACAGTTTGAGAGCTAAGGAGCAGAAGTCCAGCCCTGCCTGCTGCAGCCAGCTCAGTTTGCTGCAAAACATTGATACAGCAGAGGCTCTGAAGAACAGCCAAGGTCACAACAGGACTCACTTTGGCTCAAGCTTTAGCTGCAGATGAACGTGTCTTCTCCCCAGCTCCCACCCCACCCGACACCAAAGGCCCTTCGTCCACCTTTTAAGTCCAGCAGCTGAGGAATAACCCCTCTGGCTAGGCAGTCACCCAAAAAATACTAGTTTTGTAGGCAGTTAATACTCAGCAACAAGTTTTATGTGTTCTAACATCAAACACCAGCAATACTCCATAAATAACACCCACGTGCAGCTACGCTGGGTTTCCAGTACCGCCTCATGCACTTGCCATGAGCATCGTGCACTGTCCCCCAGCAGAGAGGGGGAAGCTGCCAGGACAGCTCCTTCCTCATCACCAGAGGTTTTCCTTTAGAACTGGCATATTTTAAGACTAATGTAGCAGAACTAAGAGATGCCCAAAAGACCTTTGCAAAAGCTGCTGCAGTCATCTGAACTCGTCCCTCATCTGAGGCGTAGATCTTGAGATCATGGCGGTAAGTGCTGTGCAGCCTGAGCAAGCCACATCCAGGGAAACCAGCGTAATCACCTGGAACACAGAACAAGCAAGGAATTAATATCTGACACCTGCAAAGGTACTAGCTGCATATACTGCTTTAGACAACAAACTTTATTGTAGTAACAAAGTCATGTAGAGAATTAATCACTTTCACAGCCAGCATTTGGGCTGCTCCAAAACAGACATTCTAGTCATACATGAAGACTTGAAATCCGATTCAGGTTTTGCTTAATTTGGGAAAGTTCATTTTGAAGAAAAAGTGAGGATTCACCAGTCAAGTCTGATGCTGCTCAAATTCTGCAGCAACCCTCTCTGAGCAGTCCACAATCATCCTGACTGCCTGAACATCCCTGTGCAGAACACAGACATACCAAAAAAAATTGCCTCCTTCTACTTTTTCTGTGCACAAGAGCAGGTGCTGCTGCCTCCATAGCTGCAGGCAGAGCTGTTCGGCAGGGAGACACTGGCTCCTAAGCACATCCTACAATTGTCTGTGGCACAAAATGCTGGTTTATTTATGATGGCTGAGTCAACCACAGCAGTCATCAGTAACGGGAGAAACCAACTCGTACAGCTCTTGAGTGTGACCCTCCACAGACAGCGCGGGGGTGACTAATCTGCTGCTGCCCGGAATCCCATGATGATTCTGCACAGTACCCAGTCACATTGCATGTGGAGATGGGAAAACTGCTCCCAGTTCTGAGCTCACAACTCAGGGAAACACCCTGCTAGACAAGGACAGACGCTGGCCAGAAGTCAGCTGTAGATCTGGACGAAGCTGCCACCCAGGAACTCAGCATCTCACCATGAGATCAGATGTCCCCTCTCCCATGTGAAGCAGGAGTCTCAAAGGCACAACCAGGGCTGCAGTCACTGTGTACGTGCTCGGGCCGAGCTCCGCTCCAGCTCCCGGGCTCAGCGCGCGGGGCAGCCAGTGCCCCAGGACACAGCCCCGCGCTGGCACCGCATCCTGAGCCCACTCTGTGGACACATCTCTGCTCATTACGCTGCAATCTACACCCTGATCCCATCCTCCTGCACCAAGGGGAACTGTTCCGTATTCCAGAAGGACATCTTCTCCAATTCAATTTAAACTAGCTCAATTAATTTGAAATTTAATTAAATTGAACTAATTAAACACACAAGTCAAAGATACGCAGTATCTAATACTGGTCTCATCAGATCAATACAGTAGCAGTGTATTACTTCTGACTCTTTATTTGGGTGAAAAAGGCAATCTCAGACTTTTTTTTTTTTCCCCTTTTTTTTTCCCCTTTGGGCTCTTGTTGTTCTGTGTGTGCACTAAATGCTTTTCACAGTCAGAGAATTAAGGTGGAGAAAATAGGGAGAAGTTACCTTCCTATTCTCCTGTCTGTGTTCCAAGACAGATTTCCTCTGTTCCCTACAGCTGACCTAAATTCCTTGTTAATCGCACATCAGTTTAGAATCGTATTTGCTGCATCAGAATGTATCTTATTAGAATGGCTTCTCTTTTTTGAATACTGACACATTAGTTGAAAGAATGCTATTGTGCTCCAGGCTGTACTAAAGTTTAACTACCGCAGCAGACATCTCTGGCCAGCTTGGGGATGTTTGGCTGCAAAACTCACTTGAATTATTTGTCATTACCAGGTCAGCTCAAAAGAACAAAAGCAGCGATGACCCGAGTCATGCAGGCGGCACAGAGCCCCATGTCTGAGCACTGCGAGTGCCGGCGATTCGGCACCAGGGCTGGGCGGCCCGGCACAGCTGTGGGACAGGACTGGGGACACGGGGACACAGACACAGTTCACCTTGGCTACCCGGGACAGGGGGACACAGCTCGCCTTGGGTGCCAGGGACACGGGGACAGAGGGACACAGCTCACCTTGGCCGCCGGGGTACATGCAGCGAAAGGCTCGGCCCAGCTCCTCTGCCTGGACCCTTCCTGCGGGCGTCAGCTCTCCACCCCACTTGAGCACCAGCAGAAGGGACGGGGAAGGCTCCCGGCGAGCGTCTAGGAGACAAACAGGTACTCAGTACGCCAGACCTCGGAGCTGAGCTGGCAGGGGCAGAGCAGGGGAAGAGAAAGATGTGGTTCCCAGCAACTTGCAGAGCACTCTCAACACAAGCCTGACCCACAGTCCCCAGGAAACAAACCAGCAGGTACGAAACTAAGTCCCTACTTTTTGAAGGTACAGGCTGAGTTCATTGAACTGGAAGTATAAGCCCTGTGGCACCACCTGGGGTGTACTGGTGCACAACATCATGCATCACTCCAACCCTTCACATGATGTGAGCAAAGACAAGACAAGGGTCACTAATTCTGCTTGCACCTCCAGAGCCTGGACAGGCAGGATGGCTCTTGAACACCAGGCTTGGAGACCATGGCAGCAACATCAGGTTTCTTTACCTTCATCTTCACTTGCAGTTTTTGGATGTCCATGAGGCAGATAGGTCAGCTGAACCTTACGGTTAATGCCAGAAAAATGTCCATACCTGTCACAAGGAGAGGGGGAAAAACATTTAAACAAATCGGCTCCACCACCCTTTGCCCCGAGGTCCCCAGGCAGCACATAGCAAAAATACAGCACAGGGAAGAGACTTCCTGCAGCAACACCAATTGCAAAGGAACATGAACATTTTTGCCACCTACCTGTGAACTGGCACACACCCTCAAAAAAAGGCAAACTTACCCAAATGAAATTCAAAGATCCATTTACTTCCCTGTTCTTCAGCTGACAGCACTGTCTGCTCTCATACCCCGCCGGGGCTTTAATCAGCCTTAGTTAATTCCTATCTACATCTTTAACAAGTGAATTAATGAGATCATAGGAAAAAACCACCAAACCACACAGCAGCCACTCTGAGGATAAGGATATCTCTAATGAGCAGGGAAAGCGATCACAGCAAAAATTCATCCTCTGTGCTCCACAGACATGGCTCGAGCACAGACACTGTCTACGTATGTGTCACTGTCACAGAGAGCTGCAGTTCTGAGAGAAACCCTGATTTTGTTTCTAAGATGTCAACATCACCATGTTTTTATTTCGGCTGCACAAAACCTAAGAGGACATAAACATCTTTTCATGTTTTCCAAGCTCCTTTTTGTTAAACTTTTGGCACCAGGACAACCTTATTTAAAAGAAGATTTGTTCCAAATTTATCAAAATGCTTCATATCAGTGTGGTCTCTACAGGACTCTGGTTCCTGATCCGCAGCAAAGGAAGCTCAGTTTTGTCTTGAGTTGTTTAGGCAAAACCCAGACACGCTTGGAACAAGAATCGGCAGTGGTTTGGGTGCCAAGGAGACAACGTGAAGAGCACGGCAGCTCTGGTGTAGAGCTGCTGACAGGGGATGGAGGAGGCCAACGTCTGGGCACCAGCTGGTCAGGGCACCAGCAGCACAGCTTTGTTCTACAGTGCACGCTGAGACAACCCCACACTGCCCCAAAACATGAACCCTTACATCTCCAAGACGCTCTTCAGCTGCTCCAGTTTGGATTTCCTCTCCTCAATCTCGCAGTCGCTGTGGGTTCCCAGCTCCACCACAAGCTGCCGCGCGATGTCCAGCACCTCCTGTGGGGGAGCAGGGGCCTCACACACCCGCAGACCCCTCAGGCCCAGCACTGCGCTGCTGTGAGGCCTCCAGATGGCTTCACCCAGCACCAGCTCTGCTTGGACACTCGCCAGAGACACGTCACTTCATGAGACGCAGCTCAGGCAAGACGAACTGCCCCTCCGCAGTTTGCTCCCTCCCCACCCGGCGCTGCAGCCCCGTCCAGAACCGAGCAGGTGCCTCTGACTGCGCCGTCCCCAGCCCGGACCCGTCTGTCCCCAGAGCCAACGCCGGCCGACAGGCAGCGCAGCAGGGCACCCCAGCCCACAGCCCAGCATCACCCAGCAACTGTTTCCGTTCCGCTCTCGTACCGTTGCCCAGCCGAGCACATACAGGGTGGGCAATGAGAAGGGAGGGTTTGCGCAATGGACTGTTTCCCTTTGAGGGTTTTCACCCTCCCAAAGCATTGTGCCATGCGGGATCCGTATTACCTGCGTGTCCCACACAGCAACCCCAGCGGACACTCCTCACCTGTAGCTGCTCTGGTTTTTTCAGCTTCAACTTCCCTGTCTTGTAGCCCTCGTATTTCTCAAACAGTTCAAAGAACCTGAACAGACAACAAAGAACCCTGATCCATTTTCGGCAGTTTCAGTGCTGAGCAGACTCTCATCCCCACATACACGTTCACACCCTGTTCTTCAGGGAGAACCAGCCAGCCCACTGGCTCCTTCCTGCCCTTCAGAAATTTTGAAAAACCCCAAGTATTTCCAGCCACAGGTGTGAGAAGGAAGAGCCACCAGGTTCCCATTCAGTGGGCACCTCCCTTTGCAGCCCCTAGCAGACCTTCCCTCTTTCTTCCAGCCTTCTCACAGAAGGCACCAGGATCCTTACAGGGAAAAGGGGTTCCCTCGACTGGGCACAAAGCATTTCCCTGAACAGAGCACGGCCTCCCATGCACGCAGCCCTTCTGCTCCTCCTCCTGATTCAGAGAACGGGCCCTCCTCACCCCCAGCAGCTTCTCGCCTCTTACCGGGGATGCTTCACTTCCATCTTCATCTTCTGCTTTGGAGTGCGATCTCCGTGCCGGATGACTGCAATAACACAACGAAGCTCCATCCTGCAGAAATACAAGGTACACCTCACAAATGTGCCCCTACACTCCAGAATTACCACCAGAAAGCAGTTTCCCGTTGTTCTTTCAGTTCCACCCTCTGAAAGCTGCTTCCCTCATCAGTGGCAGAACTTCTCTCAGACTAAAGCAGGCACAAGTGCCCAGGCTGTCAAAGCAGCCACAGTACTGCAGACACTGTCAGGTCATCTGGTTTCCTATCAGGGAAGAGCACCACAATACCATAACATGACAGGCAGAACCACATCTGCAGCAGAGAATACCAGGATGGATGTTGCAGAATCTACAGAAACAGCATTTTGAGTTGTGCCAGGCTTGATTTCATGCCCAACTGGTGTAACACTCACAGGACCACTTAGAAAGACCCAGGAGAAAACGACTTTGTTCAGAAGAATGGTTATACAGCTGGGGTTCTGTCCAGGCAGCCCAGAGCAGCTGTGCACAGGAGGATCCCCCAGCGATCAGGCACCGGCAGGAACCAGCACTCAGGCTGGCTCGTTGCGGAGGGGCTTTTTCAGATCCTACAACATCCAGCTGTTTCTTACAGGATCCCAGGGGAACCCGGATTGATTCCATCCATCTCGTTGTCACAACGTGTCACTGAAGCCAGCAGACCCGTGAGCTGTGCAGTGTTTGTGATTGCCAGCTTTTTCAATGCTCACACAGGAAAAGAAGGATGAACGCATACTCCCAATCTACCTTTTCTGTAGCACAGCGTACAAGTGTGGCGGCCTTTGGTCTTTTAGCCTTACATGGTGGCCAACAGCATCAGATGAGGGTCTGCCAAGTGTACAGGTAATGTGAATACTTCAGCTAATTGTTTTACACCATTTCACTGGCAGCTCAACATGCACTTTCTCCGAGTAGCAGCCTTCTCAACAGTGAGACAGCTACAGCGATGCCCTCATCTGTTTCCTGTGCTGATCGAGAACCTGGACCAGGTGAGCGGTTTCTGTAATTCCTTCAATGACTGCTCGTCTGCATTCGTCAAACCTACAACTAATTTACCATCTATCACCCTTTCATGTGCATGGCTAAGCCTTTCCACAGGCATTTCAGGGTTGCAACCAGCACAGCAGCTGGAGAACACCATGCTGCTAGGTGACGTCTGTCCCTTGGACAGGGTTTGCACTTTGTCCCTTACGAAGCCATCGCCGGCATTCGTTTGAGAAGATGGCAGGTACTCACATGGTGCCTGAAGTTGTGGGGACAATGGGAATGTCTTCTGCCTCTGTTGGGATGGACCAGGGAATATGAAACTGAGGAGCCAATTCCCGCATTATTATATTTCTGGAAGAAATTAGAATACAAAACTCACAAGAAATTCCATTGCCTTGGTTCTCCACCTCCTCAGTGGTCCAGCTGAAAGAGCTGAAGAGGAGCCACAGAATTTCTCCTCATCTTCCCCACAGAGGCCTCTCTCTCACCCTGAGCTAGTTAGGGCACCCCAAGGGGATACCAGTGTCCCTCCCATCACCAATACTGCAGCTGGGCTTAGCACGCAACAAAAAGTCCTGTAAGATACACACAGCTGTAGACAAAGACAGCTAATGCCAGGGCAGGCAGGAGCCCCAGGGGCTAAATATCATTAACCCATTCCTCCCAGAGCCGAGCTTTCACCTGCTGAACAAACGTCCCCATGTGAACCACCTGCAGCCTTCTCCGACACACCGAGCAGGACTCCACATTCATGTTACAAGCTACCTTACTGTCTGACAAAACTTGAATTTTACACACCCGAGGATTTTGGCACAGTCATCGTAATACTTCATAGAGTTCTTCACAAAACTGAAGCCGTTCACATCACAAACAAAAGAGTGGCCATTTGCTCGCAGGAGGTCGAACCCACACACTGTTTGCTGCATGAGGAAGCAGAGGACACAGGACTCAGAGCTGCTGCACGCAGCAGCACACCGCCACGCCAGCGTCGCACCGGGGGAGACACAGCTCCAGCTTTAACACCAGCCCACATCCCAACCAGACATTCACGGAATGTCCTGCTTGCATAAAGAGAAAACACAGACCTTAAAGGCTACACAGACTTTCCGGGCAACTAGTTTCTCCATGGCGGTCAGCATGACTGGGTAACGGATTTCTTTCCCTTCACTGTCCCGTTCAACCTTCCCATCCAAAGCGGGGGACTTGCGAGCCTCTGCGTGGGCATAGTCTGGCCCAACAGTGTACACCTAGGAGGAGAAACAGGTACACCTGACACAACCACCCAGACTAACTGCAGCTTCCAGAAGGCATTTCTACTGCAGACAGAGAGAGAACACCACCAACGGTCTCGCACATTCCTCCTGTGATGACCTGCAGAACAGCCGCTCCCACTCTGGGATCCAGCTGCAGAGTCAGCACCTCACAGCTCAAACCAACGCTCCAGAATCTCAGCAGGACTAAGCAGGACTGCCCAACGTGCAGCTCTTCAGCCTTCTCCATACCTTCACATCAGTGCCATCCGTAGGCATGAACTCCTCATAAATGTACGAGCCCGTCTTCCTCACGCTGCTCTCTGGGGAGTACACGCTACTCCGGCTGCCGATCTGCAAGCACAGAACGAACACCTCGGGGAGGAGCACGGGGCTCCTTTTCCGACATGGACAAACAAAAAGCATAAGGTTCATCCCATATGTAGAGAATTAATGGAATACATCTCGGAACCCCCCGCTATTACAGCACTCTTATTCATGGAGGACAAAAGAGACTTCAAAACACAGAGAGTAGGTTTGTCCTTTTCCAGCCTTTAAAGAGGAGAAAAGTCACTAGAGACCATTAGGTTGACTCCAAACATGACAAGGATACAGAATAAAAAGCAGTGGATAAAGACCTAGAAAGTAAGAAGCCTAGCTAATAAGCAAATGAAAATAAACGATAATCATCATAATCAGACCAACTTAACTTATCTGGGACAGCTGACTGATCTTAGGGACAGAGGATGATGTTGTTTTCATTTTTAGTAAGGCTCTGGATACAAGCCAAGTGGCATGGCTGTATGCTAGCTAAGGAAACAATCATTTTAAGATTATTAATGGCAGATGCATAACTGAGTGGGAAAAAAGATATATCACAGCTATTAACTGTTTGCTGGCAAAGTGGGGGGAGTAAGGGCAGATTCCCTGTGGAATGTAGGAATAAATACTGTATTCATCACATTTGCAAGCGACATTCAGCAGAGAAAGGCCACCATGATGTCAGAGAACAAGAACATAAGTTTAAAAAAAAAATCATCCTGATAAACTGAGGAAGTGATCTGGAAAAAACAGCAAGCACTTCAATAAGGGACACGGTTCTCCACGACTGCTGGACAGGACACAGGTCACGGGGAAGGCAAAGTCAGCACTACCACTAAAATATGACCTTCTGCAATTCCCTTGGAGATGGAGTTGAACGAAAAGTTCTAAGAAGGTCTAGATTTCCCCAACACAAAACCTTCCTTTCCCTTTCACCTGCCCCAACACTCCCTCCTGAAGCCATATGGGTCTCAGAGCCACACGTGTTGGTTCCAGCACCAACGTGGAGTCCACCTCCTCACCTTCCGAAAGAGCCGCTGGCTGCCCCCGCCTGCTGACGTCGGGTAGTAAATGTACACATTATGGTCTTCAGCACTGACTGGCTTCTCTACAAACGGCTTTGGGAAAATAGCTCCGTTTACCTCCACGTGGTCCTCTCCTTCCACCAAGTTGCACTCTGAAGACAAAGCACAACAGCAGCATTAGGAGACGGTGGGACAGCCCCAGGGCAGAGCCGGAGCCCCTCAGCTTTGTCCGCAAAAAAACAACAGACTTGTGAATCAGGCCTCTTCAAGCTGATTATCAGTACCTGTTCTCTGCAGAATATCTCACATAGTACAGCAGGTGAAAGTGGCTTTCAGCAGAGCCTGCACACTGACCTTCTGGTCTGTCAGGGTCTCGATTTAGCACAGCGTAGCGGGGCAAGTCTATCCCCTCTTCTTGAAGGATTCGATACACTTCACGCCTGCAGAAGACAGAAACGCTGGGAATCAACAGCAGTCTAGAAGGTCCTCAGTACATGCCAAGGGAAAGGCTTCGCTCCCACTGATGAAGAACAATGTCAAATGAACACAGAAGAGCCTCAAAACAGAGCCATTTGCACCAGAAAACAAAACATGCCAAGTCTCAACAGATTTACCCCCAAACCTATTCCCCTCCACGTTTTGGAGAAACAACCCCTAAAAGCCACTGCTCAGGTCCCCTTCCTCCCCATCTCATTCATTTGTTTGTGGCCAGGAAGATGAAGTTTGCACAGCATGCTGAGGAATCTGACAAAGGAAGAGGGAAGGTGCTTCAGTGGGTCACAGACACCTACCTGTCCTGGATATAATACTGCATATCAAGGTCATTAATCAGAAAGGGCTTGCACAGCTTGGCATAAGCAACCGCTTTATCCAGGGGAAATCCTGAAATACAGGGGGAAGCAGGGGAAGAATGAGTGGAAGCTCCTTGCCCAGATCTCAGGTGGGCTAAGGCCTGCACAGACGTTTTACCTTTGGAGTGGAACGATATGAGGCAGTCACAAGCGGGCCAGTTCTCCACCGGTTCATTCAGAATAACATCTTCCCCCATAATCACCACTGTGATGTACTCAAACTTGCACAGACGCTCCAGAATCTGTGTCATGGGCTTTGACTTGGACTTTTTGGTCATGGCACAGATTCCAACCACAATCTGCCGTTCAGGTGGCTGAGGAAAGACAGAGATCAGTTTAGTACAGGGTCAACTACTTTACTGAATTTGAAGTATAACAGTGTAGAACTGCAGCAACGCAGAACAAACACGGTATTTTCTTCCAACCTCACGCACTCACAGCTCTTGCTAACTCAAACCCACACATGGTTCCAGCTCCCACCAGAGTCCACTGAAGGTCACCACTAAGGAGCAGCCCAAAAGAACTGCTTCTTTGCCAGGTAGCATGTACCTCCTCCTATTACTGGGCACTAACGCAAAGGTCAGAAATAAATATCTCGCACCTGAACAAGCAGCAGGACTGGGATCCCACATCATGTTCTCTGGCCCATAACTCACCCAGACGGTGAACTTAGGCAAGCTCAGAAAAGGGCCTCAAACATTTTATAGCAAAAACGTCCAGGAGCTCAGTCTGTTTGTCTTATCTGAGAGAAAATGAAGGGGAGATTACAACCACAAGTAGCTATGAGTAGAAGAGAAACAGTACCAAGTGCTCTCCCACATATCTGACAGAGGGACCACGAGATCCAGTGGGATGGAGTTGAGTAAGTCAAGACAGAAGGTTTGCATTCAAAAAGCCTTGGTAACCATCGCAGAAGTAACAGGCTAAGGCCTGTGGTGGACCTTCTGTCACCATCTAGAAACCCCAGATGGGATGTCTTCCCAACAGACTAATTCTGGCCCAAGCAAGACTGAACACAGTGAGACCATCTGAAGTACCACACGCAGGACTGTGGGTTACCAGGACAAAAAACTGTGCCTTCAACTGTAAGCTGAGACTTTGGAACTTACTGCACTGGCTTGCAAAGCCAAGGTTCCACAACGCAAACATCTGGGAAGTGAAAAGGTTTCCAAATCCTTCCCCACACCTGATAAATTGCTCCTCGCTGAGCAGCAAGGTCACCACACCGCGTGGGTTTGACGGGAGCCTGTGCGGGCTCCAAGGTCAACAACCCCCTTGTGCTGGAGAGCCAGGGTACAGAGGCAGCGGAAACAACCACCGCGCTGGCACCAGGTGCGTACAGTCCCAGCAACCAGCACAGCCAGCAACGTCCCTGCAGCAGAGTCTCATGTGCAGAACAGTAGCTGTAACCTTCCATATAACACTGAACAGGGGCCAGAAGCAGTCAGGAGGTGGAGATCATTCTCCTTTCTGCATCTTGTTCCTGGAGGTCACAGAAAACAGTAAGTGCTTCCTTTCTGCAGACACACCTTTGCCCTTTTCACGATTCCCAGAGTTTTCCTCACAGAAAAATGGTTTACAGGAGTGTCAGGGTTAAGTTGGTAGGATTAAGAAATCCACTATTGTATCTGAAAAAGACCTGCGAGTGAAAAAGCCAGGATTTACTACAGCATGAGGCAGCGAGTACGGCACCATGGCAATGCAATACGTCCTGTCAGAAGTGGCGCTGCCGCGGCGCCACACAGCCTGCTGCCACGTCCCCTGATGTCCCACAGCCCGCAGCAGCGACCACACACACCCTGGCTGAGACCCAGGAATTCTGCACAGATGCTCCAAGTCAGCACACCGGGACCTCCTTACCGACTCCTCCTCTTCGTCATCTTCAAAGAAATCGGTTTCGTCTGTCTTCATGTTTGATCCCAGAAAGTCTGTCTCATCATCCCTGGAACCGACAACAAACCTGGGAGTGGAGTTCTCTCCCTCACTGGGGGTCGTCAGGGACGACATTGCAGCTACAGTGGCCAACCATCCCGCTCTGGAATACAGCGTGCAAAAGAGACAGAGAAGGTCAGGCGCAAAGCGAGCCCGGGCCAGCTGTGCTGCGGGAAGCGGTGACGGTGGGGAGGGCAGGGACTGATCGGGTACGAGCAAGCCCAGGGACCGGCTGCCCGGCACCAAGGGAGGGAGCAGGAACAGACCCTGGGGGTGGGAGGGGATCTGCGTTCAGGACCATTTTAGATAGCAGCTTCATTGGGCCATTAACCCCTCTGCACTGACTGGGAAAGGGACAGTGTCGCCACCAGCGCTGGTAGCGTGTAAACCTTACAGCGATGCATGCTCCACGCCGCTGTCTAAATCATGGGAGGGAACCGTGGATGCTCTCGCAGGCTCGTACACCCAAAGGCATCAACTGGGACTCCGGAAGGTAGGCTGAGACTTAAGGCAGTGATGGTAACTTTCCAAGTGCCAATTTTCATCCTTTCAGCTCAAGAAGACCTAAAGTAACAGAGAGAGCAGTTTGAGAGGTGCATGAGTTTGCGGGGAGGAAGGAAAAGGAAGAAGTGACAACTCTCTGGCACAGAAAAGGGACACAGAGGAAGCATCAGCAACAGTTTGTATCGCAAGTCAGGACTTCTGGGTTTGCAAGCTGGCTCTGATTCACTCTGTGACCACGGAAGCCGATTATCGGGATACAAGCTGTGCCTTATAACACCAGAAAAGGAGCGTGTCCTGCACCACTACCTGCAATAGCAGCACTGTCTGCTGCACGGTGACGGAGTTTGAATTTGCAGCACGGTGACCTGCACACCCCAAGGACACAGCTGTTCACCTCTGACCAAAGCTGCGCAGACGTTCATGTCACGCAGTTGCCCTTTACCGTGTTTTCCTCAACTATAAATCGGTAAAAAGCATTCCTCCCATGTAAGTGTGTGCAACCTTGAGAAGAGGTTACATCTCATGTTATTAAGCACTTCTTAAAAATGGATGAGACACTCTCTGGTGCTGCTCCCCATGCTCTCACGTGATTGCCAGCATTGCCCAGACTGTTACTGGGATTCCTCTCGCTGGAGCGTGCTCTCCCTCAGAGCCAGCACACCGTGCAAGCCTGTGCTGCCACAGACGGTTCCCAGTCCTCTGGCACCTCTTCTCCGCAGAGCAGAGGACACACACCCAAATGCCATTGGTCTGCCGCCAGCACAGTTTCATGGTGAGAACCCCCAGCAGGAACAACGCAGGGAGGCTGCCTGAATCCATTTGAGCAGGGTGGGAACGGGCAAAAGAAACAAACACACAGAGCAATCCAGCTGCCTGTGAGATCCCCTTGGATCTCCACGCAGAGGCTGTGAGTGCTCCCGGAGAGGACAGGAGATCTGACAGGTCAGTGCTCAGAGCAGCTGCAGCAGACGCGCACGGGACACGGTCCCTCAGCCGCACTCCCAGGCACTGGTTCCACAGCAAACCCTTCGGTTATCACGCTGGATCTACCGGAGGAGCCGACACCAACCTGACAGAAACCAGCGAGCTGACACAGCAAGCCCGGCTCCGCACTGACCGCAGCGACGGTGCCCCAGCCAGAGCCAACGCCAAACTCACCGCCGGTGCCTGACCCCGCCGGCAGACCAGGCTACACGGGCATTGACCGTGTGCTCCACACAGCCCTATTTCCACCCGAGGACGGGAGCAGGATTCCTGACATGCTCAGGAACCATTTTCGTTCCTGTGCTCTGTTGCCTCAGCACAGCAGCGCAGGATGAGACCTCAGCAAGAACACCAGCAGCTCGATAGCTGATGATTTAATGAAGTAAACCATGCAAGAAGAGGAGGAGGGTTGTTTTCTCCAATCCCTGTCTCTCCCCTCCCTCCTGGAAAAAAACAGACCAAGCAGCAGGAAAACCTTTGCCCTAAGAACTCAGAAAGCACAGCGTTCTCTGCGTTCCTGCTCCTACCCCAGAAAAAAAGCCTCTGCCTGGCTCTGTAGCTGTTTCTAGAGGCCACAACATGCCATACTGCAACCAGGTGAAAACCCAGAGCCCACTGAAGCTGACAGCCACTTTTGCGTCGGGCATCTCCTTGCTGTTAGCAGGGAAAGCCTCATGATCTCGTGTCGTTTCTGGTGTGGAGAAAGGAAGGGGGCATAACTAAGTTTGCCTTTAAAGTAGATCCTTTATCTGACTAAATTTATATGAAGAAAGACTACAGACTCTTGATTAAACAGAACTTTTAGCTACAGGGATAACTAAGGCATCTAAAACTCAGACAGACCATCGCTCCTAAAGGGCACCAGGCAAGCAGAGCTCTGTTCTGCTGTCAGAGGCTAATAACACGAGGTCTTCCCACCACGCCTGAATCGGCTCTAGTGCTGGGCTATCCAACAGTTTATGTGCCAGAAACGGTACCAGCAAGGTTCCTGTACAGCGCCCAGCCCACACAGCACCCTCTGGCACTTTTGCTCTTCAAACTTGGAGCTATGAGAGGCGCCGACAATACATGATGTTCTGCATCATCCTCACTGCTTCCCGAGCCAGCTGCTCACGCCTGCAGAACAGTCCTCACCTGCTGAGTGCTACGGGTCTCACCTTTCACTAACCACAGCAAGAACATGAAGTGTTGAGTTAATGCTGCTGGCCATATTGTCCAAGAGAGACAAAAGCATTAACATGGCTCTGGCACACACAGAGAACAGGTAAAGATGGTTCTGGCTTCGAGTACGACTGCTCAGGTTTGCTGGTCCCATCACAGGTTCAGGAGGACGCACACGCCAGCCGCTACAGCCAAAGGCATTCCTGCTCCCTCTTCCAGCTGTGAGCTGCCACACCATCATACCAAAGGTTACCAGGTTCACCTAAGGGCAACCAGAACCTGCTGACACACAACCTGGAACTGGGATGCAGACCTTGCCTCCAAGTGTCCTGCGACTAATTCAGCTCCCCAGGCTGCCCTGTATTAGCGATAACAAACGAGATAGCGAGTTGTTTTCCGGTTCCCCAGCAGATCATGCTGGCGCTGCTCAGACAAGAATGTTCACCAAGTAAAGAGATTTATTCTTTGTGCCCCACTTCTGAGGTACCAAAAACTTAAGGTACGATCAGGCCTTGATCAGTGAGGTACCTTTGCCCAAAGAGTCACTCCCACTGTCACAAGGGCTCTTTGTGTTAAGGTTAATTACGTACTTACATACAAAAGGTGAAAGCTGTACTCTTATCATAAACACTTAATTGCTTCAGAAGAAAAAGAACACCTACTGCAGAGTTAATAATTAAAAGCCACTGGACTCGGTGTGTCAAGGAAAGCTCTCCGCGCTCTGTTTAGAGGTTTGTGTACACAACCAGGAAGCTGAAGTCAAGCTCCTAAACATACAGTTCTGCCTGCCTGAGCAGCACTTTGGGTAACTCCAAATCTACCAACATCTTTAAACCCAGAGTACGGCAACGGCGGGAACATTTCACGTTTCCTGACCAGGAGCTCATGTCTGGCAATGTCACTCGCAAATTTAGTAAAAACCTCCCGGCTTATCACATCTGAGCAAGTGTTATATTGCTCACATAGCAACCGTAGCAGTAAAATCCATTCCTATATTAGAAGATTTTTTTAATGAGATTTTTTTAATGAGATTTACAAGATCGTTAAGCGTGAAACTTCACAGCATCAGAATTTTCCGAGACTGTAACTATTAGTAAAGGTTTATTAACGAACGCCCGGCTGCCGCTCCACCACGGCCGCACGGCCGGGCCGGGGCAGCCCCGCAGGCACAGGCCGGGGACGGCGGGACACGGGGACGGCGGCCGCTCCCGGGGGCAGCTCCCGGGGCAGGCCGGGCAGCGCGGCGCAGGCAGCCGAGCCCCGGCGAGCCGGCCCGCAGCGACACGGCCCGGCCAGCCCGCTCCGCGCCGGCTCCCGCCGCGGCCGGGGCTCCGGGCCCGCTCCTCCGCGGCGGGGCCGGGACAAGGCCCCGCCCGAGCCCCCCGGGCAGAGCCCCCCCGAGCGGCAGCCGCCGCGCTCGGTGCCGAGGGGCCGGCCGCGCCGGGAGCCCGGGCGCCCCGGGCCGGAGAGACGCGGCCGGGTGGCGGCCGGACCGGGCCGAGCCGCTCCAGGGGCCGCCGCTGCCGCCTACCCGGCGCTCCCCGACAGTCGCCGGCGAGCCGGGCCGCTCACCCCCCGGTTCGGCCCGGTTCGGTTCCCTCCCCCGGCCCGGGGCCGCCCGGCACCCCCCGGCAGCAGCAGGGGGCGCCGCGCCGGGCGCCGCCATTTCCCTCCGCTCACCTGCGGCCTCCGAGCGCACCCTGCGTTGGCGGCGCTGCCGCCGGCCAATCACGACCTGCTGACGGCCGCAGCCAGCCAATCCACGGGGAGAGGGCGGGGCGGCCGGGACACCGCGGGGCGCGGGGCGGCCCCTGGCGGCGGCGGGGGGCGCTGCGCACCGGGCGTGCACGTGGGCGCGGGCTCGGCACCGGGCGCGGGCAGCGCCGGCGGGTCCCGCGTTACCACAGCAACCGCGCCGCGCGGGCCGCCCCGCCGGGCCCCGGGCAGGAGGCGCAGCTGTGCCGGGCGGCCGCTCCCGGTGCGCCGGAGGAGCTGGGCAGCGCGCCTCGGGCAGTGCCCGCCGCTGCTCCCGTCCCGCGGGGTCTGCGGCGGCGGAACGCGGCGTGCTCCCTGCCCGCTCTGTTGCGGCCCCGCCGGGGCCGCGGACACGGGGTGCGCGGGCCGACCGCCCTGTCCCGGCATGAGGGCGCCGCGGAGGGAGCGCCCGGTGCCGCGCAGCGACGGGACGGCCGGCGACCACCGACCGCGCCAGGCTGGGCCGCGGAGAACCGGCCGCCATCCCCGCGACCTATCCCGGGCCGCATCGCACGCTCGGCTCCCGGCCGTCCGGGAGGCGCGTCCGCCGCTCCCGGGGCCGGCACCCTGCCGCTCCCGGCTGCAGGTGCCGGACTTTGCCCCGACCGCACCCTCGGCCGCGGGCTGCGCCGTGCGGTGCCGTGCCCGTCCGCACCGGCCGTGGGGCGGGGTCCCGGGGCGGGGCCGGGGGCCCGGGGCCCGGCGCGGGCGCCACCGCCCCTCGGCGCTGTCCGGCGCGCGGTGCTGAAGGCGGCGGCCCCGGTGCGTGGGGCGGGGCGGGGCGGGGCGGCCGAGCAGGTGGCGGTGCCGCTGCGGCCCCTCGTGTCCCGCCGGCTCCCCGCCCCCCGCGCACCCTGCCGCCGTTCCCATTCCCGTCCCGTTCCCATTCCCATCACGTCCGCCTTCCGGCGCCGCCGCGCTCCCGCCGCCGCTCCGCGATGGCCAGCACCTTCGCCCGCGCCCTCCCCGGCCGCCGCTCCGCCGGCCTCCTGGCCATGGTGGGCGCCGGTTCCCTCGCCGCCGGCTTCCTGCTCGCCCGGGACGCGGTCAGCGCGGGCGACCGGCAACGGCGGCTCTACCCGCCCAGGTACCGGGTGCGGGCGGCGGGGGCGCACGTGCGGGGGGCGGCGGGCGGGGGCCGGTCCCCGCGACACCGGGGAGGGCGCGGGGCTGCCCCAGCTCCGGCCAGGGCGGGGGTCCCGGGGCTGCTCACGGGGGCGGCGGGGCGGACGGCGCTCGTCCGCGGGCGGGGGCGACCAGGACGCCCGATATCTGAGCCCGTGCCGGCCCCGGGGCCCCGGGCGGCGGTGAGGACCGGCGGCGCGGCGACGGGGGCTTGGCCGTGAGGGACGGAGACGCCGGGCCCCGCAGTCCCCACGCCCAAGGGCACCGGCGCCGCCGCGGCGGGGCCTCCGCGCCCCGCCCGGCCTCCCCGCCCGCCTTGGCCACTGGACGCGGACCCGCGGGGCCCGGCTCGCCAGGGCTTGGCTGGGTCCTCCCGCCCGGCCGAGCTGCCCCGGGGCCGCGCGGGTTGCGGGACCCCCTGGACGCATCGCCGTGGCCGGGGCCGGGCTCCAGCGACGCTCCGGGCTGGGAGCCCCGCGGCTGCCGGCGGCTCTAGGCGGTCGCGGGGCACCCAGACGAGCCGCTGCACCCGCAGCCGCGGGGCAGGCGGGAGCGGGAGGGGGAAAAGTGCTTGTCAGCAGAACCGGGGGCTGCGGGGACTCCCTGGGGCTGGCGGGGAGGACGGGGCGGGCAGCAGCCGGGGACACGGGCCAGTGCGGTGGGACAGCACTGCAGGGGCAGCCAGCGCGGGTACGGACGTACCCCGGGCTCGGCCCTGTTGTCAGAGGAGCCAGGGAAGGCTTGGTGGGAATAGGACGGAGCACAAGGGGCCGTTTTGTGCTGGCAAAACACCCAGGAGCTCCGTCCTCAAGGGCTAGTGTCAGAGTTTCCTCGGCAGCCCCCAGGGGCTGGCAGCAGCTCCTGGCCCTGCCCCATCTGGCTGTACCAGCCTTCCACACGCTAGCTGTCGGGACAGGGACTTCTCTATTTGAAATAAAAGGTTTCCTGGCAGGTCCTCACTCTTCCATCTCGGGCAGTTTTTTACAGAACTGGAGGGGCCCGCAGGTGCTGAGCAGGCAGCCCCCAGCCTGCAGGCAAATTTTGGAAGATGAGTGCTGAGATGTGCAGTCAGGACTCCTGGGAGGTGGGCACGGGGCCGAGCCGCGCCAGGCAGGTGCATGCACGGCTGTGGCCTGGCTTAGGGGTGCTTTTGGGGTAACACTGGCTCTGCCAGAGCCGCTGGCCCCGTTTACACAACCCATGCCTGATCCCTTAAGCCAGATAAGTGCCAGAGCTGCAGAGCAGTGCTAAGGTTCAAGCTCCAGCACAGAAGGTCTCGTGTCACGCCCCCTTCAAAGGGTTCTTTGCCAAGGGCTGCACCGGGGAGCTCGGCTTGGCCTCAGGAGCACTGGGCGCTTCACTGCCGCGGGCGGAGGCGTCACCGCCACTTCTCACCGTCGCTTCTCACCGCTGCTCACTGCAGCAATGAGGATGCGGAGGCCTCGAGGCTGCGAGAGGTGGCAGCAGGTCCTGCCCGTTGCCCGCGCTGCCTGGCCCTGAGGAGCATGCAGGGCCAAGGCACAGAATGGGGGCTGGAGGCAGGAGCCGCCTGTGCCTCACAGGGACCAGCCAGGGAAGGGACAGGGCTGGGAGGGGACAGGAACATGGTGGCCGCCGGCCTGTCCTTGCACCTGGTGCTGGCACCGGCTGCTGGGCTTGGCACAGCTCAGAGGCGGGTCTGGAAAACGAGCAGCAGGTTTTTCTCTCCATCCTGGTGCCAGCAGAGACTGCGCACAGCAAAGGAGCAGAATGGGGAAGGGGGCAGCACGTTGCTGCTCCAAACACGCTGCTGCTGTGATCACTGCACCAAACGACGTGCAGAGAGCGGCGCGGCGCTGCATTGCAGGCTGAGTGCCTGCAGAAAGCTGTCTGCCGGTGCTGGGGCTCAGACCTGCTGCATCAGGACACAGAGATGAGGGGATACAAATGGAGCGAGTTCAAAGAACGATGAAGGCTGGATGTTATTGTTTATTCACCTCTCAAGAGGGCTGTATTTTCAAGCTTTCTGAACAACTGCAGGGCCACAGACATCAGGTCTTCACTGAGTGAGGATGGTGAGGGAGAAACAGCGGGACCTGTGAGAGCTGCTGGCCGGTGTGGGAAAGGCTGGCACGCTGTGTCCTGCTGCTGCATGGGCACCGGGGCCTGGGGAGAGCTGGCCTGTCCCCACTAAACTGAGACACACAAGTGTCCCCTTGTGCACACAAAACAAAGGCTGTACCCTTGTTGTGGCTGTGGGCAGGGGCCAAGCTGGCTGTGCTGCTGTGGCTGGGGAGAAGCTGCAGGTCAGAACGTTGATGCTGAAAACAAGGACGGGGCTGGGGGCACAGACAGGCATCATCCATGGGAAGGAGGGGGCCGAGGTGAGTCTGGAGGAGGGGATGAAATCAGTGTAAGGGATGTGGCTGAGAAGCTCTAAAATGAGCTTTTTGGGATGGTCTGTTTGGCTGGGAACAGTTTTGTGACGGTGCTGACACTTGAAAAGAGCCTGGACGGAGCCCTGGGGCTGAGCCACAGCATCCCGGTCTGCGGGGGGCGAGTCAGCCCACCTGGGGATTTTGCTCCTTCAGTCTTTAAGTTAAATAACAAGAGACGTTGGCAACAGCCTTGAGGGATCTGAGCAGCGCTGCACACAGTGCCGCAGTGTAAACGGCCTCGCTGGGGGCAGGGGCACCCCCCGAAGAGCTGTGGGAGGGACATGCCCACTGCCGGTGGGGTCCCGCACTGGGAAAAGCAGCACATTGGGACAGTCACACTGGGGCTCCCGCCAAAGCGTCTCCGCAGAAAGCCCGAGCCCCCTCCTCCCTGCGTAAACAAGCCGCTCGCTCTGCTGCCTGCAGCAACTGCCAGCACCCACTCCTGCCGCCACCACCACGCTGGGCCCAGCTGCTCGCCCCACGCGTCCCCATGTGTCCCCACACCTCTCGAGGGGCCACGTGCGGTGGGGGCTGCCATCAGCGTGGGCACCCGCACAGCCAGCGACACCAGGAAGGGCACAGGAGGCTGCTGGATTAGCAGTGAAGAGCCGCAGGGAGATGCAGGGAGCTGCTGCTCCAGGAGAGGCTGCCCAGGAAGCAGATGGACTGATAACAGCTGCTGGCACCTGGCAGGTCTTGAGGTGAAGCAGCTCCTTGTGCAAGGGCAGGGCGTGGTTTCTGCAGGCAGCTGTACCCCAAGGGCGCGGGCAGGACGGTGCGGGCAGGACGGTGCGGGCAGGACGGTGCGGGCAGGACGGTGCGGGTAGGATGGTGTGGGCAGGACGGTGCGGGTAGGATGGTGTGGGCAGGACGGTGTGGGCAGGACGGTGCGGGCAGGACGGTGCGGGTAGGATGGTGTGGGCAGGATGGTGCGGGCAGGACGGTGCGGGCAGGACGGTGCGGGTAGGATGGTGCGGGTAGGATGGTGCGGGTAGGATGGTGTGGGCAGGACGGTGCGGGTAGGATGGTGTGGGCAGGACGGTGTGGGCAGGACGGTGCGGGCAGGAAGGCAGCGCCCAGTCCTGCTCCTGGCAGATGTCCACCTTCTGCTGGAGACGCTTGCAGCCTTTGTGACCGGGAGCTGAGGGGAGCCCACCCTGTTGCTTGGCCACATGGCACAGGGAACAAAGGATGGTGCTGGAAGAGTCAGAATTCAAAAACCAGCTTTAGGGACAAAAAAACAAGGGGCCAAGGCAGCCCCAGGAAGGCCAAGTGCAGTGTCGCCTCAATGCCTGTGACAGAGGACACCTGGACACCTGGGAGGTGTGGGGGAGCGCAGTCCCCACTGCCCCAGCCCCTCTGTGCCAGCCCTGTGACACACCAGGGACGGGCTGTGTCCCCGCAGCTCTGGCTCTGCGAGCACAGCACCGAGCGCTCAGCACCTTCACCCTGCGCTGCCCTCGGGTCCTGGCACCATCCAGCCTGACTCGGGTGATCTGGACAGGCTGAGGGGCTGCTGAGTGTGATTTGGGCTGTTCTGGGGAGGGCAAGTTCAGACCAGGGGCTACATCAGCCCTGCATCAGGCACAGACCCCGCAGGCAGGGGCCAGGGTTTCTCAGGGTTTTGGGCTCTCTGAACACCCCAGTGCAGGTACAGACATGGGAGCAGGCAGCATGATTAAACCTACGGCATCTTCTGCTTCCTGAAGTAAGCTGGCTTCCCTCAGCAGCCTTTGCTGGCTCTCTGGAGGTGTCCCCTTGCACTGGTGGGAAGCAGAGCAGGCTGTGGTCCTGGTGTGCCAGGCAGCACAAGGTGTGCTGGAGACCAGGGAGGAACTTGTCCAAATGCCCCATTCTCATCGGCAAATGCTTCTCCCTGGGAAGACAGGTCCGTAACCAGCTGATGGCAGGGACAGGAGCAGTGGGGAAGGCCGGGACAGGCTGTGTCCCATGTACAGGGACTCAGGCTCTGAACTGGAGCATCTCAACACGGTGCAGATGTGTGTGGGCTGGGGGAGCAGCCCTCCTCCTGCACGGCCTGGGACGAGTCCCCGCCGGGAGCAAACACCTCCTTGCACTGGTCCAGGCTGGAGCTGCTGGTGCTGCCCTGTGCCGGGCAGACAATGTGAGCCCTGCCTCCCTTTCTGAAAAGTGCAGGAAGTCAGAAGCAGTAGCCAAGCTGTAGGCGAAGGGCCAACGCACATTCCTTGGCCTGCAGACGCAGGGGAGGCGGTGGCAGCGACAGCAGCTCTGCATTGCAGCACGGGGCCGGCGCTGGCAGCCAGACCTGGCCCTGTGCAGATGCTGAGCCAGGAGTGGGACCTGGGCACTGGGACAGTGCCAGGACGCGCTGCTGGGGACGGTGTCCGGCTGTGGCTGCCACCGACCCGGACTGCACAAGCTCCAGCTCCTCTTCTCCCACATGGACCCCACACACAGGGGAGAGGACACAGGTGTCCCCAGGGCTGTGGGACCCCTCTGGCCACCAGCCAGGTCTCCTGGGCTAACAAGGGCCAGTCCTGTCCCCCTGAGGCAAGCTGAGGCACCAGCTCCCAGCAGAGGGTTTGGCCAAGGAGAGCGCTGTCAGGTCCTGCCCTGCCAATCCCCCTGTGAGCGCAGAACAAGCACAAAGCCCATCTAAAGTGGGAATGAGGTCAGCAGACGGCCTCCCGCTAAGCTGATTAGAGGAAAGCATCCCCCTAATACAATAAACTGCACCAGAGCAGTGCGGTTCCCACCGGCTGCAGATCGGGGTCAACCAATCTCCTGCCCCCCGGCATCTGGGGAATGGGGCACCCGGTGGGGGCCTGGGGGCAGACACTGCGTGTCGTGCGTCCCCGCTTGCTGCACAGGCTGAAGGGGCAGCGGGAGCAGCCACTCCAGTTTGGGCTGGCACGGAGCAGCCCCCGGGAGAATGGCAGCGAGTTCCCTCAGCCTGGCCGCCCTGACGGTGCAGAGCACAGGCTGCCTGTGCCCCCGTGCGGGGCTGACGTGGCCACCGCCGCTCGCCTGGCAAGTTGCTTCCAACCCAGGGCCCTGGTACGTGGCTGATAAGGAGCCGCACCCTAACGACCAGTTCAGATTTGCTCGTGGAATCCTGTCCTTGTGGCAATGTCAGCCCTTGGCCCGGGCTGCTCCCTGTCCTTGCTGTGCCATGCCAGTGACTGCATCCCGCTCCCACCACCTTTTGCTGGAGTGGACAAGCAGAGCAGCTTGATGTCCGTCCCCAGAGCTCCCCTGCCCACACCTGCCTGAGGGTCTCTGTGTGGCAAGGGCATGAGTGCTGGGGTCCCCGGGCCCCAAGGGACCCATCAGTCTCTCCTGCCACAGTGCTGAGTATCCCGACCTGCGGAAGCACAACAACTGCATGGCCAGCAGCCTGACGCCAGCCATCTACGCCCGGCTCTGCGAGAAAGCAACCCCGAACGGCTGGACCTTGGACCAGTGCATCCAGACGGGTGTTGACAATCCCGGCCATCCCTTCATCAAGACTGTGGGCATGGTGGCTGGTGATGAAGAAAGCTATGAGGTGAGTGCAGTCTCAGCCCTGTCCTGCTCTGGTCTCTCCAGGTGCCTGCAGCAGCCAGAGCTGCCCCGGTCCCCGCGGCATGTCCCGCAGCCTGGGAGGTCACCGCCACCTCCTCCACCCAGCCTTTGGCCAGCCCCAGCACACAGGGCTCCCTGGGACCAGCTGTTCCCAGAGCCCTGCAACCTGCTCCTCCCGGCCCCGGAGCCCCGCTCACCTGGGCAGCGCTGGCCGCAGGGATTGCCTTTGCACTGCAGGACACGCCACAGCCCCGCTCACCCGCTGGACGCCCCTGCTGCCACGCGCCCCGTGCCGGCAGCAGGACTGCGCTGAGCTCCCAGCCGGGCTGCGCGGTGCTGGCTCGGTGGTGCTGCACACTGTGCTGCTCACTTCCAGGTGTTTGCTGACCTGTTTGACCCCGTGATTCAGGACCGGCACAACGGGTACAACCCCCGCACCATGAAGCACACCACAGACCTGGATGCCACCAAGGTGTGCGGTCTGGGCAGCGGTGCCACACATGGGGTCCTTCCCCAGGCCTCGGGGACAGGCACCCTGCAAGTGCCCCACGGCTCGTGTCTATTGCAGATAAAGTTTGGCCACTTCGATGAGCGCTATGTGCTCTCGTCCCGCGTCCGGACTGGGCGCAGCATCCGGGGGCTGAGCCTGCCGCCAGCCTGCACCCGCGCCGAGCGGCGGGAGGTGGAGAAGGTGACTGTGGAGGCGCTGAACGGCCTCACCGGGGACCTGGCGGGCCGGTACTACCGCCTCAGCGAGATGACGGAGAGCGAGCAGCAGCAGCTCATTGACGTGAGTCGTTGCAGCCCATGGAGCCGGACCCCTTCCCCAGCAGTCCCTCTCTGGGTGGCGGGGTCCTCCTGTCCCAGCCCCGCTGTCCTGTGGGAGCAGGACCCCTCCCCAGTGAGGCCACCCCGCTGTGCAGAGGGTGCTCGTGGTGCTGCCCAGCCCTCCTGAGCCAGGAGAGGATGGAGCTCGCTGAACGCAGCCCCAGCAGCTATCGGCCACCTCTGGCTCTTGCTCCATGTCCCTGCCCAGGGGAGACGGGCTGTGGCACACAACCGGTGCCCCACCAGCCCCTGCTGTGGGGTGGGCAGTGCACCAGCTGCCCTCTGCCTTCTCCTGGCGGGGCAGGGACTCCTACCTGTGGGTGGGGACAGCCAGCGAGCTTGCCCTGCCTGGGACAGCCATGGTGCATCCCCTGCCCGGTAGCCTGGCACCAGCGAGACAGGTGCCCTGGCACCAGCTGCGCAGCCCCAGTGAGCCCATGCGCTCTGCCTCCCTCCAGGACCACTTCCTCTTCGACAAGCCGGTGTCCCCGCTCCTGACGGCAGCAGGAATGGCCCGGGACTGGCCTGACGCCCGAGGGATCTGGTGAGGATCTGCCCCGGCATCGGGCAGTCAGCAGGGCGGGAAGGTCCGGCTGCCCCAGCGCCACCACCGCAGTCCCTGTGCTGGCCACAGCACAGACCCCAGCGCGAGCAGCACCAGTGCCGGCTCTGTGGTCACGCAGAGCTGGGCTCTTCCTGCTCCTGCCTGGCCTGGGAGACCCTTATGCACTGCACTCAGCTGCCAGATGCTCCATACACAAGCCACAGCAGCCTCCTAAGAAGTGGGACTTCAGAGCCAGCCCCTGCTGCCAACCCTTCCCGCTGTCACCATCCTGCAGCACCTCGAACGCCAGGCTGCCAAAGCCCTGTAACTGCCTTCTGCTCCCCAGGCCATCCCCAGTGCTCCTCCTGCTTTCTGCACACCCTACCTGCCCCCAACTAATCCTGCTACAATTGCGCCTTACTGCTCCCTCCCAGCATCTCTGCACCGCCATGCAGCATCCCACGCAGCATCCCACACGCCCTCAGAGTGACAGCCGGCACACACAGTCGCCCACGCTGCCCTTGCTGCCACAGAGCCATTAGAGCAGCCTCATGGAAAACACCTCCCAGCACACCCAGTCTCCAGCTCCAGCCACCCCTAACCTAGCGTCCCAACGTGCACCCTACGCCCCAGCCCCCTCCCGCTGCCTGCGCAGTGCAGGAGCTGGGCTTCTGTCCCCAGGCCAGGCAGGGCTGCCACCACACGGGCACTGGCACCTGCTGCTCCTCCCCAGCAGCAGTTCCCTGCACCCACAGCACCAGAGCCAGCACTCGTCACCCGCAGCAGCGCGTGTGGGTGAGCGCTGGCCTGTCTCCAGGAGCATCTCTCTGCCTCGCTGCTGGGCTGTGCTCTGGCAATGCAGCCCCGGCCACAGGCGCAGGGAGAGCAGCGGGGCCGTGGGGCAGCGCTGGCACCACGGGCGCAGGGGCGGAACGCACATGGCCAGGGCTGGCACAGGTGGCTGGGTGGGCACAGGGGCTCTGCCAGCCACCAGCGCAGCTGAACACAGCCCTGTCTCTAGGCACAACAACGAGAAGACTTTCCTGATCTGGATCAACGAGGAGGACCACACGCGCATCATCTCCATGGAGAAAGGAGGCAACATGAAGCGCGTCTTCGAGCGGTTCTGTCGGGGCCTGAAGGAGGTGAGCAGCCCCAGGGCCGGGCAGAGGGGGCACACAAGGCACCGGGGCCTTCACAGGGACAGGCTGCCGTCCCGGGGCTGGGCACACCGGGGCTGAGTGGCTCTTGTGCCTTCGAGCCAGGTGGAACGGCTGATCCAGGAGAGAGGCTGGGAGTTCATGTGGAATGAGCGGCTGGGCTACATCCTGACCTGCCCCTCCAACCTGGGCACTGGCCTGCGAGCGGGTGTCCACATCAAGCTGCCGCTGCTCAGCAAGGTATCACCGTGGCTGGTTCTGTGGGAGCTGGGGAGCCCTGGCTGCTGGGCGCCCAGCCCTGCAGGGGTGCGGGACTGCATGGGACCTGCCATGGGCCTCCCTTGGGTTCCCCCGGGATGCCTATGGTCCAGCCTATGTCTGAAGGGGCTGGGGACCCAGGTATCACCCTGGGTCTGCTGAGGACAGGGCTCCCTGCAGAATTTTGAGCCCCCTGACAGGGTCTGGTGAGCAGCGGGAGGCTGCCCAGGGACAGCCACGGAGCCCTGGCTGCCTTGCTGGTGGCCCCTCTGAGCGCTGACACCTTCTCTGGGCACCAGGACAGCCGCTTCCCTAAAATCCTGGAGAACCTCCGGCTACAGAAGCGTGGGACAGGCGGTGTGGACACTGCGGCTACTGGCAGCGTCTTCGACATCTCCAACCTGGACCGGCTGGGGAAGTCAGAGGTGGGTGCCAGGCAGAGCTGCTTTTGGGGAGGGAGGTTCTGGAGCACGTGTGTCTGGTGGGTCTGTGGCACCAGGACAGCTCTGGGGCCGTGTGCCAGGGCAGCACGTGGAGACTGGGGGTGGCAGTGCCAGCCCTTTGCGCAGTGGTGACAGCCAGGTGCCCCCAAGTCAGGTTGTGTGTGCTCCTGGTGCAGGTGGAGCTGGTGCAGCTGGTGATAGACGGCGTGAACTACCTGATTGACTGTGAACGGCGGCTGGAGAGGGGTCAGGACATCCGCATCCCCGCCCCGCTGCCGCAGTTCCGGCACTGAGCTGGACCGAGACAGCACCAGCCCCGCGGGACCCAGCTCCCCCCATAGCTTTATTAATCTCTGTGCCCAGCATGTCGCTGCGCCCTGTTACCCGCAACGCGCCAGGCCAGGCCCCATAAACATTTGCTGTTGTAGCCACGGCTCGGTCTCCTCCTTACCCCAGCACCCGCCAATCTCCCCCGCATCCTGTTCCCCTTGCTGAGAGGCACCCGCCTGGTACTGGGTTTGCTGTGCCTGCCCTGAGCTGCCCTCCACAGGGTTTCCCGGAGCCACTGCTACCCCAGGAAAGGGGCCTGGGGGACCACTGGGGCTGCCCTGGTCTGGGGGGGCCACAAGGGATGTGGATAGTGAGCAGGGGCTGTGGGGCAGGAGCTGCTGGTACGGTCAAGGCCAGGCAGGGAAAGGTGCTCTGGGGCCACATGTCACCGCAGGCAGGGAGCAGAGCTCATTGCTTGTGCCCACCACAGGTTTATTGCTGGAGGGCTGCAGGGCTGGCCGGAGCGGGGCCCAGCCCCGGGTCCGCCCCAGCACCCGCTGCGGGGTGCCAGAGGGGGGACACCCCAGCTGAAGAGGAGATGGCATGGGGACATCAGGCACCAGGGACACAGAGACAGCACCTCAGTCCCCTGGCCTGGCAGCTGTCACCAGCAGGGCCAGCAGCACCTCCTGCGGGCTGGCATCCTCACCCAGGGTGCCGGGGAGGTGGCAGAGGCATTCCAGCTCACTCTGCTCCCGGTCTCGCTGGCTCTGCAGCAGCTGCTCCACCGTGTCTCTGTGCAGCAAGTGCCGGGGCAGCACCGGGGCGTGGACATGGAGGGGCCAGGACAGAGCCCACAGCGGACAGGCCCAGGGGAGCAGCAGGGGTCGCACAGCCACGGGGACGGGACACTGGCCAGGACAGCACAGCCGCAGGGGTGGGGCACAGTGGGGATGTCACAGCCACAAGGATGCGGTACTGGTGGGGTCCGCCCAGCCACGCGGCTGGGACAGCGAGGGGGATGGCACAGCCACGGGGACGGGGCA
This sequence comes from Caloenas nicobarica, assembly GCF_036013445.1. Lineage (NCBI taxonomy): Eukaryota > Metazoa > Chordata > Aves > Columbiformes > Columbidae > Caloenas > Caloenas nicobarica. The sequence continues at coordinate 23,753,755 of NC_088254.1, read as the reverse complement.
CCGGGATGCTCGGCTGCTGCCGCCCGGCCCCGCTCCCGTCCCGCTCCCGCCCCGCTCCCGCCCCGCTCCCGCCCCGCTCCCGCCGGGTCCCCGCCCCGCTCCCGTCCCGCTCCCGCCGGGTCCCCGCCCCGCTCCCGCCGGGTCCCGCCCCGCTCCCGTCCCGCTCCCGCCGGGTCCCCGCCCCGCTCCCGCCCCGCTCCCGCCCCGCTCCCGTCCCGCTCCCGCCGGGTCCCGGCCCGCTCCCGCCCCGCTCCCGTCCCGCTCCCGCCGGGTCCCGCCCCGCTCCCGCCCCGCTCCCGCCCCGCTCCCGCCGGGTCCCCGCCCCGCTCCCGTCCCGCTCCCGCCGGGTCCCGGCCCCACCGAGGGCAGCAGCGCCCCCTGCCGGCCGCGGCCGAGGGACGCTGCGGGAGGGTTCGGATTCCGTTCTGTCCCGTCCGCTCCCAGCACAGAGATGTTAGAGCTGCTGCTGGCTGGGTGCAGGAGCTCAGTGTACCTGGAGGGCCCCGAATGGCTGGATTATCGCCCAAAGCCCTGGTTTTCGGGAGGAAATCGTGCCTGGGGTGAGGGTTTCATCTCTGCATTCCCGGGAGCGGTCTGCTGACCACTTGCCTTTCTGCTCGGCCAGGCTTTCACACGACTTCAGACAGGCAGCTGCTCACCAAGGAAATCCCGAACGCTGTGTCGGGGCATCGCCTGTCTCGGCCCCGGGGGTGATCCCTCTGGCAGAAGGTCCAAACTCCCCTGGAGCGAATGGCCTGAGCAAGGGGAAGCGGCTTCCCCGGCGAGCTCTGTGTGTCTGTGCCGGCATCCCCTGGTCTGCACCGGGGACGAACGGCAGCCGGGTGCCGTGGGCCTGTGCCGGTGGAGCCTCGCGGAGGATCCACGGTTGGGGATCTCTGCACACAGAGGTTCCTGGCCCAGCGGCCAGACCGGAGTGACCTCATGCTTGGGAGCAGAGGGAGCTGGGGGAGCCCCGCTCCTCCCACCCCACCCGCGCCGGCACGGAGGGACTGGGCGGGCGGCGCTGCCGTGGGCACAGTGCCGGCAATGCTGGCGCTTCCCGATCCTCTGGCACTCCCGGGCCGGGCCTCGGCTCTGGGAGCAGCGGGGCTGGGCAGGGGCTCAGCTGCGCCCGGGGGCCTGACCTGCGGCAGCATCCACCCATGCGGCCGCTTCCCGTGAACGGGCCAACGGCGGACACACCGGAGGGTGCACACGGGTGGGAGTTCAGGGGTGGGTGCACACGGGTGAGGGTTCAGGGGTGGGTGCACACGGGTGCGAGTTCAGGGGTGGGTGCACACGGGTGAGGGTTCAGGGGTGGGTGCACACGGGTGGAAGTTCAGGGGTGGGTGCACACGGGTGAGGGTTCAGGGGTGGGTGCACACGGGTGGGAGTTCAGGGGTGGGTGCACACGGGTGGGAGTTCAGGAGTGGGTGCACACGGGTGAGGGTTCAGGGGTGGGTGCACACGGGTGGGAGTTCAGGGGTGGGTGCACACGGGTGGGAGTTCAGGAGTGGGTGCACACGGGTGAGGGTTCAGGGGTAGGTGCACACGGGTGGGAGTTCAGGGGTGGGTGCACACGGGTGGGAGTTCAGGAGTGGGTGCACACGGGTGAGGGTTCAGGGGTAGGTGCACACGGGTGGGAGTTCAGGGGTGGGTGCACACGGGTGCGAGTTCAGGGGTGGGTGCACACCGCAGGGTGCACACCGCAGGGCGTGTGAGCGGAGCTGCCGCACGTCCCGCAGGTCTCACCGCTGCGCCGGGCGCTGCTGTGCCGCCCCCCAGCCCGTGCGGTGCCCCCGGCGGGATGCCCCCGCCCCGCGGGCCTGTGTCCGTTACGGACTGACGGGGCTGTGACCAACACGGCGATTAAATGAATGAATGAAATCCCTTGGAGGCGACACTCCAACAGCGCAGCTCCCAGGGGCACCGGGCCCGGGCGGCGGGAGGGAGCCCGGGGCTGTGCCGTGGACTGCCGACGAGACCGAGCCGGGCTGCCCCGGGAGCGGTCGGAGCCCGGCGCAGGGCCCGGGCCCGGCCCGGCCCGGCCCAACCCGCTCCCGCCCGTGCGGCCCCAGCGCCCCCCGGACCCGGCGGCCAGGGCGCGAGAGGCGGGGCCGCCGCAGCCGGGCCCGCCCCCCCCTGCCGGCAGCCCATTGGCCGGGGCTGGCGTGACGCGAGACACGACGCCCAACGGAGAGCTGCCACACGGCAGATCCGGCTGGGGGGGCGGGACTTCCGGCCTGCGGCCCCCGGCGCTTGTTCTCCGCCGCCGCCGCCGCCGAGGAGGGAGCCCCGCGCCGCCATGTCCGCGCCCCGGGCCCGGCCCGCCGCGCTGCTGCTGCCGCTGCTCGCCCTCGCCGCCCGCGCCTCCGACGTGGTGGAGCTCAGCGATGCCGACTTCGAGAGTGGCCTGGCCGAGCGCCCGGGGCTGGTGCTCGTGGAGTTTTTCGCGCCCTGGTGAGGGGCCGCTGGGGCGGGGGGCGGCGGGGCGGGCGGGGCCGCTCCCGGCCGGACTAACCCCTCTCCTCCCAGGTGCGGGCACTGCAAGCGGCTGGCGCCGGAGTACGAGTCGGCGGCGACCAGGCTGAAGGGGATCGTGCCGCTGGTGAAGGTGAGGGGCGAACCCGCGGCCTTGGCTGCTGCAGGGGGTGGCAGGGCCCGCCGGCGCCTCGGCCTTCCCGGGCTCTTCAGAGCTCCGGGGGCTTCGCTGCCGGCGTTGAGGCCCCAGGGAACAGTCTGGAGGCCGAACCGCGCCGGGGCAACTGCCGCTCACTGAGCAGAGTGTGTCCCGGTGAGCGCGGGCGTGTATGCGTGAACGGGCTTGCCCACACCGGGAGGTAGAAGCGGCCTTTGAGCTGTGTAACCCGCTCAGAGAACCAGCATAGTACCGTGCTTCACGTGTTGTCCCTTGACTCATAAGTAAAGGGTTGGTGTCCAAGAGCTTTCTTTTCTGCCAGAAAACTTATGTGGTTGTCTCAAATCAGAGTCATCCTGTTGCTCTGCAGAAGCAGTGTGGATTCTCAACACCACGGCCTCCCTGTCAGCTGAGGGCAGCCTGTTCCCTTCAGGCACTGTAGGAACTTCAGGACTGTTGTGATGCTGAGAACACTTGACTCCTGTTAAGTTTGTCCTTGATTATAAGAATTTCCTTTCTAGTATTTTTTTTGTGTAGTTTGGCCAAACTCACAACTTCTTAGTCTTCCCAGTATTTCCTCAAATATTTTTCTGGGCCTGTCATCACACCCATGCTACCTCCTTCCACAGTGTTTGCTCGTGTAGAGGCTCTGTGGATCCTCACACTTGATGTGACAGGAATTCAGCCTGGGTTAAAGACACAAGAGCTTTCAGACCCTCTAGACTTTATGTTTATGTGTGACAACGTGGGCAGCAGCAAAGCTGCTGTGTTTGGTGCATACGAGCGGCGAGCTCACAGAGCAGCGATGTTTCTCTTCCTTTAGGTTGACTGCACAGCGAACTCAAACACCTGTAACAAGTACGGAGTCAGTGGATATCCCACCTTAAAGATTTTTCGTGATGGAGAAGAGGCGGGAACCTACGATGGGCCCAGGACAGCAGGTGAGGGCTCATCTGGCTTGCCCAGCGGTGCTGGAAGGCAGGTCCACAGTAGCAGGTTGTGTCAGGGTTCCACGTGGCGAGGGGTACAAAGAAGGTTCCCACCTACGCACGCCCCTCTCTTGCCCTTTCCAGATCTCCTTGTGCTGGCAGAGTCCTGGATGTTTAGTGTCCCCTAAAGCTCTTTTTTAAAGGTGAAGGTTTCCACATAATCTTTAACTCCTGGTGTCCTTGATGGACAGTGTATGGAAAACGATAGAAAGTTCCTTTATAAGTTGGTGATAGTGCTCCTTCAATTCGTGTCATATTTATTGTATGGGAGAGATGCAGAGGTTCTGCAGAAACAACTTTTGCTTTGGGGAGCTTGAACAATGCCTTGTACAACTTCCTGTTGATTCCTTTAATCATTTAACTTTTCTTTTAAGATGGGATTGTCAGTCATCTCAAGAAACAGGCGGGACCTGCTTCAGTGGCTCTCAATTCTGTGGCTGATTTTGAGAAATTCATCGGTGATAAAGATGCGTCTGTAGTGGGTGAGTAGATTTGGTGCAGCACTGAAATGAGCAGACGCTCAGCTCTGGGAGATCTCTCAGGGAACGTCCTCTGAAAGGATAAGATGCGGTGTCACAAGCTGTAGTAAGAGAAATCCCAGCTGGATCTGAGCAAAAGAGTTTTTCATCACAAGAATGATAAAGCACCAGAACATGTGCCCAGAGGGGTTTTGAAAAGGTTTCAAAACTCAGACAAAGCTTTGAGCAACCTGATCCGACTTTGAGGCCGGTCCCACTTTGAGCTGGAGGTTGGACTGGGTCACCTCTGGGGATGCCTTCCAGCTTTTCTGCCTTTTTTTTTTTTTTTTTCCCTCCCCCCCCCGTGATTCTTTGTCTGTCAGATTTCCTGGCACCATAGTGTATCTTTTTTAAAGCTCATTGTTCTTTTGGCTGGCTGACAATAGGTAGCTTTGGGTTTCTGAAGTTGGGTGCTGTCTTGTGACACTGATAGGCTGACAACATCGTATCATCTTTGATCATCATGGTTGACGAGGGGCAACAGCAGCTCTGCTTTGTGCATATCAGGTGCTACTGGATGTCACTGGATGAGCACTGATCAGCATTCCCAAACTTGGCAGTTGTTATTATGAGTAGTGTCGTGTGGTTACAAAGGGACGTCTCAGTGCTCAGAGGACAACTGTCCTTTGGCTGAATGATGGGGCTGTGTCGACTCTGGAATCACTTTCTCCTGGTGGGAGGGAGCATAGAAAGGTTCTGAGAAAAATGGGAGAGAAGCTGTCAGACAAAGGCCTGAACATGCATTGGAGGACTTAATTCGGAAGAGACCTCCCAGTGTGCTGTAGAGGTGAGTGGCGAGGACTGCACAGCGGCTGCTCTGGCGTGGTTCGGGGTCACTGTCTGCCTTTCTGTTGCAGGCTTCTTTGGAGATGCATCTGGTGATGCCTACTCAGAATTCATGAAAGCTGCCAACAACCTGAGAGACAACTACCGCTTCGCACACACCAGCGAGGAGCAGTTGGTGCAGAAGTATGAGGAAGATGGAGAGTAAGTTGTTTAACACAAGGATTTCTTGTTATTGAGACGACTGGAAGAAACTAATGGATTACAGTTGTTAGCTGGGTTTACTTTCTGAACACAGCTTAGGGTCGTGTTCCTTCCCCAGCTGGTAGCGGTGTCTCTTTTTTTGTCTATTGCATTGAGATGGGAAGGTACAGATGGCTGCAGGCTCGGGGGTTAGTGTCTGCGTCTGGGTGGGATGTGTCTCAACAGGGCTGTTTTGCTTCCCCATGGCTTGTCATGGTGGGCTTTTTTGTTTCTCACGGTGACGTGTCTGAATAGCGGAGAAGGGTCTGACAGGTAGATCTAATGCCGTAGTGCCGCCCAGAAACTCAACAGTGTTGTTGGGGTTCTGAACAGTGATGGGACAGCCCCTGCCGACAGGGTCTGGACCTCGTTTGGCTGCCGTCCTTGGGAACCCCGGGTACTTCACACTGACTCATGATACCTGCTTCCCCTCAGGGGTGTAGTCTTATTCCGTCCTCCACGCCTGACGAACAAGTTTGAGGAGAGCTCCATCAAGTACACAGAAGACAAAATCACCAGTGGAAAGATCAAGAAATTTATCCAGGAGAACATGTGAGTTCCTTGGGTCTTACTGATTTCTGGCATTTAACACTCTTGGGTGGGAAACCAGAGCATGATGGATTCTGGGCAGCGACTCTGAAGCTGCTGATATCTGTCTCCTTGGCAGCTTTGGCATCTGCCCGCACATGACCGAGGACAACAAAGACCTGATCCAGGGGAAGGACTTGCTGGTGGCGTACTACGATGTGGACTACGAGAAGAATGCAAAGGGCTCTAACTACTGGCGCAACAGGTACAGAGTGGTGGGGGCGGATCTGCTGCTCTCACTTGTCACTGCTGTTCCATAGCTCAGTTTACAAAGCTGCTCCCATTGTTCCTTGTGAATTCTTCCCTCCCAGAAAGCTTCCAGCTGAGTTTCTGATGGGAGCTGTTGGGGCAGCTGCTGCCTGCAGAGCTCAAATCATGCAGTATCTGTATCCTGTGAAACGCCCCCCTTGCTTTCACATCCCTTAAATACAAACTTCTTGGCTGGGGTCGTGTGGGATTCTGTGTTCCCTGGTGCCTGAGACCTGGTGCTGGCACTGACAGGCGGAGGTTGAAAGCACGTGTGCACGGGCCTCAATCACAACGGACACAAACAAGCTCACTCTGCTGCTCAGGACCAGTTCTGCAGGACCTGCCTGTGCAGAGCACATCTCCTCACTGAGTTTCTTGTTCGGTGTGCACCTCAACTGGAAGGGTGTTGTGTCATGTGAAAAGTGATGTTCTAAGGAATCATGCTTTGCATATGGTGGTTTGTTTTGTTTTTTTCCCCTCAGAGTTATGATGGTTGCAAAGAAGTTCTTGGATGCTGGCCACAAACTGTCTTTTGCTGTTGCAAGTCGGAAAACCTTTGGCCATGAGCTCTCAGAGTTCGGTCTAGACAACAGCGTGGGTGAGGCTCCAGTTGTTGCCATCAGAACTGCTAAAGGAGATAAATACGTCATGCAGGAAGAATTCTCGTAAGTTTTTGAACTTAGCAGTGTTGCCTTTCGCTTGATGGACTTGGGCCTGGTGGTCTGTGACCAGATCATGTTTCTTTAGCTTTGGGGAAGCAGGAAAGCTGGATATTCTAGCTAGAAGAAATGATTTCTGGGTGAAAATGGCTCCTACTCGTGTATTTTCCTGCCCTCTGGAGAGCTTGCAGCCCCTGCTGTTATATAACAGTAGAGAGTTTAATTCAAGATATTTAAGTGTCTGGTTAGGAACTAAGATGCATTAAAGGGCAGAGAAAATAGTTGTACCTAAATTCTTGAGAAAAGAAAGTTAAGGGTATTGGAAGGCCTAAAACAGAACAGGGTGTGCGTCCAGCCACTTGTCAAAACTCTTTGTACTTGCTCTGGGATCTTCTGAGCCATCCCCAGACTGGTGCTCCTGGAGGTGCAGGTGGCATCTGTTCTGTGGGTGGCAGGAGCTTGAATCAGCCTTGAAAGCTTTCCTCTCATCCTGCCTGTGTGATGGTGGCTGTAACACGTCACTTCACTTTCAGCCGTGATGGAAAGGCTCTGGAGAGATTCCTGCAAGATTACTTTGATGGAAACTTGAAAAAGTATCTGAAATCGGAGCCTGTCCCTGAAAGCAACGATGGCCCTGTGAAGGTGAGTGCTGTGTCCAGCGTGGCAGCGGCTCCGAGCCCAGGGCCCTGTGCTGCAAGCGCTGCCGGGTGGCATCTCGAGAAGCCTCTGCTGTGCTGCGTGGAAGGAGAATTCCCTCCCTTGTATTGCAGTTGTCTGAGCCAAGGGAGAAATGCAGCTTACAGGTTTGATTCCATTTTGTTCTCAGCACAGTAACTGCTGCTCGAGCCCATTGGTGGTGAGCTCCCCCAGCACAGATCATTGGGTGTACAGCTGTGCAGAGCCCTGCTGCTGTCTCAGCTTTCAGTCAGTCCTGACTGCTCTGCTGCTGAGGGGTTACGTGTTCATCTCCTCTCCGGGGGTGGTGTAACTCCCACCTCTCATTCCTCCCAGGAAATTCTGCCCGGAATGAAAGCGCTCCGTGGCCTGGCTTCACGCCGGGGGCCTTGTAAAGGAGTGGAAGTCACTGCTTGTTTCTGTGTGGGTGGGTTCAGCCTCAGCCTTGCTAAACTGATTCCTCAGCCTGGAACTTGTTGAGATTAAAAGCTAATTATTTTGTCCTCCTGTGAGGATACCAGATGCAAACCTCACTTGCAGGTAGTGCTGGTGCCTACGGCACGTTTTTACCTGCAAGCTGAGGGTGTTGTAGCTTGGTGAAGAGTTGTGTGTTTTTGCTGCTCGCTGTGCAGGTGACTCTGTCAGGAGGGCCGGGCATTGTCAAGAGTGTGTGGGGCATGACTGAGAAACAATTAATTTGTCCAATCAAACATTATCAGGTGGTGGTTGCTGAAAACTTTGATGAAATTGTTAATGCAGAAGACAAAGATGTCCTGATAGAGTTTTATGCACCCTGGTGTGGCCATTGCAAGAATCTGGAGCCCAAATACAAAGAACTGGGGGAGAAGGTAGGTCTGGGACTCTTGGAGACTGCAATTCTGCAGCACTAAACAATCCTTCAGGTTCTGTCTGTCCAGCCTTACTGATAGGAGGGCATAACTGTGCCTTCCTGAGGACAATGAGTTTTTGCCTCTCCTGTGAGTGCAGAAGCAGGATCTGGAGCGTGGCAGCAACCACACCGGTGGTTTAGGCTGCTCCCTTTGCTGTAGCACAGAAATATTCCCTGAGTTAGTGACTGACAGAGTTCCCCTTTGGGTCTTTTCCCTCTGCACGATTCCAGCCTCCCATCTGGTGGAGGATAACACTGCCCTGCATGCTTCCACAAGTGGAGTAAATAAATCTGTTCCCCAGATCTGGGCAGCATGTGCTCTCTGGCACCGGGCACCCCTCCTGCGGCACCGCGTGTCCCCGCCGTCCCCTCCTGGGCAGAGGGGAGCAGGCGCTCAGGGCAGCGCTTTCCAGGGGTTGCACCCGAGCAGTTCGGGTGCCACTGGGACTCGTGTGCTGTGTACAGCCCACTGGGGCTGTTCCCTGTGCCCCTGCTGGGGCAGAACAAAACCACTCAGAAGGAATTTGTTCGCCTTTTAGCTTAGTGTGTGTGCTGTCCTCTGACTCACTATTGTAGGTGCTGTTGATCAGAGGGTTCCTGGTGTTCTCTACTATGGGGTGTTATTAATAAGCTCTTTCTACCAACAGCTCAGTAAAGACCCCAATATCATCATTGCCAAAATGGACGCTACCGCCAACGATGTGCCTTCTCCATATGAAGTCCGAGGGTAGGTCTGGCTGTTGTTAAACCTCCGTGTTAGTGGATGAGTTCAGGCTTCTGTCTCTGACAGCAACCACAACAGAGGAGCTGAAAGACTCTCCTGGGGAGGATGGGTGGGTGTGATCGGCATGGGATTGCTGGGCCTTTGCTTAGGGTGGAGAAATCCAGAGTGAAAACATTAATCTGCCTTGCTTCTCTGGGGTTCTGGTGTCCTGGCTGTGCCTGGAGCCCATCTTACTGCTTTCAAATCAGTTGTGATTCTGGTTTTGGTGGTGGAGAAACAATGCTGGGCTCACTCTTGTGAACACAGTTCAGCAAGCAGGCTGGAACATAGTTGAGCTTGGCCAGCTCTGGACAAGCCAGGTGTCTGGAGGCCACACTGCTGGCCTGGGAGCTGCTGGAGCTGTGAGGGTGTTAACCAGGGGAGCGCGGGTCCCTGCGGTGAGGGCTCGCCTGCTGCTCCGAGAAAACCGAGTGCTTCAGGAGCTCAGACGTCTCTTCTCTTCCCCAGCTTTCCCACCATCTACTTTGCTCCAGCTGGCAAGAAGCAGAGTCCAAAGAAGTATGAGGTGAGTCTTCTGCTGCTCGTGCTGCTTTGTGGAATGCAGTAGCGTCCAGGTGTGGGAGCAGCACTGAGGCTCTGGAGTGGCGGGCGGCCCTTGGTCCCTGGTACCTGCTGGGAGTGTTGTGCTGCCGACCCACGCCCAGAGCTCTGCCCATGGGCGTTTGGGCTCCTGCTTGAGCCCTCTGGCAAGGGGCAGCACAGGGGGCACTGGCGCAGCCTGATGGTCTTGTGCTCTCCGCAGGGTGGCAGGGAAGTCAGCGACTTCATCAGCTACTTGAAGCGGGAGGCAACCAACACTCCTGTGCTGCAGGAGGAAGATAAAACCAAGAAGTCCAAGAAGAAGGTGAAGGAGGATTTGTAAATCACCTGCTTGCCATTGTGTCAGGATGAGCTCTGTGTGAATGGGGGAAGCACTGGGCAGACTGGGGCCAGTTTGGGTTGTGCCAGTGACCATGTGGGCTGAGGGGACCCAGCTGCTGTATCTAGTTCTGTTTAATTTCCTGCCGTCTCTTAGGTGCACTGTTGTGGGGCTCCCCAGACTGGTTTGTTTTGTGGTTTGGGAGGGGGCGGGGGGCAGGGTTATTTTCTAATTTTTTTTGTACATTTGGAGAGGTGAAACAATAAAATTTACCCCCTTAAGACCAAGTGTCCCTGTCTGGTGGAGACTGTCAAACCTAGCACCGGGATCCTGCTCTTTGTAGGCAGCAACTTCCAACTATGAGTCGAGTTTCCTTCAGCAAGCCTTTAGAAGTCTGTTCTAGATTTTAAGCTCAGCCTTTAGCTTATTCTTCATCCTCAGCTAATGAGAGTCCTTCCATAGTAGCAGCAACCGTCCCAATGTGCAGTGTTCCAGGTGCTACATTTATGCAGATTTGGGTCTCAATGCTGTTGCGAATGCTTTTGCAGTCTGGGTGCTGCTTCAGTGAGTTTAGAGGTTTTTAGTACTTAATGTGACTGATCTAGACCAGTGTGGGTGTGCAGAGCAGTCTCATGTTGGACTGGCTCAGCAGCGTACAAGCAGCAGCAATAAATTAGATTTTAAGCTGGTGCAAAAGTAGTCACGTGTGGGGAAGGAGCTCTATGAACTGCGCCCTCCACCCCAGCACCGGCAGGTGTTTCTCATAGCCAGTGGGGCTGGTCTGTGGCTGGTTGCAGTTGGGACAGTAAAGAGCGGTTACTTGCAAGGTAATTACTTGGTAGAAAGCAGGCTGGTAGCTGTGGCTTTTGCTTCAGGAGGGAGAGAAATAGGATCCTGTGCTGCAGGTGAAGGTGCAGGCTGCGACTGGCTCTTGGGTGTTCCTGCATCTGCTGATGGGGAAGGGCAGGAGCAAGATGGTCCTGGGGCTGGGCCTGCAGCCCTTCTGCTGCTGTGGGGGCCGAGGCAGGGGGCTGGGACAAATTGCACGAAGCAACAGGGAGCCCATGGCAGTGAGTTCCAGCTTTCTCACCACAAGTAATCTGGGATGTCTGTGAAGGAGAAGCTGGGACCTGGCTTCTGGCAAGGAGAAAATCACGAGGGTTAAAGCTCTTTGCACCTCTCCTCCCACTTGGCCAGGACCTGTCTTGCCCCTGGGCTTGCTGGAAGGGCCCTTCCCTAAAGTCAGACTGGTGGGCACAGAGCCCCTGAGCCCCCAGGGTGATCCCAGGGCCTTCACCTGGGGCACGACCAGCCGACCAGCCGTACACTCTCAATGCTGCCCCGTGGTTTGTCCTGGTGCAGCAGGAGCGGGAGAAGGTGAAGAGCCGCGGGGGTGTCCTGGGGCATCCTGGCACCCTCAAGCACTGCTGGCAGGATGGGCCATTGGGGCCACGGCCGCCCTGAGCCGCCCCGGGCATGGCAGATCCACCCGCGACACTGCCCGCGGGGACCCGTCCCGTCCCTCCCATCTCCCCGGTCCCCAGATCTGCTCACGCCCGGCCCTCCCCTCCAGTCCCCCCCGCTGTGGCCGCCCTGGTTTCCGCTGTCCCCACCGCTCCCCCCACTCATCCCCTGGAAGACGATCAGGGGCACCGATGAGTCCCACCCGCGCCCGGTTTCCCGGCCCGGTCCCGTCCCACCTGCCGCCGAGAGCCGGACGTGCGAGAGGCTGAGCCGGGTCCCGGCCCGCAGCCCCGGTACCGGAGCCTCCCGCGCGGCTCCGGCCGCGGCAGGGTCCGGAGTGCGGGACCGTGGAGGGCGGGGGCGGACAGTGCCGGTCCGGTCCTGGGGGACAGTGGTGGGGCGGAGCGGCAGGAGCTCGGCGGCGGGGCTCGGCCTGAGCCGGCTATTTTTGCCGCGGGCCTGGGCTAATCCCCTGAGCCGCTTCCCGACGTTAAGTAACGGCGCGGCGGGATGCGCTCGCCGGCGGCCCTGGGTAGTCGCCGTGCGGCGGGGCCGGCGGCGACGCGCCCGGTGAGGGCTGGGGGCCGCGGGTACCCGCCGCCGAGCCCCGAGGGGACCCGGCCCCAGGCCGGCTGGTAGTGGCAGGCGGCGAGGCGGGTCGGAGGCGGCCATGCCGGGAACCTCGCCCGGCGGGTCCCCAGAGAGGGAGGCGGGGGCCGGAGGGCGGCCGCGAGGGCCCGGCCGGGACAGGCGGGTGCGGTTCCTCCTGCCCCACACCGCCATCGAGCTGCCGTCGGTGCGCGAGGAGGAGCAGCTCTTCTACCGGCGGCTGGAGGCGCTGGTGGCCCCGGGACCCGGCGGTTTCGCGCCGCTCTTCGCGGCCGACGGCTGGAGCAACCTGACGGGTGAGCGCTCGCAAGCGGCCCCGGGGAGAGCCGCGCCGGGGGGCCGGGCCCCGGGGGTCACGGGGCGGCTCTCAGGGCCGCCGCCGCCCGCAGAGGACCGGCTGCTGCGGAAGCGCGTGGTGCGAGATGGGCAGGACGGGCCGCGGCCGCGGCCGGGCCAGGAGGTGTCGGTGAAGGTGCTGGGAGTCCTGGAGGACGGCGGGCTGGTGGAGCGGGACCCGCGGCTCACCTTTGTGCCGGGCCACGGCGACGTCGTGCAGGTCAGCGCCGGTCGGGGCGCGGTGCGGGCCGAGCGCCGCCCGGTTGTGCGCCCGGCCAGCCCCGCCGTGCCCGTGTCCACAGGCGCTGGAACTGGGTGTCCCCACCATGCAGCCCGGGGAGGTCGCCTTCTTCCTCGCTGCCTTTCTCTACGGCTACGGCCGCCCGGGCAGGTAGGGCGGGCGAGCAGGCAGGGGCCGGAGCGGGCGGGGGCCGGGGGGCCGGGGCGGGCGGGCAGGGGCAGCCGGCGCTGTGCCCGCAGGGAGCCGGACGTGCCGCCCGAGGCGCCGCTGCTGTTCGAGGTGACGCTGCTGGAGGTGCGGGACGACCCCGACCCGCAGCAGCTGCCGCCCGCCGCCCGCCTGCGCCTGGGCGCACAGCGGAGGGAACGGGGAAACTTCCACTTCGCGCGGAGCGACTTCGCGGCGGCGCTGCGCTCCTACCGCCTGGCCCTGCGCGCCCTCGACGGCCCCGTCGCCGGTGAGACCGGGCGGAGAGACGGGAGGGGCCGCGGGGCGCCGGGCCGGGGCGCTGAGGCCGCGCTCGTCCCGTAGCCCCGCCCGGGCCGCAGGAGGAAGAGGAGCTGCGGGAGCAGCGCGTCAAGTGCCTCAACAACTGCGCGGCCGCCGAGCTGAAGCTGCAGCGGGCGGACGAAGCGCTGGCGGCCTACGAGGCGGCGCTGCGCATCTGCCCGGACAACGGCCGAGCGCTGCTCCGGCGGGGGCAGGTGGGTCCCGCACCGCCCTGCGCCGCCCCCGGCCCGGCCGCCCGCCACCGCCCACTCCTCTCCCCGCAGCTGCTGGCGCAGCAGGGCCGGGACGCGGAGGCCGCGCTGGACCTGAGGAGAGCCCTGGAGCTGGACCCGGCCAGCAAGGTCCGGCCCATGGGGGCGCGGGAGCGGGTGGCGGCCCCGCAGGAGCGCCACTCGGGAGGCAGCGGGACCGTCGGGGGTCCCGCCGCAGCCGCCCCGCCGCCCGCAGGTGATCCACGCCGAGCTCTCGCGGCTGGTGAAGCGCCGGAGCCCCTCGGCCAGCGCCACCCCCCAGGAGCCCCGCCACGGCCCGATGCCGCCGCCGAGCCCCGGGTGCGTAGGCGCGCGGGCGGACCGGACCACCGGGGACGAGCCGTCGGGAGAAGGTGCCCGGCCCGGGGACGCCTCCTTGGCCCGGGCGGCGCTCACGGCAGCCCCTCACCGCAGAGCCCCGGCGCCGCCCGCGACGGAAGGAACGGCCTGAGCGGCCCTGGAACCCCCGATGGAGCTGCCCCGCCGGAGACGGAGGAGCGGCTGCGGGGCCGCCGCTGGCCCGGGCCGAGGGGCGGGCAGGCGCTCGCGTGGCCCCGCCCGGCCCGCAGCTCCCCGGCCACGCCCCTCGGCACGCGCGAAGGGGCGTGGCTCCATGCTGCCCTGCCCCCGAGTGGGCGTGGCTCCGCAGCTCTAGCGCCTGCGCCACAGCTTCCGGCTTTTTCGCCCCCGCCGGCGGAATGGCAGCAGTAGCCCGCGGCCAATCAGGCGGGGTCTCGCAGGAGCAACCAGCCAATAGGGGGGCAGCAGAGGCGGGCTCGGCGCGGCGATTGGCCGTGCCGCGCCCTTAAAGCCCGTCGCGGGGCGGGGCGTGCGGGGGGGCAGTGCGGGACGTGGCGGCGGAGCGGAGGGCGGGAGGGAGCGGCGCCATGACCCGTGAGTGCGGGCCGGGCCGCGGCGCCGCGACCCGCCCCGCGGCTGGGGGCTGGTCTGGGGGGCGGGGGGGCGGCGCCGCGACCCGTGGGCGCGGGGCCGGGGTGCGGGGTGGGCCCGGGGCTGGGCCCCCGGGCCGGGCCCTTCTGAGGCGGCCGCACTGTCGCAGGCGGGAACCAGCGCGAACTGGCGCGGCAGAAGAACCTGAAGAAGCAGAGCGACTCGGGCAAGGGCAAGCGGCGGGACGACGGGCTCTCGGCCGCCGCCCGCAAGCAGAGGTGAGCGCCGGGCCGGCTCCGCCGACTCCCCGCCCCGATCCCCGGCCTGGTGGCGGTGCCGGTACCGGTGCCGGTACCGCTGCCAGCCCGGACGCGCTCTCCCGCAGGGACTCGGAGATCATGCAGCAGAAGCAGAAGAAAGCTAACGAGAAGAAGGAGGGCGCCAAGTAGCCCGCGGCTGGGCCGCCGCCGCCCCGGGGCCGGGCCGCCCGCCGGCAGGATGCCCAGCGCAGCCCCGGGGCCGGACCGCCCCGCCGGGGACCCGGCAGCGCCCCGCGCCGGCCTCGGGTCTGTCTCCTATTAAAGTAGCTTGTGGTGCGCTGCAGGCCCGGTCTCCTCCCTCCGTGCGCCGGGCGGGGGGGCCGGGGATGCCGGGAAGTGGGGGGGACACCGGCACCGTGTCCCCGCCCGGGAGGGAGTGAGCGTGGCCGGTGAAGAGGAGGGATGGAGCAAGCTCGGTGGTTGAGGCGTGGAGCAGCTGCATCTTCACGGTGAGGAGCAAAGATGGGCCTGGCCTGTGAGGTCTCTGTGAGCATCACCCGGGGTCAGGGCAGCCGGTGGGAGCCTCGGAGGTGAGGGGGCTGGGATCGCTAGGAGCCCAGGGTGATGGCACCGGGGGAGGGCTGTGCTGAGAGGGATGGGCTGCAGCAGGGGGGGAACGCAGGTCTGGAGACGGGGACATGGCGGCTGGGCCTGCTGGGGGGTGAGCTGCCTGCTGCACAGCTGCTCTGCAGGCACAGCGGAGCGGGGTCTGTCCGTGGGGAGGGGCTGCACTAGGCCCAGCAGCAGCGCGGAGCTGCCCGCGGGGAGATGCTGAGGTCCAGTCCTGCGCCGAGGCCTCTGCTCTGGCCCACCGTCCTCTTCACTTCCCTGCGGACCAGGAGCAGCGGTGTCACCGGTCCCGCCACTGCAGGCACTGCGCAGCCCGGAGCGGGCATGGCGGCCGGCGGGGCTCCTCACCGCGCCAGGTGCAGCACAGCCTCCACCACGTTGGTGCCGTCCTTGGCGCTGGTCTCGCAGAACAGGGAGCTGTGGGCCTGGGGGAGCAGCAGGTGTTAGGGGGGTCCCTGCCGCCCCAGGAGGCCCTGTCCTCACCCGCTCACCATGGCCAGATGCTGCCCCTGGGCTGTGCTCACCCCTGCGGCCTCTGGCAGCCCGGCCCGCAGGTCCAGCTTGTTCCCCACCAGCATGAGCGGCAGCATCTGCTCCATGGCCTGTGAGAGGGAGGGAAGGGCGGCTCCAGACTCCGTGGGGCTGGCAGCCTCCAGGGCAGCTGCTACTGTGGCCTCTGGGAGACACAGACTCTGCCACATGCACCGGCTGCCTCCTGTCCTGCCTGTGCCATGCCCGGGGACAGAGTGTGGCTCCGGACCCAACACTATCATCAGCAAAAGGGAAAAGGCCGGGGAAGCAATCCCACTGGTCCTGGGGCTGGCCTGTACCTTGCTTAGCAAGCAGCCTCGCTTGCTCCCATCTCACCTGCTTGGGGCACAGCCCTCCCACCCTGAGGGACCCCGAGACTCCCACCCCTCTCCCTGGGGCTGTCGGCCTCTTCCCTACCTTGATGTCCTCAATCCACTGGCGGGCGCTGAGGAAGCTGCTGGGGGAGCTGATGTCGTACAGGAGCAGCACACCCTGGGCCTTGCGGAAGTAGGACTGGGCGATGCTGCGGTACCTGGGGCCGTGTGTCACTGCGGTGCCGTGACAGCCAGCCCACAGGCCCAGCGGGGCGGCAGGAGCCCCATGAGCCCCATCCCCTGCACTCACCGCTCCTGTCCGGCTGTGTCCCAGATCTGCAGCGTGGTTTGCTCGCCGTCCACCAGCAGCTGCTTTATCTGGAAATCAACCCCTGCCAGGAGGGACAGTCAGGGGCTGCTCCTGTGCCTCCAGCCTGGGTACCGGGGGTGCTGGGGGGTACCGAGGGTGCTGGAGATGTCTCCTCTGAACTTGTTGTCGCAGAGGCGCAGCAGGAAGCTTGACTTGCCTGTGCCCCTGTCCCCCGCCAGCACCAGCTGGTACACAGGGCAAGGGGATGCAGGTTCCTCTCTCCTCTGGCAGCCCTGGTGACACAAGGAGGGTGGCAGGGGTGTGGGTGTGCCCCGGCTCCCCCAGCCTGGCCCCATCCCCGGATGGGGAGTTGCCAGTTACCTCCGGTGTGAAGGCAGAAAGCTTCCTCCTGCTGCAGCGCCTGGCAGGGCAGTGCGGCCCCTGGCCGGCCGTGGGGCTGGGGTCCTGCAGGGTGACAGGTGCCACGGTGAGCGGCTGAGCAGACCTGTGTCTCCCTCCTCACCCAGGGCACCGGGCCGGGGCAGATCCATCACCTCGGGTCCTGGGCAGGGGCTGGGGGAATGCCCGTCCTTGGAGCTGCGGCTGCCCGTGTTGCTGAGTGAGGAGGCCGTGTCCATGCTGGAGATCGAGGTCTGCCGCTGCCCGGGGCTGCCGGGCGTCAGGGCTGTGTCTGCCCAGGAGGCTGCAGCGGGAGCAGGTGCTGTGTGGAGCCATTTCCTGGCTCTGTGCTCAGGGAGGGGGTTCTGCAGCCAGCGTCGCCCCTGCCCCCGCATCGCTCACCTGCTGTGGGTGCCCTGTGAGCAGCAGGGGGGCTGTGCGACCGAGTGGGGGGCAACGGCTGCATGGGATAAGGTGTTTAGCACCCTAGGGGATGGGGAGTACCCAAGGGGGTGTCTGCAGCCCCAGCTCCTGGGGCTCATGTGGGTCCCAGGGTGCTGGCAGGGCGAGGGCCAGGCCAGGTGCCCTGTGCCCCATGGGGGTGGGCAGCACCCAGCACCCTGCGCTCCCCGCTGCCGGGGCAGGTGCCAGCCCCACAAGGCAGCGGCTGCGGGGCTCACCGCGCGGGGGGCCGTGTGCGAGCCGAGCAGCAGGGCTGAGCGCAGGCTGCTGTTGCTCTCGCAGAGGCTCCTGTTCACCGTCCTGGCGGGAGGGAGCATCCTGAGGGGGACAGCAGGGGTGACCCCAGGGGGGCTGTGCACACAGCAGTGGCACCCCCAGGCAGGAGCATGTCCCCAGCTGCTACTGTGGCTGCTCCCCTGCTGCTGCCCAGCCAGGTTTGGACGTACTGCAGCATCTGACGTAGCTTGTGAACGCCAGATTCTCCTCCACCATTTCCTGCAGGGCCAGCTGCTCCCTGCGGGGACACGGTACCCCACAGCAGGGCCCCGCTGGCACAGGGGCTGCACAGGGCCCCCCAGCCCCGACCCACCAGCACCCATGCCCAGGGAGGCAGAGGCACCCGTGGAGGAGCCAGGACAGCCTGTGAGCCCCAAGGACGCCCAGCGTCACAGCGTTTGCCAACAACAAGCCTGGAGGGGCATGCCAGCAGCTCTGGGCAGCTCCCCAGCTGCCTGTGCTCATGGCTGGGCTGAGCAGGGCAGCATTTCCCTGATGGCACCAGGCCGTCCCACGGCTCAGGGCAGGCAGGAGCGCACAGGCCCAGCACAGCCCCCCACCCAGCACAGCCCCCCACCCAGCACAGCCCCTGCCCGCAGCTCGCTGGGCACCCCGGCAGTGCCGCCCGCTCGGCTGCTGGAGCCACACATGCAGTTGGCGCTGGGCCATGTGCGAGCAGGGTGTCCTGCAGAGCTGGGGACAGCCCTGCCACCCTCTCCCCCAAAATGCCACCTCCTGTGCTGCTGGGCCCGCTTGGAGAAGTCCCCCTGCAGCCGCTGCACCTCCACCTGCAGCTGGGAGACGCGGCGCTCGGCCTGGCGCAGGGTGCGACGCAGCTGGTTGTTCTCCTGGGCAGGGCGGACGGGCCCCGCTGCGACGCTGCCTGGGGCACTGGAACCCTTGGGTGCCTGGGGCTGCAGGGACCCCCCCCAGCCCCTCCCAGCCCTACCTGGGCGACGTCCCCAAGCTGGCGCTGCAGCTGCCCCACGTCTGTCCCCGAGCCCTGCGTGGGTCCCTCCATCTCCTGGGAGGAGGGGCGCGAGGGGCAGCCCCACACTGGGCACTGGGCGGGCTGGTGGGCACTGGTCCTGGCCGTGGGGGCTGATCCCGGCCACAGGGGTCAGTCCTGTCCGGCACCAGCTGCCACTGCTGCCGTGTGGGGCCTGTGGGGCGCAGCCGGTGCCGCGGCCCCGCGGTGCTGCTGGCCCCATCGTGTTTGCTCTGCGGGTGGGGCGGGGGCCGGGCTGGCATGTGGTCCTGTGGCAGCGCCGGAACCGCACCCTCCTGGGCAGCCAGGCTGGGCCCCCGGTACCCGGCTCAGCCCAGTACCACACCAGCACCTGCACCCCATGCCTCCGGCTCCCCCCGCCTCCCCTCCGACCAAACCCACCGAGGCACTGGGCGCTGGGGGCTCTGTCCACCTGTCTGTCCATCCTCCCTAGGGCTTTTCTCAGCTGCAGAGAGTGAAGGGAGGAACAGGTGTGCTGTGACCATGGTCTCCAGGGAGAAAGGCACCTGCTGTGGTGGGACACGATGGGACATGAGCAGCTGGAGCCGGGGCTGGCATGGTGCCACAGGACCCCACAGCCTGACGTTGTCCCCAGTGCCCTGGGGCAGGTCCCCTGATGGCTCGTGGGCACCTTTCAGGCCAGCACACCCAACACCGTGTTGTGCTGGAGCCCCATGTCCTGGGGATGCTGGCTGCCCCGGGCCGCAGCTGGGAGTGCGCTGGGGACACCAGCCACAGGCCAAACCCCTCCTGGAGCCCCAGACCCACATTCCCTGCTCTGCCACCCCCCTGCTCGTCCCCCCTCTCCAGCAGAGCCACCCCGAAGGCACCTCCAGGCCCATGGCTGCTGGCTGCGTGGGGGCAGATAGCACAAGCTCAGTCAGAGTTTTATGTAAAAATGTATTCAAGGAGGTATTTACAAGGAGCCCACCGCCGGCAGGTGAGCTGGGACGCAGGCAGCCAGGACCCGTCACCGGGGCTGGCAACTGGCGTGTGGCCGGAGCCAGGGGGGCGGCAGCAGCCGGGGCTGAGCACCCGCCACCCACGCTCACTCTGGCCAGGCTTTTGGTGGCCACAGCTCAGCGCAAGACCCGTGTCCCTGGGAGTGCTCGCCTCCCGGGTCCCCCTCAGGCTCTCAGATGCTGCCGTCTCCCAGGACAGGGGTCATGGGAGCCCAGCGGGACACACTGGGGCCGGGCACAGGCACAGGGCACAGCAGGGACCAGCCCTGGCCGCTGCCCCGTGCGGGGCCAGGCACAGTCCGTCCTGCAGGCACTACGTGCAGGCGCTGACGCGCTGCGGGATGCGCCGCCGCCGCAGGACACGCAGGGCCGGGCCGCTGCGCCGGGGCTGGGGGGAGCCGTGCAGGCAGAGAGGGCTCAGCAGCAGCCACAGGTAGAGCAGGACGCAGGCCCAGCACGAGGACACCTTCACCCAGAAGGTCGACCAGCTGCCATGTGTGAAGGTGGTCTCCAGCACCGCGTTCTCGTAGCTGGCGGGAGAGGGCAGGTGTTGGGCACCCAAGGGATGCTGGCATGGGGTGTCCCAGTGCCAGCTGGAGCCACCAGGTCATCCCGTGTCCCAGCGGCCGCATGTCCCTGGGCACATCCCACTGGCCAGGGAGCTCCCCAGCCCTGCAGACCCCAGCCTGTCTCACTGCACCGCGTGGCTGCTGCTGCGGGGGCCGTGGTGGCCGCCATGCAGGTCTGCGGGTGCAGAGCCGGTGTGTCCCCAGCAGACACCAGCTGGGCGACGCCAGCAGGGCCTGGAGCAGGGGTCGGTGAGCAGCGCAATGCTGCAGCCCAAGCCCGCGTGGGGAGCGAGCGGAGCCGGTGGGGCGATGAAGCTGGGGCGGGGGTGATGGCACTGGGTGGTGACAACACTGGCAGGGCTGCAGTCTCAGCCAGGCAGCTGCACGAGCAGGAGGAAGGGGAGCAAGAGCGCGGAGGGCTGGGCAGCAGCGCAGGGCCCCACCTGAACCAGTTGGTGAGGGTCATCATAACGTAGAGTGAGGCGAGGAAGAAGACGAAGTGGAAGGCTGAGTAGCTGTAGACCACGCGGTCTCGCTCGTCCTGGACAAGGCACTGTCCCTCCGGGGTCTCATCCACTGGCTCACACGTCTGTTCAGTGCCTGCGAGAGCACAGGGAACGGCAGCTCCTGCAACCTTCTCGCCAGCACCCCTGGGCTGGGACACCGGCACCTAAGGGTGCATGTCCTTGCACCCACCTCTCAGCTCCTCGTCCATCTTGTCGGGGCAGCAAAAGCAGCAGGAGGGTTCCTGCCAGGAGAGCCGATGGCTGGGGCAGGGAAGCAAGCCCCACGACACCGCCGCAGGGCTCACCCTGCCAGCCTGCCCGGCGCGGGGGGATGTGCCCAGGGAAGCCCCCCTGCCCAGCTGGACAACCCTGCCATTGCCCGGGGCTGGGACAAGGCTCAGGAGGGCTCGGGGTGGCAGGTCTGGGGTGCCCGTGGCAGGAGGACATGGGGCACAGCTCGAGGAGGGGGCAGCAGCTGAACTCACTCACTTTAAACTCAAAGCTGTAGACTTTGACCATCCAGAGGGGCCCAAAAACCTCGGCGAGGTAGGAGGCTTCATTGCTGCACCCAGGAGAGAGGCAGAAAGTGTCACCCAGGCACCCCAGCCCCGTGCCAGGCCCCCGGCCCCCATGGACCCGACACGGCTGCAGAGACCTGCCATGCTGGGGGTCACTGCGCCGCCCTGCGTGTCCGTGGGTGCCCAGCCTGCGCTGGCCCTGCCACCCTTCGGGACATCCCCGGCGCTGCTGGCTGAGCCACAGGCTGGGGACAGGGACCCCCAACGGGATGGTGCCGCGAGCGCCCTGCCCACCCCGTGGCACACGCACCATGCAAAGAGCACGCAGGCGTACATGATGGTGGCCCCCACAACGGCAACAGTGGTGTCCTCTGTCTGCATCTCATCCTGCCGCACGCCGGGGAAGCAGACGGTGAGGTTCTGCCCCTTGTAGAGCACTGCAGGAAGGTGGAGGTGAGACGGGTGCATGCCCTGTCCGGAGGGCTGCCAGCGGCAGGAGAGCACCCACCTCTCTCCGGGGGACGGCTGGACAGTGCGGAGAAGGTGAGGTACATCACATAGCAGCTGATGATTGAGGACTGCAGCAGTCCCGATCGCGGCTGCCCTGCGAGCATGGGGTCAGAGGCATCGCCAGAGCCCCAGGAGCACCACGAGCGGCCCCAGGCAGCCCCCTCCCACTGCACCCCCACCCAACGCCCCGTGCTGGGGCACAGCAGGGACCCGTGGGAGGCCTGGGGGGCCAGGTCCTTCCTGGGGGCCCAAGTGCTGCCCTGAGCAGGGAGCCCACAGCTGCCACTCATAGCCACAGTGCCCAGCCGGCCCTGCAAAGCGGCAGCCCGTGCTGTGCGGTACTCACTGAGCCGCACACAGGGCGTGATGGAGATGAAGGACATGATGCCGCAGAGGCTGCCGTGGAGGGTGAGCAGCACCTTGTTGAGGTGGCAGGCAGCCGGGTGGGTGTAGAACTTGTAGAGGAAGGCAAAGGCGGCGGAGGCAAGGGTGTAGAATGCGGCAGTGGCCAGCAGCACCGCCACGTACCAGCGCTTGTCCCGCGCAGCGCCCGTCAGCCTGCGGGAGCGTGGGTGAGAGGTGGCAGCACCAGGCGCCCACCCAGCACCCCGGCACTCACCAGTTCTTGTTCCAGGTGTGCGCGAAGGCCGTGATCAGCACCAGCTGGATGAGGATGAAGGCGAAGCCCCCGCAGATGCCCATGTAGTGCCAGGCTGGGGGGAGAGGGTGGCGTAAGGCTGGTTCAGGGGCACGTGGGGGCCATGAGCCGGCTCTGGAGGGGCCCACTCAGGCAGGAGGGGGGACGCACCTTGGATGAAGCCATCCTCGGGGATGAAGAAGCTGGCGGCACAGAGCCCCACCAGCACCAGCAGCTTCAGGAGCCAGAACCTGTGGAGCAGCAAGCGCTTGGGTGAAAGTGGCCCTGACAGCCCCCAGCCCCCCGGCAGCCCCCAGCCCATACCCATTGTGCAGCTGTGCACGGCAGTCGGTGCTGGAGCGCACATTGAGCAGCAGGGCAGCCTGTGCCAGGTGGAAGCAGGCAGTGCTGAAACAGACGCGGTATACGGCCGAGGAGCCCACCAGCCGCTCGCAGTCCGTGCCCCCGGGCAGATGTTCGCACAGCACCGCCGAGAAGGG
The DNA here is from genome assembly GCF_036013445.1 of Caloenas nicobarica. Classification (NCBI taxonomy): domain Eukaryota; kingdom Metazoa; phylum Chordata; class Aves; order Columbiformes; family Columbidae; genus Caloenas; species Caloenas nicobarica. Next base: position 23,731,186 of record NC_088254.1, on the reverse strand, counting down.
CACCTGCAGGCACAGTGAGTGCCAGGACAGGGCTGATGATGTGCCCACCACCCCTCAGCACCCACAGCATCCATCACCCTGGCCTCCTGACACCCCAGCATCCCAAATACCTTTTCCGTCCCCAGCACCCCTGGGACCTTCAGCATGCTGGGCAAGTTCTGCAGCTTCATTTCCTCTGGTACCCCTTTCCCCTTGGCACCTCCAGCACCCTTGGCACTCCCAGCAGCCCTGTTACTCCCCATATCCCCAGAATCCCAGTACTCCTGACTCCCCTGGCAACCCCAGCACCCCCAGTGCTCCTGGAACCCCTAATTGCCCCTGGGATTCCTGGCACCCCGGCATCCCCCAGCACTCCTGGTGCCCCTGACACCCCAGCACTGCCAGCACCCAGGCTGTCCCAGCTCCCTTCATCACCTTCTCCCTGACGACCTGGGCCACGGTGCGGGACAGCATGAGGCAGCACACGGCAGAGGCCAGGACGTGCAGGAGCGTGTAGAGGATCCGGGTGCCCGTGGACACGCGGAGCCCATGGCGGGAGCTACAGCCACAACCGCAGCACAGCTGGGAGAGCATGGTCAGCAGGGACCACCGGGCCAGAGCTGCCCCCCAGCCCGGCCTGGCACCCCAGCCCAGCCCAGCCCCACCAGGCCCCTCAGTCCCACCTGGCAGAGCAGTGAGTGCAGGAGGCGGCCGTGCGCCCGTGTGCCCGCCATGGCCCGGCTCAGCTTGGCCCCCGCTGCCCTGATGGGATTAGGGGATTGTCGGCTTGGCCCGCCCCGCCATCTGCTCGCCACCACTGCCCGGCAGCCGCCATGGGGTGTGCAGGGTCCACCAGTGACCCCTGGCCACGGGGAGCCCTGCCTGGACCGCTGGTCCCTCACTGGGCAGGATGAGGCCGTGACAGCTGCTTGGGCATGGGCTGCACTGGGGGACACATGGGGTCCGTGGTTGCCACCACCCGCCTGGTGATGGCTGGTCCCAGAGCGGTGCCATGGTGCTGTGTGGTGGCTGGGGGGACGTGGGAGTTCCAAAGGGCTGTGGGGTGGTAAAGGCACCCACGGGCGCAGAGACACCCACGGGTGGCCCTGGAGTCAGGGACTGTGCAGGCAGGATGGCCTGAGGCACATCGAGCCAGGCAGCGGGACGTCCCCAGAGCGGTCGGGAGCTGGGGACAAGCCGGAGGGGCGTGGGGGTGTCTGCTGCCCGCGCACCCTCTGCTGGGCCTGGCTGGGCTGGCGCCACCCTGCTGCAGCTCCCGCGCAGCTGCTGCGGCTCTGCCGCTGGAACAGCCGTGACGAGGCGCTGGGGCCGGGGCTGTGGCTGCACAGAGCTCCCACGCGCTCCCCTCCTTCCCAACGCCCCAGCGGGGAAGTCGGGGTGGGCAGGGGATTGGAGCCAGGACAGCTGACCCCGGTGGCCAAGGGACAGCCCACGGCACAGCGTGTCCTCGGCAGTGACCAGAGGCAGAGGAAGGGTTTGGCTCCCAGTTGGCTGTTACTTGGAGCCTGGCAGGGCCCTTGGCTGCTGGGGCACGCGATGAGCGGCACTGGGGTTTGGTTTATTTTTGCTCTTTCCTTCACAGGTTGAAGTGTCTTTATTTTAACTCACAAGGTTTTTTTGCTCTTGCTTTTGCTATTCTCTCCCCACTCTGCCGTGTGGCTGCTGGGCTGGTGTTCAGGGTCAGCCCAGCGCAGCCGCCAGGGTCCGCAGGACGTCTCGGGCTGGCTCGTCCCCACGCACGTCCCCGCACGAGGCCAGGAGCGAGGGGCCCTGGAGGGTGTCACAGAGGTGGGGGCAGCGTGCGGGCACAGGACATGGAGGAGCTGGCACAGGACCCACAGACGCGGGTCCAAGTGCAGACAGGAGCCGCTCTCGGGCGGTTTTGTTTGAGTCCCTGGCAGGGTCACCAGGCCGGGCACGGCCCCAGCGCCCCAAGGGGCCGGCGGGGGCCCCAGGGCCAACCCGGAGAGCTGGAACCGGAACTGGCCGCCGGCAGCGCGTGCCCGCGGTCCCACCGGACGCCCCGCGGGCCGGGCCGGAGCGCTGCCCCGCGGCACCGCCCCCGGATCCCGTCCCGGCCTTGTACGGCGTGACTGCAGCGGAGCCAAACAGGGCTCCATAACCCTCTTACCGGGCTTAGCGCCCGCTCGGCCGCCGGGGGCGGCGGGAACACCGCGTCCCCCACCCCGGCAGCGCCCGAGAGCCGCCGGTACCGAGAACCCCCCGAGCCCCCGGAGCCGGGGCCTGAGCCCGCGGGAGACCCACGGCAGCCGCTCGGCCTGACGGGCTCCGCAGCGCCCGCCGGCGGCGAGACCGGCCTGGTGCGGGGACAGCGGCGGCGGCGGCGGAGCCGCGAAGGGAAGCGGAGCCGGGGCCCGGGGCCGGCGCGAGGGGCGGGGCCGGCACGAGGGGCGGGGCCGGCGCGAGGGGCGGGGCCGGGCCCGGCATCTTCCTCGTCGGCGCGGCCGGGTGCAGGTTCCGGCGGTAGCACGTGACCGGAAGCGCGGCCCGGCGGCGGGATGGCGGCGGAGGGTGATGTGGAGCTGGAGCTGGAGACGGAGCCCAACGGCTCCGGCGGCGGCAGCGATGGGGCGGGCGGGCGCGCGGCGGAGAAGCCGCGGAAGCACGACAGCGGTGCGGCGGACCTGGAGCGCGTCACCGACTATGCGGAGGAGAAGGAGATCCAGAGCTCCAACCTGGAGACGGTGCGGGGGCGACGGCGGCCGGGGCGGAGGGACTCCGCCGGGCCCCGAGCACCGCGGTGATCGTGCCCGTCCCGCAGGCCATGTCGGTGATCGGAGACCGGAGGTCCCGGGAGCAGAAGGCGAAGCAGGAGAGGTAACCACACCAGGCACCGGCCCCGACATCCTGGCCCTTCCCCGGGAGCCGGGACGGACGCTCGGCCTCCTCCCAGCGGAGCCCGGGCAGCTGCGAGGGGCCGCTCCCGCCTCAACGTGCGGCCGGGGGGCCCTGTCGGTCACCGGCAGTTTGTCTGTTTCCACAGGGAGAAGGAACTGGCCAAAGTGACGATCAAGAAGGAGGACCTGGAGCTGATCGTGAGTGGGGGGGACTGGTGGGTGCAGCCGGGCTGATGGCTGAGCTGTCCCCGGGGGGGCCGGTGCCTGCCTGGGGCTGGGGGTGCATGGCGGGGAGGCCCTGCTGCCCCCCCACGGTTCCCTGGCTCTCCCCACAGATGACGGAGATGGAGATCTCACGGGCAGCCGCCGAGCGCAGCCTGCGCGAGCACATGGGGAACGTGGTGGAGGCGCTGATCACCCTCACCAACTGAAGGGCACCGGGACTGGGCCCTCGCCAGGTGTGGGGGCAGCTGAGGGGGCACCAATAAAGGCACTGGCAGAGTGGCCATCAGCCTGGTCTGTGCGGCACTGGGGGTCCTGCTGGGCGCAGCAGCTCCTGTCACCGCCTTGTCCCTGCTCGCGTGCCGGTGGGTGCGCCCGAGGTCTGGCAGGGACCTCAGCCAGTCCCACTGTGACCAGGGCCTGAGGGGTGACCCAGGTGAGGTGGCCCCAGGGCAGGCAGGGTGACAGGCAAGGACCAGCCTGGAGCTGCTACTGCCTGCACCCCAACTACCCGCTCTGGTGAGATGTTGGGCCCTGGAAATGTGCAGAGTTTTGTTAATGGGGCCTGTGGGACGGCGCTGCCTCCCAGAAGCAGCAGCAGGAACCTCGTGTTTTCTGTCCTGGGGGAGCACAGCTCCGGCGCAGGGAGCTGCAGCCCCTGGTACGAGGGCGAGGGAGTGGTGACAAGCCAAGTGCAGTGACAGCTGCCCTGGGCTGGCACCTCCTGGGCTGTGGCAGCCTGTGCTGGCTCACAGGATGGTGCAGAACAGGACAGCACATTCCACAGACACCAGGGCCAGAATGTGTAAGAAAACAACCACTTTTAATCAAACCAACCCCCCTGCAGGTAGAAAAGCCCAGCCCTACAGAACCAGGGTGAGGAGATGGAGTCACCGCTGTTCTGCACCAAAAAAGGGCCCAAACTGGGGAAAGTACAAGTGGGCAGGAGATGCTGTGGAGTAGACAGGCACAAAAGTCTGTTAGTTCCTCCTGGGTTGGGTGTGCTGGAGCCGGGGGCGTTGCTGCTCCCGCATGGCCCCCCTGGCACTGCCAGTGGTGGGACAGTGGAGTGGCCGCAGCCTGGCCAGCACAGTCAGGCCATTGTTCTCTGCGGCACCCAGGCAGCGAGCGCTGGCTCTGCGCAGCGCAGGGAGCAGGACACGGTGTCAACAGGGCAGGTGTGGTGTGGGGACAGAAAGGGCCTGTAACCACAGTCTGGCACAGCGCTGCGTCCCTCTGTCCCAGTGCTGGCAGGGAAGTGCCCTCCCCCTCCGCCCGCTGCCTTAGGTGGTTTTTCGCTTCTTGGCGGAGGGTCTCTCGAAGACATCGCGCACACCTGCTGCTTTCTGCTTGAAGAACTTGGTGTTCTGGGCGCTCTCCTGGCCCCAGGCCGAGTCGAAGGACGTGGTGTCCTGGTCCACCAGGTGTGTGTACTTGGTCCGCCCTGAGCGCCCGAAGTTCTTCACCTGGGGAGCGGAAGAGCTCATGAGCAGCCACTCGGGAAGGGCACGGGGACCTGCTGTTCCCCCACCCTTCGGTGCAGCACACAGGCTGGCACCCTTGCCAGCACACCCACCTGCATGACTTTGGGCAGGATGGTTTTGTTGAAGTGGTCCTCGAGTGTCGGGGCGCTGAAGTCCCTCTTGTACACCTCCTCGTCCTCGTCCTGCCAGAGGAGACGCCTGCTCAGTCAGTGCCAGCAGCAGGTGGCAGCGGGGCAGAGCCACCAGCAAGCCCATGTCGCTGCTCTGCTGGGGTTGCTGCGGTGCCTGCAGCCCCGTTAACATACTGCTGAAGGTGGGGATGCAAGCGTTGTCGGCTGGGAACCCTCAACCTCACATGCTCTGTTGCGGCAGCATGGGCTGGCTCCAGCCAAACTGCGCCCGTCCCACTTGGGCTCATGGCCAGTGCCTCGCAGTGCTACCATGCTGTCACCGCTTGCTGTCTGCACAAGAGCTGCCCCTGTTCAGGTCACTCCTCGCTTCAGCCCTGCGCTGCCTCAAGGGCCACTTCTTGTCCCAGTGCACCCCCGTCCCAGGGCACTGCAGGGGGGGTGTCCCCGGCCTTGGGACACCATGGGGGGGCTCAAGCAGGGAGGAGCCATCCCCACATCTTGCGCAGCCCGCAGCAGACTCACCATGAAGAAGGCGCCGCGGTGGTAGTACTTCTGCAGGAACTTGTACTTGCCCTTCACCGCCTTGTTGGTGATGACCTTGCCATTGGCACGCAGCTCGGCGCGGCGCTCCTCCTCCGTCAGGTTCCGCATGCGCTCAATCTCCGCCTTCTCCTTCTCCATGCTGGGGGGAGAGAAACCCCCTGAGGCCTTGGCTCCCCCAGAACCCTGTGAGCTGCCACTGTCCTGTGTCGCTGACCGCGGGGAGTAAGGGCAGCCAAGGGCAGGGGGGCTTGGGGCACTCGGCCCATCTCAGAGCCCAGGGGCTCGGCCTCACAGTTACACAGATGACACTTACGCTTCTCGTTCTTCGCGGTCCCGTTTGATGCGCTTCAGCTCACGTACTTTCCAGGCTTCATACTCTTCCTCATCATTCTCATCGTCTGTATCTAGCGCATCTAGTGCTGCCAGCGAGCGCTTGTTTTCCTCAAACTCTTTCTTTGCCTCCTCTTCGACAATCTGCAGCAAGGACCAGGCTCAGCTGCTGGGGTGACTGTCCCCACACACCCCCAGCCTCACATCCGCACCTTCAGCGTGTACTTGCGCCGCTCCTCCGCCATCCGTTTGGCCTCCTGCTCCAGCTCCTTCTGCTTCAGTGCCTCTGCTTCCCGCTCCTGCACCGTGATCCGGTCCTTCCTGCGGGCAGGATGCAGCCTCAGCCCTCCTCGGGCCCCACCACCGCCCGGCTGCTGGCAGAGCTCTCCTGCCCTGCAGCTGCTGCCAGCCCTCGCTTCCTCGGGGACCGGCCCAGTCCCAGGGCCCTCCTTGCCCGGTGTCCCCACACCAGGGCTGCGGCAGGTGACCAAGTCCCAGCTGTGGGGCGCAGCTCACCAGCACCTTCCCTGTGCCACCGCCTGGCACTTGCCTGAGGGCTCCGGCAAACCATGATGTGACCTGTAGTGACCCCAGAGCTGGGGAGGGGCTGTGGGTGCTGGGATCACCCCACACTGCCCGACTGCGCCCGCCAGCCTGTGACCTGCGAGCCTGCCACCTGCCACTGCGCTGCCCTGCAGCAAAGGAGACCCCAGCAGAGGCGCCTGCTCAGCCCCCAGCTCCCGTGTCCGACCCATGCGGCCGTGTCACGCACTTGCGGATGAAGACGGGTTTGAGACGCGGCTCCATTTCATCCTCGCTGTCCGTGTACTCCTCGTACTCGGACTCAGACTCCGACTCTTCTCCAGATCGACCCTCGTCCTCCAGCTCCATCACTTCCATCTCCTCCGTCTTCCTCTCCTGCGCTCGCTGCCGCATCATCCCGCGCCGACGCTCGATCTCCTGATGGAGCCAAATGAGAGGAGTCAGATGAGCAGCCCCACCACCGTGTCCCTCCACCCTCCTGTCCAAACTGCGCTGTGTCTGGAGTGTTGGCTGTGAGACAATACATCTGTCCCTTCAGGTGCAGGGTGGCCTCTCCAGGTGTCCCGTCCTTCACAGAAGACGGTGACCCACCAGTTAAGTCCCAGCAGCTGTGACACTTGTCCAGCTCCACCAGACACACAGTTCATGCCTGTGCCATTCAGAGGCTTTCCTTGGCCCGTTACTTGGCTCTGCAAGCACACCTCATCATCGATCTCCTCCTCCTCCTCTTCGCTTGTGTCCTCCCGCTCCAGACGCCAGGCCTCCCCCTCCACCTCGGAGTCACTTTCTCCAACCACTTCAGGCTCCACAATTTTACGATGTCTCGCCAGCCTGCAACACACCCCAGTGAAACGACGGCACTTTAAACACAAAGGGGCTGCGAGAAGTTGACTTGTGAACAGTTCCTAATGAGGCCGTGCATGGGCAGACCCCACGTTCCCCCCTAGGAGGCTGCAGAGCCTGGGAAGCAGCAGCTCCTCCCCGGCCGTGCCCCAAGCAGGCGGGAGCTCCCAGGGCAAACCTCCCTGTTTCTGGAACCAAAAGCAGCAGCAGCAGCTCCATGGGAGAGGGTCAATGGCACTCAGTTACTCCCTGCCCGGGGCACACGGCAGGTGCCACCAGCTCTTCCCGCTATCCTGAGCTGCAGCACAGCGTTTGGAACCTGTTTTCACCTGCACCCCCTGACTGCAGTTGGACACAGGGCTATGCCCTGGGAAACAGTGACTGCAAGTTGGACGGGCAGCTCAGGGCAGACCCAACGCCTGAGGCGCGCAGCACGTCTGTGAGCAGTCAGAGACTCCCCTGCGCTGCCTGGACAGCGTGCTCAGGCTCTGCCCGGTGTTCCTGTGGTTCCTCCCACCCGGGCGGCAGAGTGGGGTCAGGCTACCCCAGCCCCCGCCAGGGCAAACCCGCAGGGACGTGGCTCCTCGCCGCCCCAGCACCCACCGCTCCTCCACGTCCTCAGCGATGCGGTTCTGCAGGCGCCGCAGCCGGGGGTCGTTGGCGAGTTCCTCCTCCTGCTCCTCGGGCTCCACCTCCTGCTCCTTCGCCTTCTTGATGAACTGGAACTCCTCGTCCTCCTCCTCTGAGGACTCCATGGGCGCGTAGTCGGGCCGCTTCCCCGACACATATCGCTTCACCTTCACCTTCTCCATGGAGAGCTCACCTGCGGGCGGCCGGGCCGTTAGCCGCGGCCCCTCGTCCCCCTGCCGGGCCGGCCCCGCCGCCGCCCGCACACTCACCCTTCTCGTTGCGGACGGGCACGGCGCCCGCCGTGGACTGGATCGGCGGCTGCTTCATGAGGGCGCTGGGGACCGACATGGTGGCGGCGGGGACGGGCCGGGCCGGGCCGGGGGAGCAGCGGCCGCTGACAACGGCTCCGTGCAGCCGCTCACCCGGAACGGCAACAGCGGCTCCACTTCCGCCGGAAGCGGAAGCTGCCACGGGCGTGCGGCGAGGGACCGGAGGTGACGCCAGATGTGGGGTAACTTCCCGGGCCCCGCTGCGGGGGCGGGGACAGGCCGTACCGGGGAGCGCGCTGGGGAGCGCTCCCGGCTGGGCCGGGCCCTGACGGCGTCCCGAGCCCCGCGGGCGGGCAGGGGCGGGCAGGTGTCCCCGGTGTCCGGACGCTCGGGCACGGCCGGTGGCCCCGCGCTCCCCCCGGCCGGGGCAGGTTCCTCCCGCTGCGGTGTTTCCCGCACACCGAGGCACCGGCACTGCACGGCAGTGCCAGGCGGGTTCCATGGGCGAAGGCAGCACCGGGCACGGTCCCGCTGCCCGGCACAGCCCCCTGTGGGGCGCGACTCGCCTGGGCCTCTGGCCGCGTCCCGCCGGTGCCGCAGCAGCCGGGGCGCGGCCTTGGAGCCCCGGCCTCGCCTGTTGCCTCCCGGCTCCGGGAGCATTACCGGAGCTCGCCCTGCGGCAGCTGCCCCCGCCGCTCTCGGGGCAGAGCCGGGGCTGCTGGCGGCTGCCGCCTGCGCCGGGCGGAGCCGAGTCCCGTCACCCGCTCTGTGCCGGCACCGGCCCCGCCGAGCCCCAGCGCGGCCGCCCGGGCACTGAGGACAAGGGTCCCCGCAGCCGTGGGGCGGCCGGTGCCGGGGGCCGGGCTGCTCCTGAGGCAGCAGGAGCTTCTGCCGGCACAGGGCTTGGGGAGACCCTGAGCTTCCTGGTGGCACTGGTGGGGTGGCGTCTCTGCCGGGAAGGGCCAGGGCTGTGGCTGGTTCGTGGCAGGTGAGAGGGGTTTTCCATCGGGCCGTGGCTGCCCGCACCAGCACACGTCAGCCCCAAGGTTTCGCAAAGGGAAGCGAAGGCAGAGCCGGGAGCGGTTGGTTCTACGAGCTGCCCCCACGCTGGCACAGCCGCAGATCAGATTTCACTTGAAGTTGGGCAAAACTCTGTCACAAGCGGCTGCAGCCACCTCTGCCATCCTGCACCACCTTCTCGGAAGAGAGGAAGAGGTTTTAGCTGCGGGGAAGTCCGCCAGCGCAGGGGGATTTGGGCAGCAGAGGGGCCAGGGCCAGCCCAGTCTGCGACCTTGCGCTGCTGGAGCCGTGGCCATGCAGGACAGGCCCGGTGCCGGTGCTGGGGGTCTCACTGCCACACCTCCCACTGTCCTGGACACCCCGTTCCCTGCGCTGAGGCCCTGCAGGGCTGGGGGCTCTCCGAGGGCCCCCCCCTCAGCCCCTCCCACCATGGCTGGGACACCCAGGGGTGTGGTGGGGCCGCCCTGGTGACCCGTGGCTGTGGTTTGCCTTCATGGCCAAGGTATCAGAGCTTTGTAATCCCGCAGCAATGCGTGGTCCTCCACAGCCTCACCCAGGGGTAAGCCAGAGCTTGTTTGGGTGTTTCTGTCTGCTACATCCAGACGACATTTTTTGCTCCTGCTCTGCATTGGGTCATCTGGTGACATGTTAATCGTGAGGGTTATCACAGCGTGTTCCTGCCTAACGAGTCCTGTGCCGCCCTGGCGAGGAGTGAGCTGGGACATGACTCGGGAACAATCAGACATGCCAGCTGAAGGGCGGCTGGGAGCTGCACACAAAGCACATTGCATCCTGCGCAGGTGAAGCAAAGCTAAACACTTCGGCAAACAGGGAAATGCTGTCACAGCCTGGCTCAGTTCTGTGACTGCAGGTGTCACAGGCCCCACAAGGAGCGTCCCTGAGCCTGCGACGTGGCCCTTCGGCCCACGTCCCACAAGGGGCACAGCCCGGCTGGAGAAACCAGCACTGCCTGAGCAGCGGCAGCTGCGGGAGATCCAGCCCTGCAGTGCATGTCGCGGCATGGGGTGTGTGGGGGTGTTGTGGCTCCGCTCCTGCCCGTACCAGGACCCTGGAGACATGGCAGCCCCCTCTCCCCAGCACAGCGGCTCTGCAAGACAGATGGCTGAGCCCCCTGTTCCCAGGAGCCAGCCCAGGGCACAGCCAGTGGCCAGCACGGCTGCTCCTCAGTGCCCTGGCACTGTGCCGGTGAGAACCCGCGCCTGCCAGCTTGGGGCTCCATCCCTGTGCCCGTGTCTGTATGCACCCCTGGGGAGAGATTCATGGGTCTGTACGCACCCTCAGGGCAGATCCGTGGGTCTGTATCCATCCCCCTTCCCAGCCCACCAGAGCCCCGAGCAAACAGCTCTCGCTGAGGGTCAGGGTGGGCTCTCCACCTGGTGTTCCCTGCACAGGTGTACTTGTGTTCTGCCGGTGTCGCTTGTGTGGAGCCCTCCAAATGCTGCAGGCACCTTATGGTGCTGGGGCTAGGCAAAGATGTCCCTGCACATGCAGAGCTGCTGTGGTAGGGGGACAGGCGATGGTGGAACATGATGCAGGGGCAGCGCTGTGGGTTGATATGTTGGCAGTGTTACAGCTGCTGAGGACAAAGTCAATGGCAGATAAAGTTACAGAATCGGCCTGAGCTGCTGCTGTTTCTGTCTGCAGCTGTACCGCACGGCAAGGTCAGGCTGCTCGCACTGGGCGTCGTGTCCCCCGCGTGTGACCGCAGTGAGATGATGTGTCTGGGAGCGGCGCTGTGAATGGAACCACTCCAGCCAGTGGGACCCTGCGCAGTGCCTGGGGCACCGGGGCCTTCCCAGGAGCCTGCTGGCAGAATCCAGCGGTGAGGGGAGCGGAGGAGAGGGGCCAGGGACACTCCAGGTGAAGGGAACTGTGGCCTGAGCTTCGGGATGGAGGGTAGGAGTGGGGATATGTGTGTGCAGCACAGCTGCGGGGCTGCAGGCTTAGCCCTGCGCCAGCCCGAGTAGGGGGCAGAGCGGGTGCTGTGCTGCAGGGAAACATTTTATTATTGATTTGGTCTCTCTGGCTGTCGCTGCTGCCTGTTGTTTTGTTTTCTTTGGTGTTTTGCCCTTCCTCCACTGGCTCCCTGCTCTGCTGGGACTGCGGTCGTGCTGTGTCCCCACGCTCCCGGGGTGCCTGCGGGCAGGGGTGCAGCCCCACCACGGCTCTGCCTCCCGGAATGCTCGGGCAGATGGGCAGTTGCATCACTGTTGGAGCTTGTGCAATCTCTGCAACTCGAAAGCCAAAAATTGACCTGATTTTTCCATGAAAGTCGGTTTCTATTGATTGTTGTGTGGTGCGAGGCCATGCAGCACAGTGTGCTTGGTGCAGAGGAGCGTGGGTGTCTCCCTGGCCCCCTGTGCCGTGGTGTGGGCTGTGGGGATGCGGTGGCCATGGCCAAGCAGGACAGACCTCGCCGGGAGCTGCTGGGTGGCGCTCAGCGCGCTGCCGTTGTGCGGGGCAGCACTGCACAGAGCAGCTGCTCCAGGCCAGCTCCTGCCGTGTTCCAATACCTGCAAGCGATGGCCCAAATGGTTAAATGCCCAAGAGGAGGGTTCGTGGTCCTGGTGGATGTGGCTGCAGTTCCTGCTTCACCCCTTCGCTGCCCCATAAGTGGCCAAGGAGAGCGATGCTGAGCAGCCCTGTAAGGTGGGGGGACAGCAGCTGCTCGGATCCAGCCTGGTGGTCCTGCTTGCTGCTCCCTCCCAGCCCTGGGATTCCCTGAAAGCAGATCCTGTTCTCCGTAGCTTCGTCCTGCAGCCAGGTGCCCCCGTCACAGGTGTTGTCTTTGGCAGGCATGGGTCAGTGTGCGGGTCCAATGCCAGCGTTTTATGTAAGAGGTTCTTCCTGCCCGCATGCCCTGCGGCACCCACATAAACTGCCATGACAAGGGCCCTTTGTCAGCTCCTCTCCCCAGCATGATATGTCACAGGCGCCAGGTGCAGCAGCTTGTCACCTGCCCAGGCACGGCTGCCAGCGCCTACATGAGGCACCTGAAGAGCAGGCGGGGGCAGCCAGCCCACCCACCACCCTCCCCGGGCCAGGGTCTGGCTCGGGACCTGCCCCCAGCACATGTATCTTTCATGTATCTCGGCGGTGCTCCCCGGGCTGGGCTGTGCGCCCAGGGGCTGCCAGGGACAGCTCCTGAACAGGGCACAGCGGTTGGGCTGGGTGCCATGTGTCCATGGGGAGCTGGGGCCCCCTTGGGCCCACACGGGGTCCTGGGGTATGGCAGTCCCCATGGTGCAGCCAGACGCCAGGGTTGGCCTGGCCTGGGAATGCTGCAGCCGAGTGCCTGCCCTGCAGAACTAACCCAGTTTAACAGAAAAACCTGCCATGTGCTACATTTTCTGGGCTGTTCTCAGCATCTCAGTTACCAAGGTGACTGTTTCCTGTGTGATTGCTAATGCTTCATGATCTCCATCATGATATCCGAGTGACTTCCTTTTCTCTGTAAGGAGCTGTAGGACCCGGGGCTGCCCAGACCCTGCTGAGCTGCGGAGGATTCAGGTCAGTTTGGGTTCTGCTGTTTTTGCTTTTTGCTCTTGCCCTGGCTTTGGCATTGCTCTTGACGTGATCCCATGCATATGAGAGACAAAAGCATATTGTTGGTTACGAATGACCAAAGCTGTGATGAACCACAATTCACTTCTCATCTTCTCTCCTTGGTGGAAGTCTCTGTCCTGAAACCTGAAACTGGGTGGATTTTCCTTGTGTTGCTGCTTTCCAGACAGTTTGTCCAGTTGCTGCGCGCTGGCCCGGGCGGCAGCCCCCACGGTACGGATGTCATGGGGAGGCCGGCGCTGCTGCCAGCTGGGCCGAGGAAGCCCCCGCTCTGGCGGTGCCGGGGCTGGACTGGCCGGTGCGGTTGCGTCTCACCAGCTCCGCCGCATATCCACCGGCTGCCCGCCGTGCCTGGTGCGTGGGGACACGAGATGAGGTGTTCTCGGGTGCCCCTCTCTGCGGGCACCCCCGCACCCCGGTCGGTGCTGGCGCCCACGGGGGTCCGGGCTCTCCCGGGCAGATCCAGCTGCCCGGCTCGGTCCGCACGGGCAGCCCCGGTGGGTACCGGACAGAGGCTGTGCCGAGCCCCGGCCATGCCCGGTGCCGGCCGCGGGTGGGTCTTCCCAGGCCGGGTCGGGGGAGAGCGGCCCCGGTTCTCGCGGGGTGCGGAGGTGCCCGGGGAGCCGGGCGCGGGGCGCTGGCGGCGCCGGTGCGGCGGCGGCGGCGGGCGGGGCGGGCGGCGGTGACGGCATCCGGCGGCGCCCGGCGGAGCGGCGGCCCTGCCGCGCCGTGCCGGGCCGGGCTGCGCCGCCGAGCGGAGCCGGGACGGGCCGCGCGGGGCCGGTGTGTCGGTGCGGGCCGGTGGCGGGCGGGGCGGCGCTGACAGCTGCTCGGCGTAAACAAGCGGCCCCGCCGGCCGCCCCGGCCGCCCCTGCCTGGGCCGGGCCCGGCTCCGGGGCGGGCGCTCCGGGCGCCCCGCGGCGTGACGCGGCGCCGCCGCCAGACGGGCCCGGCCGCCGGCGGGACGGGAGCGGGCAGGCCGCGCGGTAAGGGCCAGGGGACGCGGCCGGGAGGACTCGACCCGTCGGCGCCGGCGGTTTGACAGCTGGGGTGGTCCAGCCGGAACGGACCCCGGACGGGGGCGGCCGGTGGCACCGCGGCCGTTGGGCAGCCCCGGGCTCGGGGCGGGCGGGCCCGGGGGGGCAAAGGCCGTGCCCGGCGGCACCGGGGCGGCGGGAGCGGGCTGGGCTGGCGGCGGGGCCGGCCGGAGCCGAGGGCAGGAGGGGGCCGGGCCCAGTCCCGCGGCCCCGCGGGGCCAGCCCGGTCCGGCCGCCCTCGCAGCCCCGGGGCTCGGCTGCGGGTGTGGGGCCGGCGGCGGCTGAGGCCGTGCCGCGGGGCCACCGTGTGACAGCCGGGCCCGGTTCGGGGAGGCGCTGGTGCCAGCGGGGTCGGGGGGTCCCGGCTGCCGCCGTGTGCCCGGTGCCTCGGGCAGTGTCTTGCTCAGGGGAGCCGGGAGCGTGGCCGGTGAGCCGGCGGGGCTGTCCCCGCTCGCACCGCGCCGTGTGGGCTGGCCTGCCCAGCCCGGCGCTGCCCCGCTGCCCCTGCTCCCCCTCCTGCCCCAGGGACAGGCCGAGGTTTGGGGCAGAACCGGGGCGCGGCAGAGCTGTGGGGTCAGGCCAGAGGGAGCCAGCCAGGCCAGCTGTGCTGGCGCAGCTGGTGTTAGGTGCCGGAGCTGGGGACGGACGGCCCTGCGTCCCCGACGGGGGCACCGCAGCCATGTCCCCATGTGGAGCGGTCATCGCTGGGGAGCGTGGTGGCTGCTGGCTCTGGGGCCAGCGAGGCGGAGGAGGCTGCTCGGCCCTGGGACCTGCTGCAGGGCCGAGGTGCTGGCACAGAGGCTGGCTGTGGCAGAGTCCCCTTGTGCTGTGCATGCTGCTCTCCCTCTTCACGTGACAGCTTTTCCCCTTCCCTGGGGGCTCCAGGAGCTTTTCCCACTGGAAACTGTGATTTGGGCCCTGGCACAATCGGGGACGCTCTGATCCAGCCTCTGGCATGTGCGTGTGGCTCTGGGTCCCTTGACAGGGTGGCCAAGCCCGCAGCCGGCTGAGGTCTGGTCGCCAAGGGGAGCCGCAGCTGTCTGAATCACGGCACTGTCCGTGCTGCAGCCTGTGGCGGGGTCTCTGGCGGCTGCCAGGAGCTGCTCTCCTCCCTGGCAGCGCCAAAGGCTCCCTGCTCGCTGTGGCTGCTGCTTGCGGAAGGGGATGGGGCTCCGCTGGGCACTACCAGCTCTCCCCTTCCCTGCTGTCTCTGAAACATGACCAGATATTTCAGGGACCCTTTGTGTCTCTGTGCGTGGAGCTCACACCGGCACTGTCCTGTCCTGGGCTCCTTTGTGCTGGGTGGGTTCACCCTGCTCTGCTCCCCACCCACCTTCCCAGCTTCTTGTTTCTGCCCTCCGGCAGGGTGCATCCCTGCGTGCCGGTCCCTGGGTGCGTACTGGAGGTGACAGCATGGCCCTTTTCCTGGTCCCTGTGCTGATTCTCTGTCTGTTGTGAAGATGAGTCACACCAGTGTCACCATGTTGTGCTCCTGAGGAAGGGCAGAGCGGAGCTGCTGACGGTGACAGGCAGCACGGCGCTCGGCACTGCCACCAGGCACTGCCTGCTCGCTGGCTGTGGAGGTGCTGGGGCCAGGGCTCTGCTCTCCCGGGCCTTCTTCCTTCCAGCCTCCCAGTTAGCTGGGGTCCCTCCTACAGCATCTGAGGACACCTCTGGCGTCCCCTTGGGACTGGAGAGGCCGGCATCCCGTCCCGACTGCTCCCAGCCCCGTGCCCCGATGGTCCCCTCCCGGTTGGAGAAGGGGCTCCAGTCCGCTGTGGAGCTTCCCTGGCCGTGCCTTACACCTCCCTTGATGCCCTTCTCCCTCCTGCTGTCTCTCTGTTTGTAAGCACGGAGCATAAGTACACATTGGGCAATAGGGAAGGTAAACAGCAGCTCCATGCCGGGCCGCCCCGCACAGCCGCTCCTCAGGGCCCAAGGTCTTGCGAGGCCGTTTGTGAGCTGCGGTGGGCAGCAGTGCCAGGGGGCAGTGGTGCTGTGTACCGGGATCCCTGCCCAGTGCTGGAGCTGCAGCTTGGCCCAGCAGAGCCTGAGCTCTCTGGGTTTGAGGAGACGCACCCCTGGGCCTGACTCTTGGTTCTCTCTGCAGATCGTGCTGCTGTCCCGGACGGCCTGTCCCTGCTGCCGCGGGCTGGTCCCCATGCTCTCTGGGGCTGAGTGGAAAGGCCGGTGCACCCTGGGGTGCTGACGCAGGGCGGCCGCTGGACCTGCCGCTCCCAGGACCCTCTTGCTCCCCAGCCAGAGGAACCCCGATACTCTGATGGATCTGAGGCCCTGCTCGCTGCTCCTGCTCTGGACTCTGGTGGTTGCCCTCACTCTCCTGGCCCAGGAGGTGCTGGCCCAGCGTATCTACACCAACACCTGGGCCGTGCTCGTCCCCGCGGGGCCCCAGGAGGCTGACAGGCTGGCCAGGAAGCATGGATTCCTCAACCTGGGCCCGGTAAGTCCTCCGCTTCCTTCTCCCTGCGGAAGTTGTGTCCTCTGCTGGCTCTGCCATGTTCTGGGCTGGCGCAGGGCTCGGCCCTGGGGCTGCTCTTGCTGGCAGCAGGGCCACTGCGTTTGTGCCTGTTCGCTGCAGCCTCCCAGCATCTGCTGCTTGACCCAAGGCCGGTCATCTGTCCTTAGCTGGATGGTGCCAGGCCCTCCCCCGCCGGCCAGTCAGTCTGGTGGAACGGCACGGCACGCTCTGTGGGCTGGAGGGGGAAAGGCCCATCCCAGCGTGAGGAAATTGGGAGCGCTCTGCATTGGCAGAGCAGGGGAGGGCGCCTGGTTGCCACCGGTGCTCCCGCAGCGAGCTGCCTGGTGCGGCACGGCCTCTGTGCTCCTGGGCGGCCGCAGCACCCCGGGGTGTCCCCAGAGCCGGTGGTCTGACAGCAGCTGTGTGTCCTCGGCCCTGAGCTGCCATCACAGCAGGTGTGTCCCAGGTCCCCACTGCTCTCGGCTCTCTGCCCTCAGCCCGTGGAGGGACGCAGCACACGTGGCTGTGCTGGGCCGGCACCTCCAGTGTCTCCTGGCTGCGGGCCGGGGAGGATGGAGTGATGGCAGAGGAACCAGGGCCACTTGTATTCCCTGTGGTCCCGGCTATTCCTGGCCTTGTCCCCAGCACGAGGAGCTCTGTGGCACTCTCCTCCTGGCAGCCTTGGCAGGGCCTGGCTCCCCAGGCTCTCCTGTGGGCACTGGGAGCTGAATGGGCCCTGTTCCGGCAAGGGGAGGCTGGTGCTGGCAGAGTAGAGCCCATGCTGTGCTGTGCCGGGGGTCTGCTGCCCCGAGAGCGCGGTGCTCCCGTGCTGGGCTGACTCTGCGGGAAGGAAGCGCAGGGCAAAATCCCAGAGGAAATTGCACAACTGGTGCTGTGGTGTCAGGACCTTGGCTGAGCAGCTACCGCGACGGGTGGGAAGGTGGCTGTCCCTGCAGCCGCAGAGCACCTGGTCCTGCTGCCCGAGAGCAGCCCTGCGCTGAGGTGCCATCAGCCTTTCCCGTCACGCTGCGGTGCCGGGTCCCAGGGCTGAGGGACACCAGACTCTGGGCCGTGTCCCCCCAGCCCAGGGCTGCCTGTCGGGCCGCGCAGGGCCCGTGCCTTGGCGAGGAGCCCGGCCCTGTTTGGGGTCTGTTCCCAGGAGCCATAGCAGTTCTGTGCCAACTCTGCCTGGCAGCACCTGCCTTCTCACTGTGCCATCCGTCCTGTGCCAGGGGCTGGCACCTCTCCCCGCCTCTGCCAGCCTGCTGAGCTGCCGACAGGGCAGCACCTGCAGGCAGAGACGCGCGGGCAGCATGGGACAGGGCTGGACTGGGCGCATTTTCACCCATCTGGAGCCCGTCCTGGTGTTTGTGCCGTGGGACGGGGCTAGGCTGGCCGCCTGCTCCCGCAGAGCTGGGCTTTTCCTCCGGGAGCTGCTGGGCTGGTTTTCGGGAGCTGAGCTGCTGGGACAGGATGCAGCAGGCAGACTGGAGTGGGGACCGGTTGCTTCTGGCAGTGCCCCAGTGAGGGGCCCCCAGGGCGCTTATCTGAGCGGATCCTGGTCACACTGGGCTCTGGACACTGTCCTGAGCCGGGCTGTCCTGCTGTGCTCCCCATGGGGCAGGGGGGGGTGGGCAGCCCCCAGGCCAGCAGTGCCTCCCGCAGAGAGGTGCCACGGCCTGCATCTGGTGCCGGTGGCCTTGAAGGAGACCCAAAGCACAGTGTTGGGTGGGTGTGGGTCGGAGGGCTGGCTGGGGTGGCCATGAGCCAGGGCAGGAGGGCTGAGCTGGCACCACTCCCCATGGGGGACACACGGGGCAGGGAGTGGATCTGCCCTCACCGAGGACAGGGACGTGGGGATGAGGGTGGGAGTGTGTGGGCCAACTGGCTACTGCTGCACCACGGTGACTCTGCAGCTCTGATCCCATCGATGACCAGGCCAAGCCACCATCGCCTGTGGGAACAATCGGGCTCTGTCCTCAGCCCAGGAGATGTGGGGATGCTGGGGAGGGCAGCGAGCCTGCAGCTCCCTTCCCCTCTGCCATCCCAGGGCAGAGCCTTTCACCTCAGCACCTCCTGAGTGCTCTGAGCTGCTGGGGGATATGGTATGTGGGGAACAGGCCCATGTCTGTCCCAGTGATGCTGGTGGTGCTGAGGGTGCTGCGCAGCGGGTGCACCTTTCCCTGCTCCACACGCTGGCTCCTGGCTGGCTGGACTGGAGGCACATCTGCAGAGCTCTGATAAGCCTGAGGGAGCTCGTTAACTGCAGTCAAACTGTTTTGCGGCAGCCTTGGGCAGCGGAGGGCGAGATGTCCTCTCCCTGTGTCCCTGCAGTGTTGTGGCCACGGCTCAGGCTCTGTGGCTCCCAGTGGGGCAGAGCGGGCGCTTGGCTGCTGGGCTGGGAGCTCCTGGGCCCTGGCCAGCCTTGGGGACGTGCAGGAAGGGGTAAGGAAATTAGAGTGCTGGAGAGACTTTGGGGTTTAAAAATAACCATCTGGGCAGCTGCGTGGCCTCCGGGCCAGCTGGGCTGTGCTGAGCTCCGTCCTGCCCTGGCCGGGCTGTCTCCATGTGTGGGAGCTGTGCTGGGGCTCAGCTCCTTGACTGGGGCTCAGCTCCTTGACTGGGGCTGCCTCTGCCCGGGGTCATGTCACTGTGTCCCCAAGGTCTCCGCAGCTGCCTCAGCCCCTTGCTGGAGATCCTGCCCTGTGCACCCGGACACTGGCCCCAGCAGCCACTCTGGGTGACCCAGCCTGCTCGTGGCAGCCTCAGCTCGGGTTTGCAGGTGGGTGGACAGGGAATTGGGGAGACGGGGCTCTCCTGTCCATCCCGCTCCTTCCTCTATTGCAGATCTTCGGTGACTATTACCACTTTCGGCACAGCGGCGTGGTGAAACGTTCCCTCTCACCCCACCAGCCCTGGCACAGCCGTTTGGCCAGGGAGCCGCAGGTACATGTGGGGGGTCCGGTGGGATCTGGCTGTGCCCCCGGGCACCACACACTGCCCGTGAGCCGGTGCTGAGCTGCCTGGAACCAGCCCCTGGCACCAGGGCCCACGGCAGAGCAGGTGGGAGCCCAGCACGGGGCCGGCAAGGGCAGGGGTTGGCAGAACCAGTGTCACTGTCCTGTGGGCAGTGACCCCAGGGTGTGGGGCAGCCTCTGCTCTGCTCTGTGCTCGCACACGGGCAGGGTGTGCAGGGCAGTGCTGGGTCCCAGCGCGGTGGTGTGGCTGCCCTGCCGTGATCTCCAGCTCCAGCCCAGGGCTCGGTGCACCGGCAGGGTGCGTGGCGTGTCGCGGCACCAGGAGAGCCGGCTTCTCGGCAGAGCTTTGTGCCCCGACCTGCCTGCTCTGCCGGAACAGAGCCTGTCACGGGACACCTGGCACTGCCGCCCAGCTCAGCTGGCAGGGGAGGCCGGGAGGGACAGTCTGATGCTGCGGTGGCTTTGGCGGGGTCGAAGGCTGTGATGTCCCTGGGGACAGCCCCTCCGGGCAGCCAGCTGGCTGGGGCCTGGGGGCTGCTGGCATGGCGTGAGTGGCCAGGAGGGGGTGCGGGAGCCCCATGTCCTCTCTGCCCCCAGGTGCAGTGGCTGGAGCAGCAGGTGGCAAAGCGCAGGACCAAGCGAGACGTGTTCATGGAGCCCACGGACCCCAAGTTCCCACAGCAGTGGTACCTGGTAAGTGCTGGGTGCGAGGGGAGTGGGCAGCTGCAGGGCAGCGGGTGCAAGTTCTGGGGATGCGGATGTGGCACCGAGGAACGGCTGTCAGATGGCTCTGCCAGCCAGGCTGGCGGCAGGGAGGTGGAAGGCCTGGGGAGCTGCCTGGTGCTGTGTCGGGGACAGCGGGGGAAGAGGCCGAGCTGGTGGAGCTGCAGCTCCCTGCCGGGACGGGGGGAGCTGGGGCTGGGCTGGGGGCACAGCCCTTGGCCTGGCCCAGGAGTCTGTGCTGTGCCTGTCTGCGCCGTGGGGCTGGGGCTGAGCTATGCAGAGGAAGCCGCATTTGCGGGGCCCCAGCACAGTCTGGGGCTCAGTCTCCTTTTGGAGTGGTGCTCCTCAGCCGGCCATACTAGCCCTCTGTACCCGCGTCCCCTGGGGTTTCCTCATCCCCACCATGGCAGAGCGAGGTGGGGCTGCCTGTCACCTGCCCTCACAGCTGGGGGGTCTGGCCCCCTCACAGCTGGGGGGTCTGGCCCCCTCACAGCTGGGGGGTCTGGCCCCCTCGCAGCTGGGGGGTCTGGCACCCCCACATCAGTGGCAGTGGCTGGGTGCAGCACCTATTGCCAGGGCCTCTCTTGGCAGTACAACACAAACCAGCGGGACCTGAACGTGCGGCAGGCCTGGGCACAGGGCTACACGGGCAAGGGCATCGTGGTGTCCATCCTGGATGACGGCATCGAGAAGAACCACCCTGACCTGGAGGGCAACTACGTGAGTGTGGGGCGATGCTGCAGGGCGATGCCGCGGGCAGTGTGCCGGGGAACCCGTCTAGGCTGGTGCCTGCTGTGGTGGGGAACATGGAGGAGAGCAATGGAGGCAGGACTGGAGCCTCACCCCGGCCCAGGGGCACAGAGCACAGGCGTGGCAGTGGGGCTTGGTGGCCGAAGTAGATGGTCTTCAACTGCCAGATCTGTGTTCCAGGATCCAGGGGCGAGCTTTGATGTCAACGACCAGGACCCTGACCCACAGCCGCGCTACACGCAGATGAACGACAACAGGTGAGGCAGAGGCAGGGGCAGCAGAGCCCAGCGGCGCAGGGACACAGCACTGGCCCTAGGGACTGCAGGAGGGGACGGGGTGGCAGCTCGCTTCTCCCCCATGGAGAAAGCCTCTCACCGCCTTTCTAGTGCCAGCAGCATCCTTTGGGGCTGCCTCTGGGAGCCTTTGGCTGCCCTGTTTGGGAGGGTGGGAGGCAGCCTGGGCGCTGGTCCCTCTGGCTGCCAGTGTCCAGCTCTGTGCTCCCTGTGCCCCATCTGAGTGTGCTTGGTGCTGTTCCACTGCAGACATGGCACACGCTGCGCTGGGGAAGTTGCTGCCGTGGCAAACAACGGGATCTGCGGTGTCGGCGTGGCATATAACGCCAGGATCGGAGGTGGGCGCGCCCTGCCCTGCGCTGAAAGCAGAGCCTGCACTGGCTCCGTGGTACTGCAGCAGAGGAGCAGGCTGTGCTGGGGTGTCTGCGCTGCTGGCCAGTCACACACTCAGCCCTGTGGCAGCCCGTGGCACGGGGCAGTGCTGGCCAGGGCTCTTGCTGCCCTGCCCCGTCCCCTGCCCTGACCTCTGCTCTCCGGCCCCAGGCGTGCGCATGCTGGACGGGGAGGTGACAGATGCTGTGGAGGCCCATTCCCTGGGCCTCAACCCCAACCACATCCACATCTACAGTGCCAGCTGGGGCCCCGAGGATGATGGCAAGACGGTGGACGGCCCGGCACGGCTGGCGGAGGAGGCTTTCTTCCGCGGGGTCAGCCAGGTGAGCAGGGCAGCGTGCTGGGAGTACCGGCCGAGCTCCTGCCCTTCTCCTGAGTGTCCCTTGCTCTGCCTGCCCAGTTGCTGTCCCGGCCCTCGGGATGAGCCGTCTGTTCCAGCCCGTCTCCAGGATCAGGCTCTGTTGGTTTTTCTCGTTGTTCCTGTGCAATGGCTGAGTCAGGGCTCCTCCTGGGCAGGGCGCATCTCACCTTTCTGTCCTCCCTGCTCCGGGAGTGGCTGCTCAGCCCCACATGGGACGGTCCCTCCCTTCGATCTGGAGACCTGTGCTGGTCCCTGCCTCACTTTGGGCCCAACCACTCACCCTCCGCCCGTCCTCCCCCGGCCCTGAGCGCTGTGGGTGCAGCTGGTGCCTTGGCGTGGCCGTGGTGCAGCCCGCGGGGTTCAGACACGCGGAAAGACGCGTGTTGTGCAGGGCATGTGGGCAAACCTGCCCCGTGTGCCACGACAGTGCTGTCACACGCTGTGAGCGGGGCTGCGGCTTTCGGTGCCGAGCAGCCGGCTGGGGCTACTGCGCCAAGCTCAGGCAGCGGGGCCAGGCAGCTGCAAATCCCATCCGGGCAGAGTCAGCCTGGGCGATTTCTGAGCAGCAAAAGACATGGGGTTTTTGGAAGCCCCGCTTTGGCACAGCTCCTGACAGGCAGTGCTGGACCTGCTGGGGCAGCCCCTGCAGAGCTGCCATGGCATCTCCTGGTCATGGCAGTGCTGAGGGCTGACGGTGCTGGGCACCCGGGCCAGCGTCTGACCGGTGACATCCCACTGTCCCCCACTGTCCTGGCTGCATCTGCTCAGACTTTCCTGCTCAGGCTGGAAGAGCCCTGGGGCGGCACCATCCCCTTGTCCACTGTCCCCTGTGGCACCTGGCCTGTGGCAGTGCGGTGCCACCGGCGCTGCCCCTCACCCTGCCTCTGTTGCTAGGGCCGAGGGGGGCTGGGCTCCATCTTCGTCTGGGCGTCCGGGAACGGGGGCCGCGAGCACGACAGCTGCAACTGTGACGGTTACACCAACAGCATCTACACGCTGTCCATCAGCAGCACCACGCAGTACGGCAACGTGCCCTGGTACAGCGAGGCCTGCTCCTCCACCCTCGCCACCACCTACAGCAGCGGCAACCAGAATGAGAAGCAGATCGTGAGTCAGGGTTGGGGGGTCTGCGGGTCAGGGGGTCGGAGGGCGGCCCTCCAAAGCCAAGTGGGCCACGTTGCTGGGAGCAGGACTGGCCCTGCTTGGCCACGGTGCCGCCACTGGCTGCTCCCGAGGCTCCTGAGTTTGGGGCTTTGGGAGAGAAACTCATGCGCTGTCCCTGGCGCGCGGGCTCTGCCTCGCCTGCCCTGGCCCCCGCGTGGCTCCTACCCCTGCACTCCTGCTTGCAGGTGACGACTGACCTCCGGCAGAAATGCACTGAATCGCACACAGGCACATCGGCCTCAGCGCCCCTGGCCGCGGGCATCATTGCCCTCGCCCTGGAAGCCAAGTAAGGGCGGGCACAATGTTAGGCTGGGTTGGGGGAGGCTGTGCCAGCCCCACGGGGCACCAGGAACCCACCGGGGCTGGGATGTGCCGGGACCTGAGCCCCGTGTCTCCCTGCAGCAAGAACCTGACCTGGCGGGACATGCAGCACCTGGTAGTGCAGACGTCAAAGCCGGCTCACCTCAACGCCAACGACTGGGTCACCAACGGTGTCGGCCGCAAAGGTACCAGGGTGCCAGGGATGGAACAGGGGCTGCCGTTCCCAGGGTGCTGGGGTAGAACACCCCGCCAGCCCAGGGGGCTGGAGGAGGCAGGAGGCCCCCTGAGCCACACGGTGCACCCAGGCACGTGTGCCCCCCGGGGGACCCGGGAGCGGCGCTGACCCCGTCTCTGTCCTCTCTGTCTGCAGTCAGCCACTCCTACGGCTATGGTCTGCTGGACGCTGGAGCCATGGTCGGCCTGGCCAAGAACTGGACCACAGTGGGACCTCAGAGGAAATGTGTCATCGATGTCCTCATGGAGCCCAAGTAAGGGCTGGTGAGCCCAGGGGGGCATCACCACGCATCTGCCCTGTACACAGTCCTGCGCTGGAACCTGGGCACCTCTGGGTCTAGGGCCAGGGGTGGGGAGGATCCGTGGGGCTGAGCTGCTCCTGACACCCCAGACTGTCCACCAGCGAGAGCTTGCGGAGAGCCGGGAAAGGCGCCTTCAGACAGCGCCAACCCGCTGCTGCTGGGGCCGGGCTAGGATGCTGTGGTTTGGGAGCCGCCAGTGCGACTCATCCCCAGACAGAGGGGCTTTTCAGGGCTGGACAGAAGCTCCTTTTACTCTGCTTGGCCATGGCCACTGCAGTGCAGTGTGTGCCGAGGCTCGTGTGCGGACAGACGCTCCCCGGGGCTCATCGGGGGGTGTCTCTGGGCATGGAGGGAGCCAGGGCTGGGCCCTGCCCTGGGCACCGTGACCAGCCCTGCCCCTCCCTGTGACCCGTGTCCTGCGCTGGCACCAGGGCTGGCCCTGGGATGGGGAGAGCTGCACATGAACAGTGGGTTGGGGACAACCATGTCTGTCCTGTCGCTGGCTGCGCCGTGCAGGGTGGAGCCAGCCCCACAGCGGGTGAAGAAAGGACCCATTCAGGGCTGGCACAGACTGTGACTGGGGAGGCAGCACCAGGCAGGGCGTGTGGGCAGAGCAACACCCCCGCGCCGGCGAACTAGGGCAGGCCCGTCCACTGCGTTTGCTGCCCACATCCCCGTCTGCTGTCCACACCCTGTCTGGGGATGGAGAGGGGCCCCAAAGCTGCTGCAGCGTTGCCTCTGGCTCCAGCCACCCTGGAGCACAGCACCCGGTTCCCAGGGCAGCTGCAAAGCCCCAGAGTGAGGAGTGGGGACCAGGGCCTTATCATGTGTCTCCAGGCTGGGACTGGGCTCACTGTTGCCTGTCCTGGGCAGGGACATTGGGAAGCGCCTGGAGGTGCGGCGGAAGGTGGACGCCTGCCTGGGGAAAGCCAACTACATCAGTCGGCTGGAGCACGCGCAGGCCAGGCTGACGCTGTCCTACAACCGGCGTGGGGACCTGGCCATCCACCTGGTCAGTCCCATGGGCACTCGCTCCACCCTCCTGGCCGCCAGGTACGTGCTGGGCTGGGAGGGCCTCAGGGCAGCCCCAGGCCTGGGCTGGCACATGTGGGTCTGCAGGGCACCAGCACCCACCTCTTGTCCCCTCTTGCCCAGGCCCCATGACTTCTCAGCCGATGGCTTCAATGACTGGGCCTTCATGACTACACACTCGTGGGACGAGGACCCGTCCGGTGAATGGGTGCTGGAGATCGAGAACACCAGTGATGCCAACAACTACGGTAGGGCTGGGCCGGCCTCGCCTCCCAGCCTCCCTCAGCCCAGTGCAGGAGCAGGAACAGCGCGGGCACCTGGTGTCCCCTGGTGCTCCTGGGCTGAGGGGAACGCTGGCAGCTCGAGTGCTTTGCAGTGACCAAGGAGGGAGGCTGGAGCTGGGCACGTGGGAGGGGATGCAGCTGCTCAGGGGCAGCGGGGCTCGGGGGCAGCAGGTGACCCCGTGCCAGCCAGCCTGGCCCCCTCATCCTGTGGGCAGCCCTGCACAGGGACACAGTCCCATGTCAGGCATCTTCCAGGCAGTGGGCACAGCCCCGCTGTCCCTGACAGCCTGTGGTGGGGACCAGTGCAAGCCCCCTCCCTGCACCTGTCCCCAGCACAGGTGGCCTTGCAGGTGTTGGTGCTCCTCACCCTGTGCTGTTGCTCCTCACCCCGTGTTGTTGCTCCTCACCCCTTGTCAGTGCTTCTCATCCCATGTTGTTGTTTCTCACCCCGTATTGTTGCAGGCACGCTGACCAAATTCACGCTTGTGCTGTATGGGACGGCCACTGAGTCCCCCAGCCTCTCCAACCAGCTGGAGAGCAGCGGCTGCAAGACCCTGACCCCCAGCCAGACCTGTGTGGGTGAGTGCGGGGACGGAGGCGGGGACGGGGGCACGGGCACCCCGCGGCCGCGCTGACCCTGTCTTTCCGCAGTCTGCGAGGAGGGCTACTACCTGCACCAGAAGAGCTGCCTGAAGCGCTGCCCTCCTGGCTTTGCGCCCGGCGTCCAGAGCACGCACTACAGCCTGGAGAACAGCGTGGAGCCCATCACCCCCCAGCTCTGCCTGCCCTGCCACCCCTCCTGCGCCACCTGCGCGGGGCCCGGCCCCAACCAGTGCCTGACCTGCCCCGCGCACTCGCACTTCAGCAGCTTGGACCTCTCCTGCTCCCACCAGACACAGAGCAGCCGCGCGTCCCCTGCCCTGGCAGACGGCGAGGGGCTGGCTGAGACCCCCTCTGCAGCCAACCTGCCCGTCCTCATCGCCAGCCTCAGCTGTGTCCTCATCGTCATCATATTTGTCACCGTCTTCCTGGTGCTGCAGGCACGCTCGGGCTTCAGCCTGCGGGGCGTGAAGGTCTACGCCCTGGACAGCGGGATCATCTCCTACAAGGGGCTTCCTTCCGACATCTGGCAGGAGGAGGGTCCCTCAGAGTCGGACGGTGAGGAGAACGAGGCGCACAGCGAGAGGACTGCCTTCATCAGAGACCAAAGTGCCCTTTGATGAGCCCTCCCGCCCCTCCCTCCTCTCTGCCCAGCACCGCGGGGCCGGGGCAGGCGAGGCCGAGGGGCCCCAGACTCTGTCCCCATCCCCTCCCACAGCGCAGCAGCCCGGGGCTCCCCACCCGCCGGCACCGTCCCCCAGCCCCGGCCTGGGCTGCCGGGCACAGCTCTGCCAGCACCGTCCCCCGCTCGGCACCGTCCCACTCTTGCACCATCTCTCTTGGCCCTGCGCTGGCAGCCGTGTCCCCTGCCCCAGGCAGGTGGCTGCTGCTGGGGGTCCCACGAGTCCCCCAGGGTGGGGGTTCCCTGGGTTGTCACTGCCCTGAGCCCCCCCGCGGCACAGCGTCCCCCTGCCGCCCTCGGCACCCCTGGGCCTCTGCCTGCGCCCGGCTCCCCGCTGCCCCGAGGGCCTGTCCGCCCCACCTGTGCCCTTCAACAGCAATAATGGCCAGGCCTCAGCGCTGCTGCCCGCCCGTCGCCCGCACATCCCACCACGGCTGCGGCTGCCTGTGGCGCACACTGGAGCCCCTGCTCTGGTGCGTGGGGCAGGGCAGCCCCTTCCCTGTGCCCAGGGCTCAGCCCCTGTGGGCAGGAACCCCCTCGCACAGACCCTGCTCTGCGGGCCTGCCCCCACGCTGCTGGCTGGGGCAGTCGGGCGGTGCCGGTGCCTGCGCTGCCCTGGCTCTGCCTGCACCCTGCCTGTGCTGGGCAGAGCCTGGCGTCCCTGCAGCCCCCACGCCCCTGCCCCCCGATGTGCCTTGCCCCCACTTGGTGACAATCCGTTCTGCTCCCCACCGGAGCCCCCTCCCGGCACCACCTGCCCTCGCTGCCCCTTCCCCGCGGGCTGGGGCCGGTGCCGCGAGCCCCTTTGCCGTCCGCTGCTGCACACCGGGGCTGTGGCACGGGCTCCCGCCAGCCCCGGCCCCTGCGGATGGAACTGCCGGCCAGGGGCCACAGGACTATTTTTCTATAATAACTTTTTGGTGCACAGTAATTTTTTCTTGTAATTTAATCAGCCAGGAGCTGCCTCCTGAGCCTGTTTTTAATTTAATGGATGTGGATATAACGCTAGAGAGACTGAGTTATTAAATGTTCAGAACTATGCAAACCAGCTCCGCTGCCTGTGCTCTGTGTGCTGGGATGGCAGACTGGCCCCGGGGCAGGAGCGTCAGGGCCGGGGTCTGTCACCCGCTGCTGCTGCCCTGGGCCTGTGGGTCCCTTCATCCCCCCACAGCCGCAGGAGCGGGCCTGGGGCCCTGCCCGCAGCTGGGGCGGGGGCAGCTCACTGGGGCGTGTGGCTGCAGGATAATGCAGGGCCGGGTCCTCTCCAGCCCACAGTCAGGACAGAGAGGCCCCCCAGGAGGTAAAGAGCCCCCCCAGAGCCAGGGGCTGCCCTGCCCAGGCTGTGGGCAAGAGCTGGTGCTGAGCAGGGGCTGCTGTCTGGGGACATGGTGGGGACTTGGCACCAAGACAGGGACCAGCCCCCTCACCTGAGCGATGGGAACCAGCTGCTTATCTGGAACCTGCAGAGACAGGAGCTAATTTTGGAACCGGCTGCGGTGAGTGCAGTGGGTGGGGGAGCTGGGGGAACTTACACCCCTTTCCTAGAGCGTGAGGGCTGAGCTGCTGCACCACAGCCCGGGACCAGCTGAGCTCCCACGCTGCACCCCCGTGTCTAGCATGCACATGTCCAGCATCCCTGCAGCTGGTGCATGGACCCCCTCGGGGAGACCTGGGGCCGGACCTGGGACCCACTCTAGCCCCACTAAGCCCCTGCAGGGTCCCAGCTCCCTGGGAGGGTCTGTGGGGCTTCGCTTGCTTGCAAGGCAGCTGCTCTGCAGAGCCCTCGGCCTCGCTGCACCTGTGTCTGCAGCAGCTTCCTATGATCGGGAGGCGCTGCTCCGCCAGCTCTTCCTTTTCTCGCCGGGCTGGGGACAGGTCCCTGTCAGCCCTGGGCACAGGGCTGTGTGGCCGAGCTGGCAGCTCGCAGCAGGGGCAGGTGGGCACCGCCATGGGGGCTGCGGGGACGGGTCCTGCCAGGGGACAGACAGAAGCCGCGGCCCTGCTGGGCTCTGCAGGCAGCAGTGGAGGATGTGAAACCCGGTGAGCTGTGGTGTGGCCCAGGGTGACCTTCCTGCTGCCGCGGCAGTCGGGGCTTCCAGGGAAGGAGCTGCTGCACTCTCCAGAGCCTCACAGCTCAGTCCTGACCAGCACCACAGGGGGCTGGACCCCGGCCCCAGACTCATATGTCCCCTGCAGAGGTGCCCGGTGTCCCGGTGCAGCCTGGTGCAGGTGGGAAGGGCTCCTGCACTGCCTGGGAGGTGCCAGGGGATGCTGGAGGGATGCAGCGGTGGGGAGCAGCAGCCCCTCAGCCCGGTTTGCAAAGCACTTCCTGAGCTTGCGACAGTGCTGTGAGGTCTCTGGGGTGCGTGGACGTCGCCGGTGGGACCTGCAGCTCAGGCAGAAAATAAAACTATTCCTGGGCTGGGGCCGGGCAGAGGGGCTGGAGGCAGGTTGGTGTCTGCTGCAGGTTGGGGCAGCTGCAGTGCTGGTGCTTGCAGAGCTGCTCTCGTCCTCAAATGTGCTGTGAAAATTGCTGTTTGCAGGGAGCACCAGCGGCACTGGGTGCTTCATCCGCTGAATGGGGCACAGCGAAAGCAGAGCTCCCCGGCAGGCAGGACCCCCTGGGGATGGGCAGGGCACTCTGGGGACCAGGGCCAGTAACAGGGGGGACCAGCTGGTGGGTGACTGGGGACCCTGGCAGCACGTGGCAGCTCTTGAATGGCTCCAGTGGGCAGACAGTAAATGGGGCATTAACTGGGCTCCTCTTGCCCAGGGGGGCTGTGGTGACTCTCGGTGGGGATTCGTGTTGCTCAGTACAGAAACCTCCTGCCCTTGCTGGGCAGCTGCTCAGGGCCTGTGCCCGTGGCACTGTGGCAGCCCCTGGCCACGCTGTGCCGTGCCACGCTGTGCCGTGCCACGCTGCGCTGTGCCGTGCCACGCTGTGCTGTGCCACGCTGTGCCATGCCACACTGTGCCGTGCTGTGCTGTGCCGTGCCACTGTGCTGCTCCTTGGCGTGACCACTTGGGCACTGCCCAGCCGTGGGAAGGTGAGTCAACAAAACTCCTGTCTGACACACTTTTTCTCCCAACTTCCTCCAAAAGTGGAACCAGCTCGGCTGTGTCCTGCAGATGACTGTGACGGCCCTCTGGGGCCGGGACCTCCCTGCCGGGCACAGGAACGGGGTCACAAGCCACGCTGGAGGCACCGAGCAGAGCCGAGCTGGGCTGCGACAGACACGTGTGACGGTGCTGGCCGGGGTGGCGGCGGCTGCCCCTGCGGTGCGGCTGCCTGGGCTGAGCGGTCCCACTGCAGCACCAGTGAAGCATGTTGAGAGGGGACGCGCCTGGGGCTGCGCGGGGAACGGGGTCCCCACCGAGTGGGCACGGGCTGGCACCGAGGGCTGGGTCATGGCTCCGGGAGTGCCGCTATTGTGGATGCTCCATCCTGTGGCCTTTCACGGTCACAAAGGCCAGGCTCGCGGTGGTGATGGAATGGGGTCCCCTCAGCAGGCCTGCATAGGGACCTGGGGATGCCCCTGGTCCCCCCCAGTCCTTGCAGCCTCTCAGGGCAGCCAGGGCACAGAGAGGGGCTGGGGAACAGGCAGGACCAGGCTCGGCTGAAGGGGCTTTTCTGGGAGAAACCCTGCGGGGCTGGGGCTGAGCTCAGGCTCCACGGGGCTGGGGAACTATGGCTGGGAAGAGAAGGAGCCCTGGGCTCCCACAGAGACGGGTCCTGCTGGGGCCAGGCCTCGGCGCGAGGCAGCCGGAGGGGCGGCGGGGCTGGGGCTGCCCAGCTACAGCAGAGCCGTGTGCTGGTATCAGCCACGGGTGCGGGGACTGGCAGGGAGGGGAGGAAGCACAGGAAATCTCGCAATGGCTGTATGGTCAGCACTGGGTTTCCTGTTCCTCCCCAGGAGCCGGAGCTGCACTGGGTCCAGACTGCGCCGGCCCCGGCCCCGGGAGGACGCCAGAACCAGCCCAACGGCAACGACCTTGCGGTACGCACAGGTCAGGGGGGCCGTGCCCCAGGGGACAGGGACCCCTTTGTGGGACGGAGGGGACTCAGCCCGGGCCCTCTGCAGGGTCACGGGATGTGTCAGGGCACATCCTGCCCAGGACAGAGACGTGTTCCAGCACCCTCCTGCTCCTGCTGCTCCCTTGCCACAGGGCAGGGCACCCCGGGACCGCGACTGGGGCCAGTTGGGCTCCCAACGGCCATGCTGGGGTCCTGGGTACTGGGACACATCCAGGCTTGGCACCTTCCCCCAGGGCTCAGCGTCCTGTCCTCCTCCTGCCGACTCCCCACCTGTGTCCTGGCCCCCGAGAGCTCCTCTGTCCCAGCGTGCCCGGGTGTCCCTGCCGCGGGAACGGGGGTGATGGTGCTGACGGGCAGGATGGGGTGGGTACCCCGGCCGGGGCGGGTCGTGGCTGTGCTGCCCCTGGGAGCAGTCCCGCACACATGGCAGAGGAGACGCTGCTGGTTCTGACCCACGTTTCCTTCTTCCCGGCACCGGCCCCAGGGGCCCCAGCTGCCGCGGGGCTTGGGGCGCGCTCAGCCCTCCCATCTGCTTTGAAAGCGCTTTGTGAGGCCAATCGCATGGGGCGGGGAGGGCTCTGACCCCACTGCCGCCCGGCCCAGGGTCCACATCGCAGGGGGCCCATGGGACAGGAGGGGGTGACGCGCTGGTGAGCGCGGTGCAGGGTGCAGGGCGGCAGCCGCGGCTGAGGCTCCCCCGCCGCTCCGCAGCCTCCTCCCGCCGGGACGCGGGGCCATGGGCTTCGGGCCGGAGCTGTGGTGCCCGCAGGGGCACAACGCGCTGCTGCGGCTGCAGGACAGCGAGCTGCGCCTCCTGGAGACCATGAAGAAGTGGATGTCGCAGCGTGCGAAGAGCGACCGGGAGTACGCAGGGATGCTGCACAACATGTTCTCCCAGCTGGAGAAGCAAGATGTCCCCGGCCAGCTCCGCGCCGGTGACCAGGGCGGCCAGATCTGGGAGGTAGGGACACCCTGGTGTGGGAGCACGCCCCACAGAGCCAGCGTGGCATCAGAGGGTCAGACGCTGGCGGTCCCCACACTGACTGTGACGCTGCATCCCTGCAGTCCTGGTGGGTGCTGGCAAGCCGGATGGAGACGCTGAGCCAAATCCTGCGGCGGCACGCGGAGGAGCTGGTGGCGGGGCCGCTGGCCAAGCTGAGCCTGCTCATTCGCGACAAGCAGCAGCTCCGCAAGGCCTTCAGCGAGCGGTGGCAGCAGCTCAGCCAGGAGTACACTCGGGTACGCGGGTCTCAGCGGGGGCGGCGGGGGCCTGGCCTGGCCCCACTCCCCTGACGGCGTCTCCTCTCCAGACCACGCAGCAGGAGATGGAGAAGCTGAAGGCGCAGTACCGCAGCCTGGCGCGTGACAGCGCCCAGGCCAAGCGCAAGTACCAGGAGGCCAGCAAAGGTACCTGACCCGTTCCCATCCCGCTGTGTCCCCTCCGGGCTCTGCTGGAGGGTCAGGGATGGCCAGAGCACCCTGCGCCCTGTGTGACCTGCGGCGCAGCCTGGACTGGGTGAGGGCTCTGCGGGTGGTGCAGGGAGAGCCCAGCCTGGCCCTGGGGAATGGGGCAAAACTCCCAGGGGTCACAGGGAGAGGTGTGTGGGGAGGTCTGTGACCGCCCAGGGCCTCTGCCTCCCCTGGGACGCCCTCCCAGCCCCATTACCCTCGGCCCCTGCCCCAGCGCCGCTGGGTGCCGGGGGGATGTGCTGAAGCACCGGGATTGGCAGTGTGGCAGCGGGGGGTGTCTTCCACGGCTTCTCCCCCCAGACAAAGAGCGGGACAAGGCGAAGGAGAAGTACGTGCGCAGCCTCTGGAAGCTCTATGCCCTGCACAACCAGTACGTGCTGGCCGTGCGGGCAGCCGCGCTCCACCACCAGCACCACTACCAGCGGGCGCTGCCCAGCCTCCACCAGTCCCTTTACAGCCTGCAGCAGGAGATGGTCCTTGTCCTGTAAGAGCCCTGCCTGCCCCATGTCCTGCTGCCTGACCTGTGTCCCGCTACCCGTCCCTGGGCACCCTGTGGCCCCTGGGACCTGGCGCCGCTCCCTCCTCCTGCCAGAGCCCCACCGATGACATGCACCCTCCCTGCCTCGTCACCTGCCCGTGCACCCCCTGCCCCTCGCGCTGGGACTGTCACAGTGATGCCCCGCAGCACTGTGTGAGATGCGGGGACTGAGCGCACGAGCCAGTGGGACACAGGGACGGGCCAGCCTGGGCGGCAGGGCTGGGGCAGGGGTGGTGGTGCCGTGTTGCAGGGCCCTGGGCTGGGGGGCACGGGAGCCCAGCAGCCCCCAGCAGCCACGTCTCCGCAGGAAGGAGATCCTCCAGGAGTACTACAGCATCAGCAGCCTGGTGCAAGAGGACGTGCTGGCCGTGCACCAGGAAATCGCCAGCACCATCCAGGCCATCGACCCGGCCACCGAGTACAGCGGCTTCATCCAGAGCCACAGGTACGGCCCCAGGCAGCGCAGCCCCTCTGCAGTCACGGCCCTGCCAGCCGTGGGGCAGACAAGAGGCCGAGCCGCGCTGGCTGCGCGCAGGTACGGCTCTGAGGTGCCGCCAGCCGTGTCCTTCGACAAGAGCTTGCTGGAGGAGACGGAGAGCCTGGCACCAGGAGAGCTGCAGCTGAACGAGCTGACCGTGGAGAGCGTCCAGCACTGGTGAGCAGGGCCGGGCCGTGGGCTGGGGCTGCCATGGCGGCAGCGTGGCTCAGTGCTATCCGGCACCTGCATCTCTTGCAGCCTGACGTCGGTCGAGGAGGAGCTGGTGGCTGCCACAGAGGCCGTGGGCAGCAAGGAGCAGCGGGTGCGGGAGCTGCAGGCAGAGATCCGGGGCGAGGAGCAGGGCCGGAGCCCCGGGGAGCGGTAAGGTGTGGCGGGCAGGGGGCGAGGGGCTGGGGTGGCGAGGCCTGACGTCCTGTCCCGTCCCCAGGGTGCACTTGCTGGGCAAGTGGCAGGGGCTGCAGGACGCACAGCAGCAGCTCGAGGGCTGCCTGTGCGCCCAGGCCAAGCTGCAGGCGCAGCGGGAGCTGCTGGCAGGGAAGCTGGCGGCACTGGACAGCGGGGAGCCCCTGCCCGCCCTGCCGCTGCAGGAGGACCGGCACTCAGTCTGCTCCACGGTGAGTCCTTCCTGCTGCGCCAGGACCTGCAGGCACGGGGTGTGCTGGGCTGGGGTCTCCTTCCCCCAGGGCACAGCTCACACTACTCCCCAGGAGCAGGAGCGGAGCGGGGCCTCTGCACTGGAGACCCTCAAGAACCACATCTCAGGCATCTTCAGCCCCAAGTACTCGGTGAATCCCTGGGCACCTCTGGCCACCTTGCCCTCCTACCCGGGTGCCTTGCTGAGCCTCCCGAGCCCCCAGCACCCTCTACCCTCTCCTTCCCACTTTACAGCCTCCTCCCCTCCGTGCTCCTGCCCTTCCAGCCTCTGCTGCTCCTGCCCTGGGTGCAGCTTCCAGCCACCGCTGCTGCCCTGGCGTGGCCCAGGGACACGGCTGGGCTCACCCCTGTCTCCACCCAGCTGCCGCCCCCCGTGCCCCTGATCCCGGAGGTGCAGAAGCCGCTGTGCCAGCAGGTCTGGTACCACGGGGCCATCCCGCGCACAGAGGTGCAGGAGCTGCTGAGCTGCAGCGGGGACTTCCTGGTGCGGGAGAGCCAGGGCAAGCAGGAGTACGTGCTCAGCGTGCTGTGGGACGGGCAGCCCCGGCACTTCATCATCCAGGCTGCTGATGTGAGTGACCACAGCCAGGGTCCCTGCCCGGGCACAGCCCCTGGCTCTGCAGCCGCAGGGCGACCGGTGTGGGTGCACAGGACATATGCGTACAGTACAGGTTCTGTGCGCCCGTCCTTGTATGGGCCGAGCATGGAGCGTGGTGTGAGCCCTGCATTGTGTGTGTGAGTGCTCGCTTGTGCGTACTTGCCATGCCTGGTATGCAGGCATGTCCTGTGCCATGTGTGTGCACACCTGTGCATGCCAGCCCATGTGTGGGGCAGGAAACCCCTCACCTCCCCTCCCCATAGAACATGTACAGGCTGGAGGGAGACGGCTTCCCCACCATCCCGCTGCTGGTCGAGCACCTCCTGCAGAGCCAGCAGCCCATCACGCGCAAGAGCGGGATCGTCCTGGCCAGGGCTGTGCCCAAGGTGACATGGGCAGCGAGGAGGGAGACAAGTCCCCTGCACACGGGGCAGCCCTGGGGGACCTGGGCACTGGGGACCCCCTTCCGGGGCTGCCTGAGGGGAAGCTGCAGGGGCAGGGGGTGCGGGCCTGCAGTGGGTGGGGGGATGGCTCACGACCTTCGATGTCTGCAGGACAAATGGGTGCTCAACCACGAGGACGTGCTGCTGGGGGAGCGCATTGGCCGGGTGAGTCGGGATGCTCTAGTCCCTGCCTGCGGGGGTCTGCAGGGGACAGGGCTGTCCCAGGGGGTTGCGGGAGGACAAGGGGTGCCCCTGGCCACACTACAGCAAGCTGTGCTGGTGCAGCCACATCTCTTGGCAGGGTAACTTTGGGGAGGTGTTCAGCGGCCGCCTGCGTGCTGACAACACCCCCGTGGCTGTGAAATCCTGCCGAGAAACCCTCCCACCCGAACTCAAGGCCAAGTTCCTGCAGGAAGCCAGGTCTGTGCGGCCATCACACTGATCCCAGCCCGTCTGTCTGTCCTCGGGCCTTGGGGCTGTTCAAATCCCCTGGGACTGCAGCATCCTTGTGCCGAGGGCCTTGTCCCTGGGCCAGCCAGGCACAGTGTCCTGGGGACGGCACAGAGGTGGCCTGTGCCCCTGAGCACCCACGGTGCCCTTCCTTGTCCCCACAGGATCCTCAAGCAGTACAACCACCCCAACATTGTCCGGCTCATCGGCGTCTGCACCCAGAAGCAGCCCATTTACATTGTTATGGAGCTGGTGCAGGGTGAGTGGCCCCGTCCTGTGGCAGCCGGTGGGTGTGTGCAGCTTGCTGCGGTGTACCAGGGCAGCCACCCGCCAGCTCCGCAATCCCGGGTGCAGGGGGGGACTTCCTGAGCTTCCTGCGCAGCGAGGGGCCCCACCTGCGCGTGAAGGAGCTGATCAAGATGACAGAGAACGCTGCCGCCGGCATGGAGTACCTGGAGAGCAAGCGCTGCATCCACAGGTGGGCTCCGGCGGCGCAGGCGTGTGCCGAGCAGGGCAGGTGAACCCCAGAGCCCTTGCTGCCCCCATCCCGTGCCAGGCGGGGGCCCCGCGGGTGGCTGCGTGTGCAGCTGACGGCTCTGGGCCATCCCAGGGACCTGGCCGCTCGCAACTGCCTGGTGACGGAGAAGAACACCCTGAAGATCAGTGACTTTGGGATGTCACGGGAGGAGGAGGATGGCATCTACGCCTCCACGGGCGGGATGAAGCAAATCCCTGTCAAGTGGACTGCCCCCGAAGCACTCAATTATGGTAAGGGATGGAGCCAGGCATGGCCTGGCAGCCCTGTGGCACAGCTGGGAGCCAGGAGTCCCGGGCTCACCGTGCTGCTTCCCAGCGCCTGGTCCTGGGGAGGGAGGCAGAGGGGGCTCCCCAGCCAGGGCAGCGGTGCCATGGGTATCCCCAGCTGCCAGCATCCGTCCCACCCTGTGTCCCCAGGCCGATACAGCTCAGAGAGTGATGTCTGGAGCTTCGGGATCCTGCTGTGGGAAGCCTTCAGTCTGGGTGCCGTCCCCTACACCAACCTCAGCAACCAGCAGACGCGAGAGGCAGTGGAGCAGGGTGAGGATGCGGCGGAGGTCCGGCTCTCGAGGGCCCAGCACTGCAGCTCTGCTGTGGGGCCGTGCCCGTGGGATGGGCAGGATGGGGCTGTGGGGGTGAGGGGCTGGTGGCCCTGGCTGCCATGTCACCATCCCTGCTTTCCAGGCGTGCGGCTGGACCCCCCCGAGCAGTGCCCCGAGGAGGTGTACCGGCTGATGCAGCGCTGCTGGGAGTACGACCCCCGCAAGCGGCCCAGCTTCAGCACCCTCCACCAGGACCTCATCGCCATCCGCAAGCGGCACCGGTGAGGGGACCGCCAGGCCCAGGACGTCCCGCCAGCCCCGCTCAGGACCGCACCGTGTGCCGCGGGTCCGTCCCCCGGGCAGTGCCTGCGGGGAAGCGGGTGCTGGGGGCGGCCGGACGCGGCCGAGCCCCCTCCCCAGCGCAGGGCAGGGGCTCCCGCACTCGCTGGGACGTGGCGCCCGCAGCCCCTGCCGGGCGCGATCCTGTGTAATAAACCACCGAGCTCCGCAGCAGCTGCGTCTGGGGGTGCGAGGGGTGCAGACCCCGGGGCCACGCGCCTGCGCTGCACCGGGACGGGAACGGCACCGGCACCGCGACCCAGCCCGGGGCTGCGGGCGGACGGCGAGACCTGTCCCCAGGGCCACGGAGGGGGCGCCCGGGTGTGTCCCCAGGGCCACGGAGCGCTGCCCGGCGCTGTCCCCGGTGCTGCGCGGGGTGGCGGGGCGGCCCCCGAGCGCCGCGGCCGGGTCGGTCCCGCCCCCGCGGCCGCCGCGCGGCGCTGCCCGGCGGAGCCGCCTCCCGGCGGGGCCGGGGCGGGGCCGGGGCCGGGGCCGGGCGGGCGGGGCGGCGGGCGGGGCCTGGCCCATCCCGGCCGCGGCAGCCGGCGGGCCCGGGCCGGGCGATGTGAGGAGCTGGGACGGGCCGCGGAGCCGCCCAGGGTAAGAGCGGAACGGCCGCGCCCCCGGAGCCGGCCCGCGGTGGGCGGCCCCGGCCCGGCCCGGCCTTCCCCGTTCCCCTCCCCGCGCTGGGCCGGGCTGCGGCGCAGAGGCCCCGGGCTCCCGGCTCGGCGGGGCCGCCGCGGCCTCCTCCGGCCCCGGCTGCTCCCGGCCTGTTGCCTCCAGCCCCGGGCCGGTGCAGCTGCAGCCTGGGCTATAAATACCCGGTGCCGGATTAAGCGAAGTAGGACACGGGGGGGCGAGGAGGAGGGCGGCAGGCGGGGGGCAGGCGAGGGCCGGGCAGGGCACGGGGGCACCGGGCTGGGCTCAGCCCCGGGCAGGCGGCACCGGCCCGGCCCGTGTCCCTGCGCCCGTCCGGCCCCCGCTCCGTCCCGGCTCTGCCCCCGGGGACACCGGCACCGCTCTGCCCGGGCGCAGGTCCGTCCCTGCGGCGCTGCGGGATGAAGCTGAAGAAGCAGGTGACAGTGTGTGGAGCTGCCATCTTCTGCGTGGCTGTTTTCTCCCTCTACCTGATGCTGGACCGGGTGCAGCACGACCCCACACGCCACCAGAGCGGGGGCAACTTCCCCAGGGTGAGCGGCGGGGCCGTGGGGACGGGCGCGTGGGGCAGGGCTGCTCGGGGGCAGCCAGCACAGCCTGGTTACCGGGGCCAGGGCTTGTTTCCTGCTGCTGTCAGTGCACGTGGGGCCGGGACCTGCCTGGCAAAGGGCAGCAGTGGCTCTGACCGCGGCGTCTGCGTCCCCAGAGTCAGATCTCGGTGCTGCAGAACCGCATTGAGCAGCTGGAGCAGCTGCTGGAGGAGAACCACGAGATCATCAGCCACATCAAGGACTCGGTGCTGGAGCTGACAGCCCACACAGAGGGACAGCCGACGCTGCCCCACCACACACCCAATGGCTCCTGGGTGCTGCCCCCGGAGAGTCGCCCAAGCTTCTTCTCCGTGTCCCCACAGGACTGCCAGTTTGCCCTGGGGGGCAAGGGCCAGAGCCCGGACCTGCAGGTGAGGCGCCGCAGTCTTGGCGCAGCAGGGCCCATCTCTGCTGGCACGAGGAGCTCCATACCTGTGTGTCCATGGGGTACTGGCCCTGTGCTGTTGGGGGTCTCTCCATCTGGTGTCTGCCCTGAGCCCTGTCTCCCACCCGGCAGATGATGGCTGTGTATTCCCTGCTGCCCTTTGACAACCAGGACGGCGGTGTGTGGAAGCAGGGCTTTGATATCACCTATGAGCCCAACGAGTGGGACACAGAGCCGCTGCAGGTGTTTGTGGTGCCGCACTCACACAACGACCCCGGTGAGTGGCGGGCAGGGAGGGGGCAGGCAAGCCCAGCCCCTGCTGCCCCACACTGCTGCGGGGAAGGGCTGGGCCATGCACGCTGACCCCCAACATGTGCTGGCAGGCTGGATCAAGACCTTTGACAAGTACTACTATGACCAGACGCAGCACATCCTCAACAGCATGGTGCTGAAGATGCAGGAGGACCCTCGCCGGCGCTTCATCTGGTCTGAGATCTCCTTCTTCTCCAAGTGGTGGGACAACATCAGTGCCCAGAAGCGCGCTGCGGTGCGGAGGTAGGGCTGCCCCCCGGCCCCGCTGCCCTGCGAGCACCAGGAGTCAAAGGGAAGGGCCCTGGGGAGGCAAAGGCTGCCCAGGCTGCAGTGCAGCACCGTGGGCTCTGCGCAGCTCACCATGGGGTGCCTGGCACTGCCAGCAACCTCTCGGTGCTGCGAGATGTCAGACCGCAGCAGCGTGCAGGGACACAGGGTGTGTGACACACTCTGCAGCGGAGTCTGAGCACCGGGGGAGGTAGGTCTCAGCCATGCTGCTCCCTGTGCTCCTGGGGCTGGGAAACTCCCTCCCATTGCGGTAACCCTGAGCACACAAACTCGGCTGCAGGGCCCGAGTGGTGCCAGCGTCTTGCAAGGCCCAGGGCACCCTCAGGGGGTGGGAGACCTGGAGAGCAGCACTGTGTGGTAGGAGACGTCCCCATTGTCACCCCCCTGCCCTGGGAGGGCTGGGGTGGAGGACAGAGGGATCGCGGGCTGCAGGGCACAGTGGACGGCCATGGCCTGCGTGGGGATGGGCTCTGGCTGGGGCCTCGGCCAGCACGGTGCTGCGGAGCAACGTCTGTCCGTTGTCTGTCTGTCCATGTGGGGACAGTGTGGGTGGTGGGACACGGCAGCTGGTGGTTGTGAAGGCTGTGGATGGGACCAGGTGGCCCCAAGACTGGGGAGGCTCTGCCATGGACACACAGCTGGTCACAGGGCTGTGCCCAGAGCTGGTGGCGTCTTGTGTGTCCCCCTCGCAGGCTGGTTGGCAATGGGCAGCTGGAGATGGTGACGGGTGGCTGGGTGATGCCTGATGAGGCCAATTCCCACTACTTTGCCATGATCGACCAGCTGATCGAGGGGCACCAGTGGCTGGAGAAGAACATTGGTGAGAGCTGGGGGTGCCGGGCAACGGGGGGGTGCTGGCAGGGGTGTGCTCGATGTGCCCGCGGGCACCCCCACCCCGCAGGGCTGACGGGTCTGTGTCCCCAGGCGTGACGCCCCGGTCTGGCTGGGCCGTCGACCCCTTTGGGTACAGCTCCACCATGCCCTACCTGCTGAAGCGCTCCAACCTGACTGGGATGCTCATCCAGCGCGTGCACTACGCCATCAAGAAGCACTTTGCTGCCACCCAGAACCTGGAGTTCATGTGGAGACAGACGTGGGGTGAGGGGCTGCCAGGGCGGCGAGGGCAGAGGGGGCCTTGCGGGGTGGGTGGAAGCGGAGAACAGCTACTGACCGCTTTCCTGTGCAGCCGGTGAGCCTGGCTGGGAGGTGGTGGCTCTGCCCTGTGGCAGTTTTGTCCTGCGGGACGGCCCCAGGGTGCCTGTGGGACCCCTGCTCGGGGACAGGTAAGGTAGAGATATTGCAGATGCTCATCTGTCCTTGGTCCCGCAGACCCGGACGCCAGCACCGACATCTTCTGCCACATGATGCCCTTCTACAGCTATGATGTGCCCCACACCTGTGGGCCAGACCCCAAGATCTGCTGCCAGTTTGACTTCAAGCGCCTGCCAGGTGGCCGGATCAACTGCCCATGGAAGGTGCCTCCCCGAGCCATCACTGACGCCAACGTGGCGGAGCGGTGAGTGCTGCGGGGACAGGGACAGCGGCTCCGAGCCCCACAGCCCTGCCCGGGCACCAGCTCACACCCTGGCCCCCACACAGAGCCCAGCTGCTGCTGGACCAGTACCGCAAGAAGTCCAAACTCTACCGCAGCAAGGTGCTGCTGGTGCCCCTGGGAGATGATTTCCGCTACGACAAGCCACAGGAGTGGGACGCCCAGTTCCTCAACTATCAGCGCATCTTCGACTTCCTCAACTCCCAGCCCAACCTCCATGTCCAGGTACATGCAGGGAGGTCTAGGGCAGTGCAGGGGGCTGGGGAGAGCAGGGCCCCACACATGGGGGTTGTGGGGAGCCCAGTTGGGGGTGGGCAGTGTGGGAGGAGCAATGTGAGCCGTGGCTGCTCCCCATGTGCTCAGGGCTGTGCACGTGTCCTGCAGGCGCAGTTTGGGACGCTGTCCGACTACTTCGATGCTCTGTACAAGAGGGTGGGCATTGTGCCGGGGATGAGACCGCCCGGGTTCCCGGTGCTGACGGGGGATTTCTTCTCCTACGCGGACCGGGAGGATCACTATTGGACGGGATACTACACCTCCCGGCCCTTCTACAAGAGCCTGGACCGGGTGCTGGAGGCCCATCTCCGGTGAGGGGGTGCGGGCTGGCCTCGCACAGGGGGTGTGTGCTGGGGGCAGAGTAGGCCAGCTAGCACCCGGCACCCTGGTCTGTGCCCGGTCTGTGCCCGGTCTGTGCCCGGTCTGTGCCTCGGTCTGTGCCCCGGTCTGTTCCTGGTCTGTGCCCGGTCTGTGCCTCGGTCTGTGCCCGGCCACCAGCGCACTGGGGATTCCAGCCACGGCCCAGGCAGTGCCAGCCCCTTGCCCAGCCCCAGGGCTGCGGGTGCCCCTGACCTGCCCGCCCCAGGGCTGTGTCCTGTGTGCTGTGGGTGCACGGGCCAGGCTGCTGCTCCTCGGGGTGCCAGGGCCCGCGGTGACCTGTCGCTGTGCAGGGGGGCAGAGATCCTGTTCAGCCTGGCACTCGCCCACGCCCGCCGCACCGGCGCTGATGGCCGGTACCCGCTCTCCGATTACGCCCTGCTGAGCAATGCCCGCCGCAACCTGGGCCTCTTCCAGCACCATGATGCCATCGCCGGCACCGCCAAGGAGGCTGTGGCGGTTGACTATGGAGCCCGGTGTGTGCAGGGGCCGGGGCGCGGCTACGGGGGGTTGGTGGGCACAGGGCTGGGACCATGGTTGTGTATGGGGTCCTGTGGTGCCCCTCTCCCAGAGGTTGTTGGGGGGATGCTGGGACAGGATGGGGACAGTCCCGGGTGGCTCACTGCGTCTGTGCCCCAGGCTGCTCCACTCCCTGACCAACCTCAAGCGTGTCATCATCAACGCTGCGCATTACCTCGTGCTGAGGGACAAGGACACCTACCGCCACGACCCCGCGGCACCCTTCCTTGGCATGGTGAGCAGCACCTGCCCCGTGGCTCCCTGTGCCCTGGCACACTGGACCATGCCGCAGCAGCTGTCCCTGTGTCCCCAGGGAGCACATCCCTGCCTGCCTGTGCAGTGCTGGGCAGGGGCACGGGGAAAGAGTCCCAGCCTGTGCCAGTGCTCCTGGGTCCCGTGGCGGGTACCCCCTGGCTCTGACCACTCCTCTCTGCAGGACGACACACGTGCCAGCCAGGACTCCCTCCCAGAGAAAACTGTGGTCAAACTGGGTGCCTTGCCCAGGTAGGGGCTGCCAGCCTGGCTCTCGGGGCTGTGGGGCCGTGGGGGGCAGCGAGGGGGTGCACAGGCCCCATGGGTGGTGTGGAACACGCGGGACACTGTGGGGCTGGGTTGTCCATCCCCGTGTGACTCCCGGCAGGTTCCTGGTGGTGTTCAACCCGCTGGAGCAGGAGCGCCTGAGCGTGGTGCCAGTACTGGTGGACTCACTGCACACACGTGTGCTCTCCGAGGAGGGGCAGCCCCTGCCCTGCCAGCTCAGCGCGCACTGGGGCTCTGCCACCGATGTGGTGCCCGATGTCTACGAGGTACGGGGTGCCCTGGTGCCCGCTCTCCCCGCATTTCAGCCCGTACAGCCTGTGTGTGCCAGCCCCCCCTCACATGCTGCTCCCACGGCCGGGACACCCCCTCAGCCCTCACCTCTGGCAACAAGTGTCCCGCATCCCAACGCAAGCCCCCACTGCTCGGGAACCCCCAAACACTCTTCAGCAGAGGCCACGGCAGCGCCGAGCCAGGTCTTTGCCAGCAGGACTTGGGTGAGGGCTGGCTCAGGCCTTGGCACTGCCGCAGGTGTCAGTCCTGGCCCGGCTGCCCGCGCTGGGGCTGCGTGTGCTGCAGCTGCACGAGTCCTTCGATGGCCGCGCCGCGCTGGCATCCTCTGTGCGCCTGTACCTGCACGGCCGGGACCTGCCCGTGCGCCAGCAGGAGGCCGTACCCCTGCACGTCTTCCCGGCCGCCGCCAATGACTTCTGCCTGGAGAACCAGCACCTGCGCGCCTGCTTCTCGGGGCGCTTGGGCCTGCTGCAGGCAAGTGCGGGGCTCTGGTGGTGAGGGTGAGGAGGGAGGGGACAGGGCACTGTGTGCTCACGCTGTGCCGGCCCGCGCCCTGCAGAGCATCCGCCGAGCTGGGGAAGAGCAGGAGCAGCGGGTGAGCAGTGAGTTCCTCGTCTACGGCACCAGGACCTCCAAGGACAAAAGCGGAGCTTATCTGTTTCTGCCTGACGGCGAGGCCAAGGTACAGGAGCCTGCTGGCAGCCGTGCCCGCGGCCCCGCGACAGCCCTGCCGGCAGCAGCTCAGCACAGCCCTCCCCCCCCAGCCCTACGCCCCCAAGGACCCCCCAGTGGTGCGGGTGACGGAGGGACCCCTCTTCTCAGAGGTCACGAGCTACTACCAGCATGTACAGATCATGGTGCGGCTTTACAACGTGCCAGGTGAGACATGCGCAGCTGTGCGGGGGCGGTCGCTGGCCTGGGGGGCACAGCCCCTCACTGCCTGCCCGCAGGGGTGGAGGGCCTGTCCCTGGAGGTGACCTGCCTTGTGGACATCCGAGACCACATCAACAAGGAGCTGGCCCTGCGCTTCAGCACAGACATTGAGAGCGATGACATCTTCTTCACGGACCTCAATGGTTTCCAGGTATCTGCGGGCCTGGGCGGGGACAGCAGCTGCCCACGGGGGACAGTGCTCAGGCACCGCGAAGCCACCTCCGGCGCTGAGCCCTGTCCCTCGGCAGATCCAGCCCCGCAGGTACCAGCGGAAGCTGCCGCTGCAA
The DNA here is from genome assembly GCF_036013445.1 of Caloenas nicobarica. Classification (NCBI taxonomy): domain Eukaryota; kingdom Metazoa; phylum Chordata; class Aves; order Columbiformes; family Columbidae; genus Caloenas; species Caloenas nicobarica. The sequence goes on along the minus strand of NC_088254.1, from coordinate 23,687,981 downwards.
GCCAACTTCTACCCCATGCCCACTATGGCCTACATCCAGGACCTGCGGAGCCGCCTGACGCTGCACACAGCCCAGGCGCTGGGGGTGTCCAGCCTCGCCAGCGGTGAGCGGGGGGCTGGGGAGCCGGGGGCCGTGGCCTGGGGAGCCGTGGGGCTGGCGCAGGGCCGGGACTGCCCTCGGCCGGGGATGCTGGGGAGGAGGGTGCCACGGGGTGGCGCAGGGGGATGCTGCGCGTGGGCACACGGCGTCCTGGTCGCTCTGTCCCTGGGGGCTCCCCAGCGGTCCCCAGTCCTGTGGGAGCGTGTCCACGTGTGGCAGCCAAGGGGCTGTGCGGGTGACCGGCTCCTGCTGACGCCGAGGTGGTGGGACCGGCTCTCCGCAGGCCAGCTGGAGGTGGTCCTGGACCGTCGCCTCATGCAGGACGACAACCGGGGCCTGGGCCAGGGGCTGAAGGACAACAAACGGACCTGCAACCGCTTCCGCCTGCTCCTGGAGCGCCGCTCCACCGCCAACAAGGTGCGTGGGCTGCGAGGCTGCAGGACCAGGCTCAGGCACGGTGCTGCTCGCTGGAGAGCCCAGCCTGGTCATGGGGCGTGGCAGGAAGCCATATGTGTGTTGGGGTGCGGGCTCTCCTCCCTGCTGCCCCTGGCCCCGCCGTCGTGCTGGCACGGCACAGGGACAGCTGTGCCTGGGACAGGGCTTTGGGGAGAGTGGGACCGTGGACCAGGGTCTGTCCCACAGCTGGGGTGTGGGGCCATCCCCCTTGTAATTGTGGTATTCTTGTCCCGTCCCCTTGCCGCTCTCTGCGCATGCGCCATGTCACCCGTTCAGAGCTCCAGCTTCTTTTCCAAACTGGCCTCCATGTTTAAAGCCTTGGGCTTCCCTGGCACCAGGACTGGCAGCCTGGAGGTAACGGCCGGCCTGGCCCCACCACCTCTCCCTGTCTCGTGCACTAGCCACTAGCCTAGCCAGGCCCTGTAGCAGAGCCGTAGTCTGACCATCAGCAGCCAGGCCCGTGCAGGCTGCCTGGCCGCAGCCGCCTGCCCTGTTTGGGCACCGGGGAGGAGGTCACGCCGGGGGTCAGCTCTGGGTGCCCGGTGCTGGCAGTTGCCTGTTCTGAGGGCGCCGCTGGGGAGGCTGCGAGGAGCGGGAGGTGCCATGGGCTCTGTCCCGGTTCTGCCCAGCCCTATCCCAGCTCTGCCCAGCCCTGCCGCTCCCTGGGCCCGTGCTGACCCTCCTGCTCTTGGGCAGGTGCAGGACGGGCGCCCAGTCAGCTTCCCCTCGCTGCTGAGCCACCTCACCTCCATGCACCTGAACGCCGAGGCCCTGGTCCTGCCCATGGCCCAGGAGAAGCCGTCCCCACTGGCCCTGCGCTCGTTCCTGCCCCTTTCCACCACCCTCCCCTGCGACTTCCACATCCTGAACCTGCGGACGCTGCAGGCAGAGGTGAGCTGTGTCCGGGAGCAGGGCGGGCATGGCCTGGGGCAGCAGGACTCGGGTCTCGCACCCACTGTCCCCAGTGTCACAGCTCACTCCCTGGCTCCCGGCAGGATGACTCACTGCCCTCGGCTGAGACAGCCCTGATCCTGCACCGCAAAGGCTTTGACTGCAGCCTGGAGGCCAAGAACCTGGGCTTCAACTGCACCACCAGCCAGGGCAGGGTAAGAGCTGCTGCTGCCTCCCCCACCACCCGGTCAGAGCCGGGCTGGGCCCTGGCATAGCCGGTGCCAGAGCTGCCTCCTGTGCTCGTGCCAGGCCAGGATGGGGGCTACAGGGGGCCCCTGGGTCTCCCAGCTCCAGCATCCCAGAACTGGTGACTGGTCAAGAGTCCCACCGTGCAGCACGTGGCCCCGCTCTGCCCCTTGCCCGGGCAAAGCTGGAGGATGTTGGTTTCTCACAAAGCGGGTCTGGACTCTTTCACGAGCCCCACACACCCAGGGAGGGAGGGCAGGGCCTGGGCTGGCTCTGTGGGGTGCCCTGGGCGCCATAGGGCCTGCAAACGGGCTGCGGGCACAGCGCTTGCAGGGCAGTGCCGTGCTGCCAGGCCCCACGTCCCACCCGGGCCACCCACCCTTCTCTCTCCTCTGTTCCCAGCTGGCCCTGGGCAGCCTGTTCCAGGGGCTGGAGCTGGGGTCCCTGCAGCCCACCTCGCTGACGCTGATGTACCCGCTGGGTGCAGCCCCTAACAGCACCAGCATTCACCTGGACCCCATGGAAATTGCCACTTTCCGCATCCACCTGGGGTAGTGTCTCCGGGAGCGGGAGAGGAGCGGATGGGCTGGGCAGCGTGGGAGCGGCGCTGAGCCCCGCGGCACCAGCACAGCCCCGGAGTGGCTGGGCCAGCGCACCCGCAGCAGGCGAGCGGGCACTGGGCAGGAGGTGCCGGACTTTGCAAAGGCTGCTGCCTTCTAATTTATTAGTCCTGTGTTCTCAGATAGATTTCAGAAGCTGCTGTGGCAGGGCTGCCTGGGGCAGGGGCTGGGCATGGCTGCGGGCAGCGGGTGGGCATGGCTGCCCTGCCACGTTCCTATGGCTGCCCCTGGGGGTGCACAGGCTGGGCTCCCCCCGGCCCATGGAGCAGCATGGGGGCAGCCAGGAGCCCGGTGGGATTGGGGCAGCTGCCTGAGGAGCTGCTGTGCACTGGAGACCGAGCTTGCCTGGAGCTTGTAGGAAACACGAGGCTGTTTTCCAGGGGCCGCAATCTGTGTCTGATTTGTGGTTTTCACACTGGTTGTGTGGGGCAGAGGGAACAATGCGCTGGTGCCCGAGGCGCCCGGCCAGCAGGTCTGTGGTGTCCCAGGGGCTCCGGGAAGCTGTCACCAGGAGCATCCTCCTGGTTGCTGTGAGGACCGCAGGGGTTGCCACACTTGCCAGGACCCCCGGGGCTAATTACTGCAGAGGGGAGAGGGCTGCAGGGAGGGCTGGCGAGGCTGAGCTCAGTCCCGGTCCCTGTGCAGCCCTGGGCTCAGCTGTGGCCCCAAGCGTGGGCAGAGATGGGCAGAGCGTGTGGGGCTGGCACGGAGCAGCCCCAGGGATGGACGAGCCTGGGCAGGGCCGGGCTGCGACCCCGCTGGGGGCTGCGCCGGGGCACGGGGACCTCAGCCTTGCGCTGGCACCGTGTGGCACCCGCAGCCCTGCCGGAGCCTGGCTAATGGTGCGGCTGGCGGGGGGCCAGGCTGCTGGTGCGGGGGCCACTGCCCGCAGGGCTGGGCTGCCAGGGGCTGTGGCACAGCCTGCCCCCGCCCTGGGAGCTCGCCCTAAAACCTAGCCTGCGGCCCATGACACTGGGATCCCCCGATGGGCTGAGGTGCCCAACCAGGGCCCACGGCCCCAGCGCCAGTACCTGCTGCAGGGTGGGGAAGAGCCTCCGGTCCCACACTTGGCCCTGAGCAGCTCATCAGCGATGCTCCCACCTCCCAGCCCGGTCCCTGTGGAGCAGGCAGGAGTGCAGGAGGCTCTAATGGCTCCGAGTGGCTCTTGATGGGCCCGATGGAGGCGGGAGAAGGAGGGGCTGTGGTTTCTGCCTCTGCTGAGCCAGAGCTGCCTCTGCCCAGGATCGGCCGGGAAGATGCTAGGTGGGCTCCTGCTCCGTCTGCTCCTCGCCACAGCTCTGTGCCCCGGCCTCCCTGGGACAGGTACAGCCCCGCTGCCGCTCCTCCCGCTCCCTGTGCCCATCCTCCCATCCCTGCTGGGACCGCGTCCCCACGGGCTGCTCCCCAATGGCCCGATGGAGGTTGAGGGGCCACACTGGGGATGTGCCCAGGCGTGGTGGTGCTGGGGCTGGTCCTGCTGCAGCATGTCTGTGGCATGACAAGTGCTGTCCCTGTGGGGTGGTGGGCAATGGGGAGGGGGTTCAATACGGGAAGATTGGGGCTGACCTGCTGGCCTGGGGGCTTTCCCCTCCTCTCTGCCGCCATCTCGCCCTCCGCCTGTGTTTGCCCTTGCTGGGGCGATGGCGAGCACTGGAGGTCATGGCAGCAGCCGGGCCAGGGCCGGGAGCCGGCAGTGCTGGGGGGGCTGTGCTCAGCAGCTGGTGCTGCTGTCAGGCTGGGGCCTATCCCTGACCCGAGCCCACCCCGAGGACTGGGCTGGGGGCTCCTGTGCTCAGGGGTACGGTCCCATGGGCCTGGGGTGCACCCAGCCAGGACCATCCCTGCTGGTGCTGGGGGAGGCTCTGCTCTGCAGCATCCCTGCCCAGGCCACCTCGCTGGAGCTGGCAGCCCCCCAGCACTGCCCCACCTGCCCCAGCACCGCGCTGCCCGCCCAGCGCTGCACTGGCTGCCGACCCACCCGGCCGCGGGGGTGAAGCCCAGCGCGGGCCACGTTCAGCGGCCGGCAGCCCCCGCAGCGGGGCCGTGCCCCGGCACTCGCCCAGCGCCGCATCTCGCCGCAGCCCTGGTGCAGAACCTGCACCTCTGCGAGGGCTATGTGGGCCCCGACGGCCGCGACCACCCTGGCTTCTACTGCCCGCGGCTGAGCGACCCGCGCGGCCACCGCTACTGCTGCCGGCGCGGCCCGCGCGCCCTCAAGTCCTGCTGCTCCCAGCTGGCCCTGGAGGCCCTCACCGGGCTGAACGCCTCCGGCCTGGCCGGCCCGGGGCTCCTCCGGTGAGCAGGGGTCAGCCCGGCAGCGCGGCTCGGGGAGGGGGCAGCGGAGGCTCCAGGCTCTGGCACAGCCGCGGGGCTGGCGTGGTGTCACCCCGGGGCCCAAAGCTGTCCCCGGCCAGGCCCTCCCTGGGGGGTATCGCTGCGGCACTGGAGCCCATGGCTGCCCCCCCGCCGCAGGAACCCGCCGGCCCTGCCCTTCGTGGGGCTCTACGGGCTCCTCGTCCTCCTCCTCATGGCCGTCGACCTCCTGCACTTCTACCGGACCCGGCGCTGCGGCCCCGGCCGCCTCCTGCCCCGCGCCCGCCGCCAGTCCCGCTCCCGCCCGCCCCGCAGCTCCCGCCGCCCCGGGGCGCTCCGGCTGCCCCGCGCCGCCCCCGGCCAGGAGTGCTGAGGGGGCGGGGGGGCGGGGCCCCTGCCCGGGGGGGCGGGGGGCGGGGGGGCGGGCGGGGGGAGGACACAGAAGGGGACACGCGGGGACACACACACGAGGTCGCACGTGGCCGGTACCGCCACCGCCGGGCCACGGGGCGGCGCTGGAGGCTCCGCCCGCCCCGGCTCTTCCGGCACCGCCCCCGTCACGTGACACAGGCGGTGGCGTCGGGGTTCCCCGGGCGATCTGCGGTGACGTCACGGGCGCGTCCAGAGGGGCGCGATGGAGGCGGCGGTGAGCGCGCGCCGGGCGGGCCGGGGCGGCGGGGGGAGCGGAACGGGGGGAACGGAACGGGGGAGAACCGAACGGGGGGAGCGGAACGGGGGGAGCGGAACGGGGGGAACGGAACGGGGGGGAACCGAACGGGGGGAGCGGAACGGGGGAGAACCGAACGGGGGGAACGGAACGGGGGGAGCGGAACGGGGGAGAACCGAACGGGGGGAGCGGAACGGGGGGAGCGGAACGGGGGAGAACCAAACGGGGGAAGCGGAACGGGGGGAACGGAACGGGGGAGAACCGAACGGGGGGAGCGGAACGGGGGGAGCGGAACGGGGGAGAACCGAACGGGGGGAGCGGAACGGGGGGAGCGGAACGGGGGGAACGGAACGGGGGAGAACCGAACGGGGGGAGCGGAACGGGGGAGAACCGAACGGGGGGAACGGAACGGGGGGAGCGGAACGGGGGAGAACCGAACGGGGGGAGCGGAACGGGGGGAGCGGAACGGGGGAGAACCGAACGGGGGGAGCGGAACGGGGGGAGCGGAACGGGGGGAGCGGAACGGGGGAGAACCGAACGGGGGGAGCGGAACGGGGGAGAACCGAACGGGGGGGAGCGGAACGGGAGCGGCTGCCGGGGCCGGACCCTGCACCACGGGGGGCCGGGGGAGGCGGGTTCCGTCCCGGGGGCTTGTCCCGAGCCCGTCCCTGGGGCCGCGCCCGCCCCCCCGGTCCGCGTGTCCCAGCCGGTGTCCGTCGCAGGTGACAGCGGAGCAGCTGCGGGCACGGGGCAACGCGCTGTTCCAGGCGGGGGACCACGCCGCGGCCCTGGCTGCCTACACGGAGGCGCTGGGGCTGTGCGACAGCGGGCCGGAGCGGGCCGTGCTGCACCGGAACCGGGCGGCCTGCCACCTGCGGCTGGTGAGCGCGGGGACGCCGCGGGGGCACCGGGAACCGGCCCGGCTGGGTGCGCTGCCGGGACCTGCCCGGCCCGGCCGCCTCCGACGGCTCCGCGCCTGCGCCGGGCGGCCCCGCTGGTCCTCACGCGGGAGCTGCCGGGCGTTCCCTCCACTCCCCTTTCCCCGGCCCTGCCCGCCATCACCTGTCCGGGCTGTGTGTGCTCCGGGGCTGTTCCAGGCCAGTCACAGCGTCCCTGGGCCCCCACCCTGGAGCTGTCTCTGAGGTGGGGGGAACACAGGAGCTGCAGGGGCTCGGGTGGGTCGGGGGCGCTCGAGAAGCCTCAGAGGGCCCAGGGCTCCTCGGGGCAGGACGGGATGTCCCCTGTACTGGCTCGCTGTCGTTGGTGACGCTGTTCCCCCCTCACACCCCATGTCCGTCCCTGCGGGTGGGCTGAGCGGGGTCTGTGCAGGCGGCATGTGAGGTGCTTCCCCTCACTGCCTCTCTTTGCAGGAGGACTACGCCAAGGCAGAGGCTGATGCGTCTAAAGGTCAGTGGTGGCTGGCAGGGGACTGGGCTCTGTGCTGCCCGTCTGGGCAGACCGGAGCAGCCGGGGCTTTGCGGTAGATCCCCTGCTCACCCGCAGCCATTGAAGCCGACGGCCGGGACGTGAAGGCGCTGTTCCGCCGCAGCCAGGCGCTGGAGAAGCTGGGCCGCCTGGACCAGGCTGTCAGCGACCTGCAGCGCTGTGTGAGCCTGGAGCCCAAGAACAAGGCCTTCCAGGAGGCTCTGCACGCCCTGGGCAGCAGCATGCATGAGAAGGTGAGTGGGGAGCGGCACAGGGGCTGCTATGACCCGCTGCCGCTGGGCTGAGGGGGGTGGTGAGGGCTGAGCTGCTCATTCTGTTCTGTTCCAGATGAAGACCATGTCCTGCACGGACTCAAAGGTGGAGCAGATGTTCCAGATCTTGCTGGATCCTGAAGAAAAGGATGAAGACAAGAAGCAAAAGGTTTGAGCTCTGGGGAGCGGAGCGTGTTGTGGTTTGGCTGGAAGGCAGGGAGGGCGGAACCGTGTTCCCAGGTCAGTGCTGCGGACTGAGCGGGGCTGCCCAGGGTGTCCCACCAGCAGAACGTGCCCCCGGAGGTTGGGGGCAGAGGTGGGTGCCTGTGGCTGCACTGGCTGCCCAGCCGGCTCCTGTTGGGACATTCTCTGCGCACGGTGGGCAGGTGACCCAGATGTCACTCTTCTTTCCCAGGCTGTGCAGAACCTGATCGTCCTGGCACGGGAGGAGCCTGGAGCAGAGAAGATCTTCCAGAGTGATGGCGTGCGGCTGCTGACACAGCTGCTTGACACGGCCAAAGCTGACCTGATGCTGGCGGCCCTGCGCACCCTGGTGGGACTGTGCTCCGGGCACCGCTCGCGGGTAGGTCCTGCCATAGCCCAGCTCTCCCACCTGGCCCAGGGCAAATCAGTGTTGGGGACACTGAAGCAGGTTGGGCAGGGGAGTGTCGCTGGTCTCTGCCTGTGGCTGCTGCACCACTGCTGAGCAGAGCGGCTCTGAGCTGTCACCTGTCAGGCCTGAGCTTGCAAGAGCCTGATTGTGACAGGGAACTGCCCCGATAAGGTTCTGGGGAGCACCAGGGCTTCCCCAGAGTCCCCAGCAGACAGCTGTGCTTGTACCCGCAGACCACCGCCGTCCTGGCGGAGCTGGGGGCCCCTCGTCTCTCGGCAGTGCTGGGGGTGGAGCACGAGCAGGTTTCCCTGGCTGCCTGCAACCTTCTGCACGTGATGTTTGACTCCCTGAAGGAGGGGCTGCAGAAGGAATTCCGTGGCGAGGAGGATGCGGTGGTGCTGGGTGAGTACCCGCTGCCCCGGCTGCCATGGGGTGGAGAGGGTGCCCTGAGGGGGCCCCGAGCTGCAGCCGGTTCCTCTCCCCCTGCCCCTGGTCGCTGCTCCTGCTGCAGAGCTGGGGCTTGGCCCAGGGTTCACACGAGGTTGAGCTGGGAGGCAGGAGCCCCTGGTCATGGCAGCATCTTCTGCCAGCCCTACCATGGCGGGGGTGAGGCCCATGGCAGCTGCTGACTGCTGGGCACCATCTCCTCTGCAAGATTCCTCCAAGGACCTGAAACTGCTGATCAAGCACCTCCTGGAGCTGCTGGTGCTGGAAGGGGCCTCTGCGCACGGCCGTGACAACGCTATCAACCTGCTCATCAAGGTGGTGCCCAGGAAGTCACCAAAGGAGACCAACAACAGCCTGAGCCTCTGGGTGATCGACCAGGGTGAGCGGAGCAGCCAGCAGCGTCTGCCGGGGCACCGCGCCCTCTGCCTCGGGCTGCCACACACCTCGGCGCCGCCCGGGCCCCTGCTGTGCTCCTCACCGCATCTCCGCATGTTGCCAGGCCTGAAGAAGATCCTGGAGGTGGGCAGTACGGTGTGTGGCACCCCGGGCAGCCTGCCCATGACGGAGAACAGCCGGATGAGCGCCTCGGTCCTGCTGAGCAAGCTTTATGACGACCTGAAATGCGATGCTGAGAGGGAGAACTTCCACCACTTGTGCGAGGACTACGTGAGGTGAGCCCAGCATTTCTGGGGCAGAGGAGGGTCAGTCTCGTACAAGCAGCAGCCTCCCCGTCCCCAGGCCTTTTTGCTCTTAGTGGTGGCAGCAGAGGGCAGCCCTGCTGTGCCAGGGGCAGCGGGCAGGGCTGCATGTGGCTGCAGGCAGAGGGTGGGATTGGCCAGATCCTGTCTCCCCCGCAGGAGCTGGTTCGAGGGGCAGGAGCTGGCTGGGAAGCTGCGGGCCATCCAGACCGCGTCGTGCCTGCTGCAGGGCCCCGTGGAGGCAGGGAACCGCGTGCTGGAGCTAGAGGGGATCATGGACAGCGTGCTGTCCCTCTGCGCCTCCGTCCGTGAGGCCCACCAGCTGGTGGCGGTGGAGGCACTGATCCACGCTGCCGACAAGGCCAAGCGCGCGTCCTTCATCACCGCCAACGGCGTCAGCCTGCTCAAGGAGATCTACAAGCACAGCGAGAGGGACAGCATCCGCATCCGGGCACTGGTGGTGAGCGCGGCGGGACGGGAGGAGCAGCTGCAGTGATCCCGCGGGTCTGCAGCCCTGTCCCCTCCCTGCTGGGGGCTCAGAGGCACATCAGGGTGACTGTGGCTGTTCCTGCCCTGACGCTCTGCTCGGGCTGCAGGGACTCTGCAAGCTGGGATCCGCTGGAGGCACTGACTTCAGCATGAAGCAGTTTGCTGAGGGCTCCACCATGAAGTTGGCCAAGCAGTGCCGCAAGTGAGCGCTGCCGGGGTGAGGGGTGCTGGGCAGGTGTCCCCCAGCCTCGGCTGACGAGTCCCTCTCCTAGGTGGCTCTGCAACGAGACGATCGACGCGGGGACGCGGCGCTGGGCAGTGGAGGGCCTGGCCTACCTCACCTTCGATGCAGACGTCAAGGAGGAGTTTGTGGAGGATAAGGCGGCGATGGAGGCCATGTTCCACCTGGCCAAGGTGCATGCTGGGCGAGGGCCCTGGGTAGGAGCGCCCTGGCATAGTGGAGGCGTGCCAGGGGCTGTGGGGCTCTCAAAGGGCGGGGGGGTGTGCAGGGCCCCATGGTGCTGGGGGGGCTCGAGCCGGGGGTGTGACGGGCGCCTGCTGTCGCCACAGTCGGAGGACAGGAGCGTGCTCTACGCCGTCGCCTCCACGCTGGTGAACTGCACCAACAGCTACGACCATGAGGAGCCAGATCCCCAGATGCTGGAGCTGGCCAAGTATGCCAAGCAGCACATCCCGGAGCAGCACCCCAAGGTGAGCGGCACCCCAAGGTGAGCAGGGCACAGCCCCGGGGCGAGCACATGGGTGGGCAGAGCCCGGGGTCCCGAGCAGGGTGTCCTTAGGGCCCTCGGGTGAGGTCAGGGACCTCCCGGGATGGCAGCAGGTGGCAGGGTGGGTGCCAGGCGGTGACCCTGCGTCTGGGACAGGACAAGCCGGACTTTGTGAGGCGCCGGGTGCGGAAGCTGCTGACGGCTGGTGTGGTGTCAGCTCTGGCCTGCATGGTGAAGAGCGAGAACCCAGCGCTCACAAGCTCCTGCCGGGAGCTGATCTCCAGGTACGGTGTGCAGGGGGTGGCAGAGGAGCTGCGTTCTGAGGCTGCTGGTGTCCTGCTGGCAAATTCGCGGGCCTCTGCTGAATGCCAGCTCCTGGGAGCAGAATGGAGGTGTCCGGGAACCTGGCACAGCCTGGGCCCGCTACAGGGGTCTGTTGGGAGCCCCTGTGGCAGGTCCCCAACTGTAGCTGCTCCCACTTTGTCCCCAGGGTGTTCCTGGCGCTGGTGGAGGAGGCGGAGGACCGAGGCGGTGTGGTTGCACAGGGAGGAGGCAAGGTGAGGGAACAGTCCCCGCTGCATTGCTGGCGTGCGCCATGCCATGGGGCTCTGGGGAGGGCTGGGGCTCTGGGGTGGCTGCGGTTTGGCTGGGGACCCCCATGCCTCCCTTGTACATGAGACGCGGGGACGCCGGGGCTGCCGTGACTTGGCTGCTGTGTCTCCGCAGGCTCTCATCCCACTGTCCCTGGAGGGCACCGAGGTGGGGCAGACCAAGGCAGCTCAGGCCCTGGCAAAGATCACCATCACCTCCAACCCAGAGATGGCATTCCCCGGAGAGCGGGTGAGGGTCGCACTGCGGGCAGGGGGCTGGGTCTGCTGTGCGGGGGCCCCGTGGGTGGTCAGGGCTGCGTAGGGGCTCGCGTGGGAGCAGCAGTGGGGACGAGGCCGCAGCAGGGACTCGCCACCCTGTGTGTGCACGGGCTGCTGCAGCCAGGCACGTGTCTGTGCTGCGGGGGCGTCGGGCTGCAGGTCCCAACCCTCGCTCAGGGTCCCAGCCCTGCCCTGCTGTCCCCACAGATCTACGAGGTGGTCCGGCCCCTGGTCAGCCTTCTGCACCTGCAGCGCACAGGCCTGGAGAACTTCGAGGGGCTGATGGCGTTAACTAACCTGGCTGGCATCAGTGAGAGGCTGCGGTAGGTGGGGGGTCAGGGCAGAGCTGGAAGGGGCAGGGAGGCCTGTCCTTGTTGGGCCTGGGGACATGCTGCCCTGGGCAGGCAGCGCTCACACGTGCCCCCCCGCAGGCAGAAGATCCTGAAGGAGAAGGCAGTGCCCATGATTGAGGGGTACATGTTTGAGGAGCATGAGCTGATCCGGCTGGCTGCCACCGAGTGCATGTGCAACATGGCCATGAGCAAGGAGGTGCGGGCTGGGGGTCTGTGCTGGGGTCCTGGTCCCTTGCACCCCACTGCCCCTTGCTCCCCTGCATTCCCCCCTGCTCCTCTACAGGTGCAGGAGCTGTTCCTGGCCGAGGGCAGCGACCGGCTGAAGCTGATGGTGCTGTACAGCGGGGAGGAGGACGAGAAGCTGCGGCGGGCGGCCTCGGGGACCTTGGCCATGCTGACCGCCCTGCACCCTGCCATCTGCAAGCGGATCCCCCAGGTGGTGAGTGCCCAGCGGTGGGCTGGGGGCAGCCAGGAGCCTCCCCCTGTCCCATATTCTCTCCCGCTGGTGTCCTGGAGCCATGTCCCGGTGCTGGCACCAGGGCAGGGGCTGTGGGGGGCCGCAGGGCTGTGGGGGGGGCAGTGCCCCTGTGGCGGGGGGCAGTGCCCCTGTGGCGGGGGGCAGTGCTCCTGTGGCGGGGGGCAGTGCTGAGCACAGCCCTGCTCCCCGCAGACGGTGCACTGGCTGGAGATCCTGCAGGCGCTGCTGCTGAGCCCCAGCGCCGAGCTGCAGCACCGCGGCGCCGTGGTGGTGATGAACATGGTGGCGGCCGAGCGGGAGTTGGCGGAGCAGCTCATGGCCAGCGAGATGCTGGAGATCCTGTCGGTGCTCGCCAAGGACAAGGACAAGCCGCAGGTGGCCCAGGCAGCACAGGAGAGCCTGGCGCAGGCCGTGGCGTACGGGCTGATCAAACCCGGCCCCGGGCAGGGCTGAGGCCCCAGCCGGGCTGCGCACACGCTGCTGGGGCTGCACTCGCTCGCTGCTCGGGGACAGTTCCGCTGCCCCCGGGGGCTGCCCCGGGGCTGGGACCGCGGCTGCGCTCGGCGGCACCTGCCGGTGCCCGGGGCGAGGGGGAGGACGGGGCTCGCCGCTGCTCTGCACCGTCTGCCTTAACCGGGGGGCCGGCCCGGGGCCTGCGCCCTGCGCCCGGTCCGGCGGCGGGTCCGCCCGGTGACACCGCATTAAAGCTGCTCTTGGACCACGGCCCGGCGTCCGTCCGTCATTCCGCCCGTCCTTCCTTCGGTCCGCCCGCAGCCCCGCCCGCAGCCCCGCCCCGCCATGGCGGCCCCGCGCCGCTGCTGGCTCGTGTTCGGCTTCAGCCCCGAGGAAGCGGCGGGGGAACCGGAGCGGGGGCCGGGCCCGCGGCGGCTGGAGCCGGGCGCCGAGGGGATCCGCCGCGTGTGGCCCGCCTGGAGCTACGTGGTCGTGGAGACCGGTGAGCAGAGCCCCGCGCAGCCGGTGCCCCGCGTTCCTCCTCCTCCCGAGGTGCCGGTGCCCGGTTCCCCGTTCCTCCCCGCGCTGCCCCGGGACGGCGGCCCCCACCCCCTGCCCCGCGGCGCCGGTCTCCTCGGTCTATCCTGCTCGCCCCGGATCCCCGGGATGGAGACCCCCGCTCTCCGCGTGCCGGTTCCCCCGGGGCGTCCCCGCTCCTGCTGCCGGTTCCCCCCCCTCTCCCGGTTCCCCCCCCTCTCCCGGTTCCTCCCCCTCTCCCGGTTCCCCCCCCTCTCCCGGTTCCCCCCTCTCTCCCGGTTCCCCTCACTCCCGGTCTGCTGCGGCAGGCGCGGGGCTGGAGCTGCGGAGCGCGGGGCTGCGGCGGGCGCTGCCGGGCTGGGCCGAGGCGCTGCCCTCGGAGACGCACCTGGTGCTGCGGGGCCCGGCGGGGGCCCGGGCGTGGCCGCGGGCGGCGGCGCTGCGGGGCGAGCTCGGGGCCGCGCCCGCCTGGAGCCGGGACCCGCCGCCGGGGAGCCCGGAGCCCCGGGACCCGCTGCCGTTGCTGCCCGGCGGCTTCGTCACCCCGCGGCCGCCGTTCTTCAGCGCGCTGCCCGCGGGGCTGCGGGCCCGGCGGCTGGTCCTGGGCTGCGAGCACGTCCTGGTGCTGGGCGCTGCCGGGGAGATCTTCACCTGGGGCGGCGGCAGGTGAGCCCGGGGAGCGCGGAGGGGCTGCGGATGTGTGGAAGGGGTGCGGGGGGGTGGAGGAGGAATGCGGGGTGTATGGAGGGGATGCGGGGGTCTGCAGCAGGTGGGCGCGGGGAGATGGGGAGGTGATGCGGGCAGGGATGCTGAGAGTGTGGTGGGTGCAAAAGGGGCAATGGGAGGATGTGGGGGTGCAGGGGGGACTGCGAGGGGTGCAGGTAAGAGGGTTGGGGGGGTCACCTCAGGGTCTGAGCCCCCCTGATAGCTTGCAGCCTTAAGACAAATTGGTTCAAGTTTCTGTAGTGTTGGTTATTTAACACAGTAAAATAATCTAATAAAGAGATTACACGATCAGTAAACTAATCGACTAGTAAAGACACCACTTCTCACTTTATGATGCTGTTGTTCTTCATGATGTTGCACATAATTACTGAGCTACAATTAATAACTCTTAAGTAATCTTAATTACATACAACTGCCGTTGAGTTACAGCCCTTTCTCCTTCCCCTCTGCCCTCCTGCACTGCCTGGCGTTAGGGTGCACGTCTGTCCCTCCTTCCCTGTCTGTGGTGTGAGGGATGGGGGCAGTGGGGAGCACAGGGGCTCGGGGAAGGGTCTAGGGCACAGCTGGGACAAAGGTACTGGGGTGCAGGCTCTTCTCCCCCTACCCTCCCACGTCACTTGCGGTTAGTCCATCCCTCTTGGCTCGGTCCCGCCCCACATCTTCAGGTGCAGTGAAGGGGCCAGCACCGTCCCCAGTGCTGTTCCCTATGGGTCCCAGTTTTGCTACTCGTGCCCAAATTTGGCATTTCTCACACTATCATTAAGCAACCTCAGACTTGTATGTCACTGCTGATGTCGCTGCCCCCTTGTTCCTCAGTGTCTGCCCAGTGCTGGCCCAGCTGCCGTTTCCTGGAGCCGGGTCCCCCTGAGCGCTGGCATGTCCCCCAGCACGGGCAGCCCGGCTCCCAGCTTCTCGGGGGCGCTGGCCCCGCTGTGCCCCATGGCCTGCTGTGCCCCCCGGCCTGTCCCCCCCAGCCCGCTGTCCCCCCCAGCCCGCTGTGCCCCTCGGGCAGCTCCGTCTCCTCCATGGGTGCTGGGGTCACAGCTCCTGCGGCTCCTCTGGCTTGTGGCTACGTCAGCACGGCCTCTGGAGACAACCGGGGTCTCTGCGTGACCCCGTGGTCCCTCCAGGCTGAGTCTGCTGCAGTTCTCAGGACACCCAGGCAGGTGTCCCCCATGGTACCCGGGACTGCACGGGCAGGATGATGAGGACAGATTCTCCTCACAGCCATCGACACAACCGCAGTGTGTGGCATCGCCTGTAGTGCAGCCGTAGGTTTGGGGACTGTCTCGTAAAGCCACCGCACCAGTGATACACAAACACTAGTTCCCTTGCCTTCCCCAGTTAAAAGGTTTTTATTCTCTGATGCACTCGCTAGGCTGTCGGCTTTCCAGCCTCTCAGCTTCTCCCTGGGTGCTGCAACAATGCCAGGATGTGTCCCCCCATCGGGCTGGGTCCCCATTGTCACTGTTCACTGCAGGGTGACGATAAACCCTGGCAGATGCTCTCTGTTAACCCCCTGCCCTCCCCACTAAGGAAAGGTAATGGGAGGAAAAGGGAGAGAGACTTGCAAATTGGAAAGTTAAAAATGCTTTACTAATGCTACTGACAAGTAGAGAAAATAATGCAAAATATACCCTGTTTCCCCAAAAATAATATAGGGTCTTATATTAATTTTTGCTCCAAAGGATGCATTAGGGTTTATTTTCAGGCAACGTCTTATTTTTTCATGAACAATGATCTACATTTATTCTTGAACAAAAAATCAACATTTATTCAAATATAGTCATGTCATCACATTCTGGAACATCATCATAACTCTCCAAACCCTGAATTCCATCATGAATTTCTTGTGACTCTATTTCCTTTAGAACCATTGGCCCCAATTTCTCATGTCAGAAATAGCACTTTACTTAAACAAGCATCTCTTGTGCACATATCCTGCTTGTAGCGCATTGGCAATGCAGCTGTCAGTTGTCTGACAGGGGTCTGTCTGTCCTGCTGCATTCTATTGCCCATTAATTTTACTTCTTTACATTTATAGCTGCCTGGACACTATTTATTTTCCCCTTGGGAAAAGCAGTGAACCCCTGACACCCTTTCACGTGCCAGCAGTTGCACTTGGGTGCAATAAACAGACAGAGGCATAATTCGGTTTAATCTCTTAAAGGTGTTTTCTGTTAGTTCGGGGTTGTTTTGCATGATGCTGCCCCACACCCAGTGACGTTTCCCTGTGGACGCGGAGGGCGCAGGGCCGGCCATGGCCATTCCCCCCGGACCGCGGTGCTGCCGCTCCCGGTGCTGCCGAGGGGCTCCCGCGGCTCCCTGTGCTGCGGGGCTGGCGCGGGTGCGCATTTGCCAAACAACATGCTGGTTCCCCCCTGTGCCGGGTGCACTCAACCCCCCAAACCAGCAGCAGTTCAGGCTCCGCAGGAGGGACCAGCCTGAACTGCACCCAGGCCAAGAACGTCCCTGTGGGGAACCCCGGGAGCAGAACAGCCCCTGAACCACTTAAATTTGAGAAGAAATTTCTTCTCAGTGAGGGTGACAGAACACTGGACCAGGCTGCCCAGGGGGGTTGTGGAGTCTCCTTCTCTGCAGACATTCCAACCCGCCTGGACACCTTCCTGTGTAACCTCACCTGGGTGTTCCTGCCCTGGTGGGGGGTTGCACTGGATGAGCTTTTGAGGTCCCTTCCAACCCCTGATATTCTCGGATTCTGTGATTCTGTGTGTGAACCGGGGGGGGGTGCGGGGCCGGCGGGGACCTTTCCACTGTGTGCGATTCGACTGTGAGCAACCACTTCACTCCATAAATACGAGCCTGGAGGAGCTGCTGTGAGTTCTCTGCTGAGTTACTGTTGAGGGAGGGTGGTTTTACTACACACAGGTCACTGGATGAGCCCAATTTAAGTTTCATATTAATAATTTATCTGAAGTTGTCACGGGGGAGTAATTTAGGGTTCTGCTTGTGGCAGAAAAATGTTTAGATTTCTTAAAGAGAAGTGCAACATTAAAGAGCTCAGTGGCAGTTTCACTCTATTATTTACTGTATGGGGGACATATGCGCTGTTGATGTTGTGAGTTGTCTGTGCTGCTTTACAACCCATTTTGAACTTGAATAAGAAAATAACTCAATTTTGCTTTTTGTCTAACATCATTTCCATAGTCTAAAATAAATATCAAATAAACAGCAAATAATAAGTCAGTAGCAAAAAAAAAAATAAAGTGAGAAAAGCACATTCAAATGATGCATAACATAGCCACATTTATTTAATAATGTATTCCAAATCAAATGGCAAATTCCAACAATGCAAGAACCGCAATTACTTTTGCACCAAGCTAATATTTTACCTTGACAGCCCCTTCCAACTCCTTCTGCTTTTACAACAGCTCTGACAGTTACAGCCAGGTGTGCGTCGTGTTCCACTTGCTCCCCGCCAGTCCCTAACTGGGCTCTCAGGGGTCCAGTCTGTGTTGGGCAGCTGCTGCTGCTGAATTACAGACGTGTGCTGGGCACCGGGGCCGTCCAGCCCCCTCTGGCCCCCCACCCTGGCACCAGGGTGCAAGGTCGCCCTCCTCCCCACCCCCGTCCTTTTGTCCCCTCGCACCTTTGGGACACGGCCCTGGTGGGGGGTCCTGGGTCAGCAGCAGCGCAGGCAGCGCGGGCAGCATGGGCAGTGCGGGCAGCATGGGCAGCACGGGCAGCGCAGGCAGTGCGGGCAGCATGGGCAGTGCGGGCAGTGCGGGCAGCATGGGCAGCACGGGCAGCACGGGCAGCGCAGGCAGTGCGGGCAGCATGGGCAGCATGGGCAGTGCAGGCAGCGCGGGCAGCATGGGCAGTGCGGGCAGCATGGGCAGCACGGGCAGCGCAGGCAGTGCAGGCAGCACGGGCAGTGCGGGCAGTGCAGGCAGCACGGGCAGCGCAGGCAGTGCAGGCAGCACGGGCAGTGCGGGCAGCATGGGCAGTGCGGGCAGTGCAGGCAGCACGGGCAGGCAGGAGGGGCTCGCTCAGGACCATGGGCTCACAGCAGGGCGGAGCTGTGGGTGTTGGAGGGCAGCGGGGCGCAGGAGGTGTCTGTCTGTCTGTCTGTGTGTGCCCGCAGGCATGGGCAGCTCGGCCACGGGACACTGGAGTCGGAGCCGCAGCCGCGGCTGCTGGAGGCGCTGGCCGGCGTGGCCATGCGGGCAGTGGCGGCCGGCGGGTGGCATTCGGCCAGCGTTAGCGGTGAGAGCCGTGTGGGGCGGCCGCTGGCAGCGCACGGCCCGGGCAGGACCAGGACCCGCCGCTGCGGTTGTCCCATGTCCTCGGGGAGCCCGGTGCACAGGGCTGTGCCATACGCGGTGGGTGCTGGTGCACCCGGCTGCTGCCACCAGTGGGAGTTCAGGGCTGAGCTCCATTCCAGGGCTACCCCTGATGTGTCCCCCACCCCACAGAGGCCGGAGACCTCTACGTGTGGGGCTGGAACGAGTCGGGGCAGCTGGCACTGCCCTCCAAGGCGCTGGCAGAGGAGCGGGCGCAGGACGAGGCCGCGGGTGCAGGTGAGGGTGCTGCTGCCGGGCTGGGGGCGCAGATGGTGCCCGGTCTCTGCACGGCTGCGGGCAGCACCGGCAGCTTGGTGTGAGGACGGGGGGGGTCATGTCCGGGGCCCTGGTCACTGCCGGGAGCTGAGGGTCAGCTTGTCCCCAGGGGATGCTGCGGTGACGCCCCGCCAGGAGCAGCCGGCGGCCGAGGATGCCGCGTTCATCTCCATCCAGGCGTTCCCGGCACTGCTGGACCTGCCGCAGGAGCTGGAGGTCAGCGCGGTCAGCTGCGGGTCCCGGCACACGGCTGCACTCACGCGTGAGTCCCGGGGACCCACAGCTCCGGCGCTGTGCTGTGCGGGGTCAGCGGGGCCGATGGGGCGGGGGCAGCGGGGACGGTCCCTGCCTGTGGCACGGGCGCTGCTAACGTGCCGTTTGCCGTTGCAGGGGACGGGCAGCTCTACACCTGGGGCTGGGGTAAGTGCTGCCGTGGCTCTGGGACAGTAGGGCAGCACCGGGACCAGCTCTTCTTTTCTGTTTCCTTACCCTTAGCTGCTCTTACCTGCACAGTGATTTAATTTCCCACTGGGAGGGTTTATAGCAGAACACTTCCACGGTTCCTGGCTGGAGCCGTTTGAATGGGGGTACACCCACATTTCCTCCCCCCGCCCCGAACCTGGGGACCCATCACCCTGCACACGCCATGGCCCCAGGGCCACATCATGGCACGACCGTGGTGTCTGCAGGGAAATACGGGCAGCTGGGACACGAGGACAACGCCAGCTCTGACCGGCCACGCCGCGTCGAGGCCCTGGTGGCTGCAGGGCTGCGCGCGGAGGAGGTGACATGTGGCCCCTGGGCCACCTACGTCTGCGTGCTGGAGCCATGAGCCCCTCGCAGCCCCCCGGCTGCCAGAGGGGACACGCACCAGCCCCCCGGCTGCCAGAGGGGACACGCACCAGCCCCCCGGCTGCCAGAGGGGACACGCACCAGCTCTGCTCCTGCCCCTCTGCCGCCAGAACCCTGGCAGGGCCGCCGGCCCGGGGCCCGGCCTGCTGGGACTCAGCCCACGCTGAAGGGAGCTCAGAGGCTGGGGCTGGTGCCTGGCCTGGGCTGCAGCTATGCAAGTGCTGAAAACACGAAAAGAAAGGACTAAAGAAATGTATTAAATCTACTTCTCTGTAACAGCTGCTGTGGTGCTTTGCGTTGTGTACAAAGGATGTTCCAAGCCAGGCCTGGTTTAAATCCCTCCCTGATCCTCCTCCCCCCCAGCCCCACAGCCACATCAATGGCAGTAACTATCTACACATACATCTTTTATTCCCATCAACAGTATATACAGAGTTACAAAGCAAGGGTACAAAAACCTGGAGAATAAATAACAGCAAATGGTGGGCTGTAGTGATAACAAGGTGCAAATTAGTCATGATCTGGGACAGGCACAGGCAAGAGCTTCTTTAACAAAGGTGCAAACAGGTGCCCAGGGCAGGTTGTGCCCAGGGCAGGTTGTACGGCTCGCTGTCCTCGCCGCAGCGCTGGAAGGCGCAGAGCAGGGCCGGGGGAAAAAACCACCCCCTTCCCCATCAGGTACGAGCTGCATGGCCGGGGGGCTCTGGGACAGCGGGAAGGCTGGGTTCCTGCAGACAGCCCCCGCTACACCCCTGGGACCGCCACCCCACAGCCGTGGACAGAAGAGCCCCTCAGCCCTGCACCCGCGCAGCTGCAGCCAGTCCTGCTGAAACATCCTGCTGGGACAGCGGGAAAGGAAGATCCTGATAGACAAGAGCTACAGCAATAGGGAGGAGAAAAGCCCAAGAGGAAGGGCGGCGAGGGCAGCTCCCTGAAATGGGGCGTCTGTCCCGCGCCCGCGGCTCAGCCCCAGCCAGGCTGCAGCAGAGCCTGTGCCCTCCCCTACGCAACCACCGACTCAAATCTTTAATCACAAACGTTTGCAAGAATTCCCCAAATAAAAGCAAGTTTATTTCTTTTTTAAAATGCCCCACATAACAGTAAGGTTTTTTAAAGAATTCCCCAAAGAAAAGCAAGGGTTTGGTGATGGTGTTTGGGTTTGGTTTTTTTTTTTTTAAAGTGTCCCTTCCACCCCCTGACCCTGCAGAGAGCCAGGCTGGTTGGGTCCCACCAGGGACAGGGCAACAGACAACCCCGGAGCAGGGGACGCCGCGGGAGGGGGGGGACACTGCGACAGGGAGCAGCCAGAGCTGGGGGCAGCGCCCGACGAGGGGATGATGGTGGAGTTGAGGACACAGGGGCTGCTCTCAGACCTGGAAGCTTTTGAAAGTTCATGCTGTGGAAACAAAAGCGGGAGATGGAGATGAGGGGGCGGTGCGGGGGGCAGCAAGGAAGGCACAGTCACTTTGCAGGACAGTGGGAGCAGCTCCTGGCCCTGATGCTCCTGTTCGTGCAGCTCCCACTCGCTGCAGAGGAGCTGAGAGGACCCGGAGCCTCCCGGCAACACAAGTACTTGTTGTCCAAAGAGCCGCAGGCTGGGAAGCGCATCAGGGTCAGCGCAACACAAACAGGCGGCCCCAGGATGGGGACAGCCCTGCCCAGCTGCTGGAGAAGGGATCTGCCCCCTCCCAAACCCGCACCTCTGTGCCAGGGCCCTGCACAGGGCTGCCGCTGGGTGTTGGTGTTGGAGTTGGGCTGAGCCCATCCTGAAGGAAGGGCAGAGGCCACAGAGGCTCCTCCAGCCAGGGCAGGGACAGCAAAGCCCCTTTCCCAGCAGCTGGGGGGGCTCCCCAGCCTGCAGAGACCAGCACAGGGTGGGGAGAGGCTGGGTCCCTTTGCAGGAGAAGGTTTCTCCTGCCCTCCCAGGGACAGGTCAGCAGGGTGACGGTGGGACAGGGCGCTGCCCCGCCAGCTGCCCTGGCCATTCTCTGCAGCCCCTTGGGGAGGCTGGGGAGCATCACCCACACGACACATCCCAGTGGGGACAAGGACCTCAGGGCTGGAAACAACTCCCCTGGGGAGAGTGAGTGGCTGCATCATGGCAATGGAGCTGTTCCAGGGTGGGTGTTGTGCCTGTTCAGGCCCTGTGTGATGGGAGCTGTGCCTGTCCTCAGCTGCCAAACCCCAATTTTAAGTTCCTGCTGTAGGGCCGACAGCTCCACTACCATTCTGTGTGGGACTGCGGAACTGAGCCCTGGGGTGCTTGGGGATGGGGGGCACCTCCCAGTACCACCCAGCAAGGGGAGGTGGGTTTAGAGGAGGTGAATTTCCACAAACTCAGAATAGGTGCTGGCAACAGGGTTAACGCTGTGGTTACGCTGGGCAGGGGCTACGGGCATGCACCCACCGCTCAGGGGGGTTCTGTCCAGCTGCACGTTCTCCTTGTTGCACTCACTGTGTCCGGGACTCTGGGGCTTCATGGCTGAGCGGCCGGGGGTCCGGGCCTGGCCAGACTGTGGGGAGAATTACAGACAGGACACAGGAACCATGCTGAGCGAGGGGAGCTGCTGCCCCGCGCTGCCAGAGCAGCTTGGGGCCCCAGGAGTCCTCTGGGCCCACACACACAGCCCCCCACCCGCAAGCTGACAGCCTCCCAGCTGCAGGCGCAGCATGGAGGAACAGAGGTGGGTGCGCTGGAAATCAGGGCTGGAGGAAGATTTCCCGAACGCTGCTGCCCTCCTCCCTCGGTCCCAGAAACACCCCGGCAGGGTGGCAGCTGCCCAGCACAGCCAGACATGCACAAACAGTAGCTTCTGCATCCCAGAGCCTGGCAGGGGAGGCAGCAACACAGCCAGAGGCCCCTCGACCTCCCCCAGCCCACCCTGCATGCAGGGGCCCCAGGCAGCCCCTCACCTTCCCCCCGGAGGGCGGCAGCCGCGGCATTGGTAGGTGGTAGATGGTTCTCCCACAGGCTGAGCGCACAGTGCTGTTGAGGGTGGTGTTGGAGAGAGCCGTGCCATTGAGCTGCAGGAGCAGAGCACATACCATCCAGGGGGTTGCACTGAGCCCTCTGCCCCAGAGCACCGGGCTGGTGTCCCCAGGGAGGACAGAGGTGTCTGGAGTCTGGCCCTGTCCCTGCTGCAGCACCCAAAACCCTCCCCACAGCTCTGCACGGGACCCAGGTGACCCCAGCCAAGGGCGGCCTCAGCCTGGTGACAGCGCTGAGCTCCCGCAGGTCTCATCTTGCCCACAGTGCCTCGTACTGACATTTTACCTTCCTTATTTTGCAAGGTGTGTGGGGGCTGAGCACCTGTCGCTTGGCAGAGGTCCGTGGGGTTCTCCCGTACAGCGTCTCTGCCTCCATCTGCCGGCTTTTCTTCAGTTGCTGCACAAAAGATTGGTGTTTACAGACAGAACAGAGGATGGCACAAAGCCAGTGTATGGAGCTTCTGCCCACGAGCTGTCCCTGCGGTGGTCTCAGAGCCACAGGTTTCCAGAACTGAGCTGCAGCTCTGGCACAGCCAGGGCCAGGAAAGGGGCTCAGGACACACAGCCACCAACAGCAACGGGCACCAGCCCCGCTGTCAGAGGTGACAGCACACGGAGCCGTGTCCAGGCAGAGGGACAGGACAGAGCTGGGGCAGCAGCAGCTCCCTGACCCACGTGGGGCCACCACCGGCCTGGGGGCAGCGCGCTCAGCTCTGCACTCACCCGCTCCTGCTTCTCCTTCTCCTTCTCCTGGTGGAAGAGCTCCCGCTGCCCCCTCACGTACTCCATGAACTGTTGCCCCTTCACCAGGAAGGTCCCCTCGTGCTCCTGCTCCCAGGCCTGGACCCTGGCCTCCAGCTCCTCCTGCAGCTGGCGAGGACACAGGGACAGTGGAGCGGCCACCCCGTGACCACGGGCACCTCCGCGCCTGGACACGGCCCTGTCAGCACCGTGCCAGCCTGCCCGGGGTGCGGCGTCTGCAGGGCTGGACCTACCTTGGAAAGGGTCTTCTGCAGCTTTGCCCGCTGCTTCTCCTCTTTCAGCAGGTTCCCCCCACGGTTGGTGAAGCGACTGGGGTCAGTTGCTTTCCTCTGGTACAGGAGGAGTCAGGAGGAACCAAATGCACCAGCCCGGCCCACAGCCCAACACACCCGCGGGACACAGAGCCTACAGGACCCCATCCCAAACCCCGCCAGCGCTCCAGACGTAGCGCCCATCCCTGCCCGGGTCCTTCTGCCCGCACCGCAGGAGCGGGGTGTGCGCTGCCCTGTGACCCAGCACCAAGCCCAGCAGAGCGGTTCCTGCCCAGACGGTACCTCCAGCCCCAGGAACAGCCCCCAGTTCTCCTCCCACTTCAGCATGGCCTCAAACAGATCTTTGTGCGTTTCATAGTAGTTCTTCATCTTCCGCACCTCAGCATCGTGCAGCTCAAGCAGGGTCTCCGTGTAGTCCTCTGCAGGAGACACCAGCACGGTCAGGAGGCAGCGGGATCCCCACACCCCGCCAGCCCCTCTCCCAGCAGCTCCTGCAGGGAGAGACAAGCGGGAAGAACCAGCACCCACCATCATAGTAGGGGCTGAAGCCTTCCCTCTGCTCCTGGCTGTAGAAGCACTTGTCCCAGTACTCGGTCAGCTCTGCCCGGATCACCTGGACCACAGACTTCATGTTCTGCAGCTGCAGCTCCTCCAGACGATCTGCCTCCAGCTGCAGCTGCTAGTGAGCCCAGAGCAGAGAGAGGCAGTGTGAGGAGAGGAGCAGAACAGTATTTATCTTCTCATAAGCTGCTTTCTAAGGCAAGGCAGTGGCCAGTACCAGCTCCCAGCTCCTCCACCTGTGAGAGCAGGATTTGCCTGTCTCTCCTCCCAGTTGGCTGCTGGGAGCAGCTTCTCTGCTCCGGCTGGAGGGCAAGACCTAGTGCTGCCACCCCGGCCCCCTCCCCAGCACAGGGGGGTCCTTACAGCTTTCCTGGTCTTGTCTGTGCACCCAGTGGTCATGCGCACCGCGAAGGCATCTCTGTCCTTGGCAGGAACCTGCAGCCTGTCCCAGAGCGCAGTGATCCTGGTGCGCAGCTCTGCGCACACGGCTTCGTTCAGCGCGCGCTGGGCCTGCAGCTGCCGAGGGAGTGCGGGGTCAGCGCCAGCGCGGGGAGGCGATGGCTCCACTGCACCCAACAAAGCCACCGCCTCGGCTCCCCAGATCTCCTCTCAGAAGCTCCCCAAAGGAACTTGCTGAGAACTGAGCAGCTGCTCTTTCCATCACGATACCAACACCTGCCGGGAACAGCGACAGCCCCACAGCGCTGGCTCCATGTGCCCACGTACCTGCTGCAGCAGGGTCTGCAGGGCAGTGATGTTGTCTGCCGACAGGCAGAAAGGTTCCTCAGACTTGTAGACCACATCCAGCTCAAAGGTGGTCTCTGGATCGTGGCCCAGCTCCTCCATCAGGAGGATGATTTGCTGCTTCGCAGCGACAAACTCTTTGTGCCTTTTCTCCTGGAGGTGACGAGCAGCATTAGGAACCAGTGAGCACCTCGTGTGCCACCCCCAGTGGGACCCTCAGCCCCTCGCTCACCTTCTCAGCTCTCAGCGAGGCCAAGTGCTGCCTGTAGCGATCCAGGTCCTCCAGGCTGGGCACAGTGTTGCTGTCCATCTGCAACAGGGGTGTACAGAGGATGGCACACAGGTCTCGATCTTCTTCCTGCAGGCTTTCCAGCTCCTGCTTCCTGTCCTCCTTGTGCTTTAACAAGATCTCCAGGCGGGTGCGCAAATTCTTCTCTATCTGCAGAATGGTACCTTCTTCCTCCGCCTAGGAGAGTCCAGAAATCAGCTCCCTTCTCCGCAACTCTCACAGACCTGGCTTGCATATTTGAAACCTGTTAAACAAAGGCCTGGGACACAAGACCCAGTTCTGAGCAAGATGCTCCCCAGGAAGAGGCCAATGCAGCAGCACCACTGATAATGATCAGCTGATTGAAATAACTTCTAAAACAGGGTTCAAGGTTTTAAAAGCAAGCATCACCTTTATTGATGCATCAGCACCCACGGTGATTGTTCTGCCTAGTGGGGGCCCCAAACAATTCCCAGTCACAGGTTATATCCACACAGATCATACGTATTCATTACATTTCAAATAAATCCTTTGCAAATGCATTACATTCATTTGTTACTCAGCTTGTAACAACAGTAAGAACTGGTCCTTGCACTGGTGTCACCACCTCGTCTTCTGAGAGCAAAGGCATTATCTCCTAACTTTCTCCTGCTTAACGCCTAATAAGTGCCTAAAACTTAACATCCGTGAACCTTATTCTTATTTAGTAAGTGCCTAAAAAATCTATGACCCTTATTCTTATTAAGCTATTTTATTGCTAACTGCTGATTTTAGGTATCAACACAAAATGAGATGCTGTGAGACCCTTGGCCTCCTCACTGCCACCCCCGAGGGCCCGACCTGCCAGGCCCCTGCCTTTGGCTCTAGCAAGCATCAGGAGAAGTGGTTTGGAACAAGCGTTTGCCTTGCGAGCTCCAGCCTCAGCGGCGCACCGGGCAGCACCGCTCTGCTGCTCTCGGAGCAAGCTGCAGGTCGTACCTCAAAGGGGCCCAGCTGGAGCTCCCTGCAGAGGGTGTCCAGCTCCTTCCGACACAGAGCGATGTTCTTCAGGAGACGCTCCTTCAGGCTCTCCTCCTCGGCCACCATCATGTCCAGCAGGCTCTGCGGCACAGGGTGGTCAGAGGCTGGCTGGGGATGGGGCGAGCCGGGGGGGATGAGGGGAGGGCGAGCAGGGGGAGGGAGCGGGACCACGGCTGGAGAAGCAACGCTGGGGCCAAGCGAAGGGGGCGCCAGGGGAAGGGACGGGGTGCGGGACCCCTCGGGGCCGGGCAGGGGCGAGCGCAGGGGCAGCGACAGCCCGGGGTGCCCCGCCCCGAGCAGCAGCTCCGGCCGCTCCCGCCGGCCCCAGCCCCGCCTCACCTTGATGTGCCTCTTGACCACCTCGGTGCGCTCCAGGCGCAGCTCCTCGGGGATGCCGATCTCCTCCCAGATGTCCCGCAGCGCGGCCATCGCGCGGTTCAGGCACGACACGGCCTCGGCCGCCAGCACCTCGCTGCGGGCGCCGGGAACCGGCCGTCAGCGCCGCCGCACGGCCCTGGGCCCCGCCGCACCCGCCGTCCCGCACCCGCGTGTCCCGCCCCGTCCCGCACCTCCTCCTCGCAGCCATCGCTCCGCGACGCCGCTCGCTCCCACGATTTAAATCGCGCCCCGGACGCGCTCATTGGCTACCACGAGCAATAGCGTCAACGCGGGCCCCGCCCACAAGCGCCGCTCTCCTCCAACAGCCCCGCCCCAGGCCGGCCGCCAGCCAATGGCAGCGAAAAGCCTTCTGCATTCCTAACCAATCACAAGCGAGACCGGCACCCGGGGCTTACCGGCACGGCACCGCGAGCCAACTGGCGCGCGCTCGGCATTTGACAGTAACCACGTGACCTCGCGCGGGAGCCCCGCCCATCCCGGGCGGCGGCTGAGCGCCACCGCGCACGCGCCGGAGTGGCCCCGCCCCTCGGGACCCGCCCGTCCCCCCGGTTACCCTGCCGACCCCCCCGCCCCGGCCCCAGCTGCCCTCGACCCCGGCAGGGCCGCCCCTAAGGGCGCTGCCCCGCGGGACCCGCCCGCCCCCGGCCCGCAGCGCGGAGCCACAGCCGGAGCCGCAGCGGTGCTGGGAGCGAGAGGTTTATTGGCACCGGGCAGAGCCCCCCCGCGCCGGGCATCAGGCCTTGGCCTCGATCATGGCCTCCAGCATGCGGGCGCTGTTGGTGATGGCCGTGGTCAGGAAGATGAACTTGAACCCTGCGGGAGAGAGAGGCCCCGCCAGTGCCCGTGCGCCGCGGGGCTGAGCCTGGGGCGGAGCAGTGGGGCCGAGCCATGGGGCTGAGCCATGGGGCGGAGCTGAGGACAGAGCAGTGGGGCCGAGCCATGGGGCCGAGCCATGGGGCAGAGCTGAGGACAGAGCAGTGGGGCCGAGCCATGGGGCAGAGCTGAGGACAGAGCAGTGGGGCCGAGCCATGGGGCCGAGCCATGGGGCAGAGCTGAGGACAGAGCAGTGGGGCCGAGCCATGGGGCGGAGCTGAGGACAGAGCAGTGGGGCCGAGCCATGGGGCAGAGCCATAGGGCAGAGCTGAGGACAGAGCAGTGGGGCCGAGCCATGGGGCGGAGCTGAGGACAGAGCAGTGGGGCCGAGCCATGGGGCCGAGCCATGGGGCAGAGCTGAGGACAGAGCAGTGGGGCTGAGCCATGGGGCGGAGCTGAGGACAGAGCAGTGGGGCTGAGCCATGGGGCTGAGCCATGGGGCAGAGCTGAGGACAGAGCAGTGGGGCTGAGCCATGGGGCTGAGCCATGGGGCGGAGCTGAGGACAGAGCAGTGGGGCTGAGCCATGGGGCTGAGCCATGGGGCGGAGCTGAGGACAGAGCAGTGGGGCTGAGCCTGGGGCGGCGCTCAGGACAGAGCAGTGGGGCAGAGCGGTGGAACAGCGCCATGGGGCAGAGCCTGCGCTCCCAGCCGGGCCCCAGCCAGGGCAGGGCTGTTCCCCAGGAGGGGTCTCGCCACCCCCAGCACAGCTGCTGCTCGCTTTTGGCCGTGACCTCGGCCCACAGCCCCTCCCGCAGCTCCTACCTCTCTCCTTCCCCAGGAACCGCAGAGCCGCGATTTCGGAGAACGTGCAGCCACCCAGGAAGACGGCGAGGATCACACGCCGGGCATCCCCGGCGGGGTTGTCCTCCCCAGCGCTGTCTGGACGGGCCACAGTGCTATGGGACCCCCAGCCCCAGGTTCCTCCCCACTCCCAGGCCCCCTCGCCCAGCGTTGGCACTACCTGAGACAGAGAACTCGTTGCCATTGAGCAGCCGCACAACCTCCTCCAGGCCCTGCCAGCCCCGGCGCTCCAGCACCTGCGGGACGGGGCACGGGTTGGGCTCAGCAGAGGGAGGCACCGACCCGCGCCCCAACACCCCACCCCGGGACCCCCGCAGGAGCCGGGGCTGGGGACACGCACTGCTCCCCGGCCTCACCTGCTCAATGATCTTGCAGCTCAGGGGGATGTAGGCACCGCTGAACACGTACGCCATGTCCCGCGGCATCTTCAGGTCATACTCCCCGTCCACCCGTGGGATCTGTGATGTGCGACACCCACCTACAGGACCGGCCTGCTCCCGCCGCGGGGTCTGGGCGGCCTGCAGCAGCCCCTGCCCGGGCAGAAGCCCCCGCGTTGCCGGCCCCGTGCACTGCGTGTCTGGGGGCGCAGAGCCGGCAGACCCAGGCACGGACCGAGCAGAGCAGGGACAGGGACAGAGCAGCAGCCCCGCAGGGACGTACCAACCCCAGCTTCTTGCTTATGGCTCGAAAGTTGCTCTTCCTGGCCAAAGAATTAAAGGCATCTGTGATCTTTCCTGGAAAACAAAGGGAGGAGAAGCAGCTCAGAGGCTCTGGGTCAGTGACGGCCAGAGGCTGGGCAGGGGGACACACAGAGCTCCTGGCTCTGCCTGTTATATGGTACAGTAAATTCACAAACTGTTAAATAACGAGAATCCATGGACTCGCAATGTACATTTTGTGATAATGCAAAAGCCCATAAGTAATTTAGCTCTTTGCTGCATGAATGTGGTGGTGAGATTTTGTGTGTAATAACATTTTGTGTGTTACTTTTCTTTCTAGCATGCTAGCTTTATTCCAGCATCCAGACTTGCGCCACTCTGTGATGGGCTGTGTCTCATCTCGGCATACTAAATTTGGCTCTTTTGTATGCACACTGGATAAAGAATCCTGTTTTGGGCATAACAGTTGTAGCACCCCAGATGAGACGCTAATCAAAGCCTTGCCCAGTCCAGCTTACTAAAGAACAGCATTTGCCAGGAAGCCCTATACCTCTCTTAGGTCAGGATTTGTTAAATAAATTGTAAGCTCAAATAACGTTTCCTGAAAATTCTGTTTAGTTGCATGTCCCATAAGAAGATGCTTGGAAGGCGCAGATCTGTTTGCTGCAAGCGAGAAATCTCCAAGGAAATTTTGGATGCTGTATTTCCACTAGTATTGGGAAGTATCGGTAAAGCCAACACTACAATGATAGAACTGAAACAGGACTTCAATCCAGTAAGGAAAAACAATATCCAATAAACATGACAGTCAAAATGGGGTTAGAGACTTTGGTGAACAAGTTTATGACAACCTTACAGGCTGATTGCATTTGATTACACTTGCAGATTTGTCTATTTATAGTGACAACACAAAAACAACCTGTGGCTATTGTGGGACAGTATGATGAGAATGAAAACAGACTGATATACTCGGAATGGATTTTTTTTCCCCCAATTCTTTCCATAAAACTATTACTCGGCTTCTAGAATTGATTGTTACTCTGATCAAAAAATGCAGAGAGCGGATTCGGGCCTTCGGCCATGACCCATCTGTCATACATGTACCATTTGTGAAATCTGATTTTTATTTTCTTACTCGCAATCTATGTCCTTGTAAATTGCACTAGCTGATTTTCTTAACAGCATAGCTTTTGGCATGCCTAAATGTAAATTGCTGCAGAATCTGCATGTCTTTGACAGCAGGCCACAGACCGTACTTGTATTTGGTCCGATCCCACAAACTCAGTTTTTGTTGATGGTTCAGGGAAATCTCATGCAACTTTAGTGGTCTGGCATGAAGATAACAACTGGCATCATTCTATTAGAATTATTGATGGCTCAACCCAATTAGTAGAACTTGGTGCAGCTTTACATTACTTAGAGCTTTTTAAGGAAGAACCTCTAAATCTGAATTGTGATTCTGAGCACGTAGTCAAGGTCTTACAGCGCATCCCCTCCACCTATCTTAAAGAAATCTCACAAAAGCAGCTCTTTGAAATGTTTCTGTCATTGCAAACTGCATTACGGCTTCGCAAACACCCACCGTTTGTTACTCATATACGCTCTCATACAACTTTACCAGGTTCTATAACAGAAGGAAATGCAGTTGCGGACTCTTACACTGTAGCTACAGTCCACTTCCAGTCTGCCAGGGCTTCGCATGTTTTTTTCCATCAAAATGCTGCTGCTTTAAAAAAGGTGTTTTATCTGACACTCGAACAAGCAAAACACATAGTTTGCTCTTGCCCGGAACATCAAGGCCTTATTACAAATTTACACTCCCTTGGAGTTAACTCTTGCAGGCTCACAGCTAATGCCATTTAGCAGACTGATGTTACTTATGTCTCATCTTTCGGTCATTTGAAATATGTACATGTTTCTATAGATACTTTTTCAGGTATGCTTTGTGCATCTGCTCATACTAGTGAAAACAGCAAGGATGTTCAGTGCCACTGGACCCTCCGTTTTGCTATGCTGGGTGTGCCACAACAGATTAAAACTGACAACGATCCTGGCTACACTGCCAGATCCACGCAATATTTTTTACAGCAATGGGGTGTTTTGCACGTCACAGGTATTCCACGTTCTCCCACTGGACAAGCTATTATTGAACAAGCGCATTCCACACTGAAACAAATATTGTTAAAACAAAAAAGGGGGACTTAATTCTTGTCCACCTAAAACTGATTTTTGAGTGCCTTCATGACACAGATAAAGAAGGAGTCAAACTTCTTTCCGTAAAGACAGTTTCTGCTGAGGCTGGAGAGCAGTCATCTAAGGGGAAGAGTAACACTCAACAACTCTTCACACCTCTGCAATAAATATTTGTGAAGCAGCCTTGTTGTGGATAGGAGGTACCAGAATAAAAGTGCATTGCGATTTAGAATATACTCAAAAGAATTTATGTGTAACACCATTAAAATGGAATGATAGTGTTCATGAGCGGACTCAAATGAAACAACATCTCCAGAGAGCATTGTCAGCTAATGTGCAAGGCCTGGTTCAGGATTTAGTCAGTGCCCTGCAAAAACAATTGCATGATTTGCAAGAATTAACACTGCAAGACATAATAGATGACATTTTCTAATAGCATAAAGTGGTTAGACCCAAAACCATGGTTTTCAGGCCTCAATCTATATATATGGGTTTTTGTGGGAATTGGATGTGCTTGTGTAATATTTTTTCTTGTAGTCCTCTGAATCATCTGGAGAATGATACAGAATATCAAGAAGAATGAAGCCAGGGTCCTTGCTGCGCTCACTGTGAACCAGATGTTCAAAAACAAAAAAGGGGGAGATGTGGGAACGACAGGATGTGCGGTTCCAGCTAGAGGGCCTTGGGACAGGTTATATAGAAGTGTTTTTTATGAGTGCAAGGGGTCCCTTACCCTGGCCCAGGCCAGTGAGAGTGATATCTCAGGTTGGAAAACCGCACCGTACGTATGATGTGTGAATGTTGGGCCTGGGCGTGTGAACGAGTGGGTTGGAACACCGCCCACAAGATATGCATGGGAACGTGACTGAAAACAGTCACAACATGAGTGTGGTGTGTTTAGAATAGCAATTATTGAAAAAAACATCCTGTCTAACCTCTTAGTCCAAGCCCATATCTGTAAACCTATACATTGAGAATTGTTAATAAAAGTCAGCTCAGCCTGGCTCAGCACTGCTCAGCTCTGCCTGGCTCTGCTCGCACTGCTAACAAGTACTCCGTGCCTGTGCGTCTGTCTGCGTCTGTACGAATCGTTCCCATCGCCGCAAGCGGCTGTGGGCAGCAGCTCCCGGGGGCCCTGCCCAGGCGCTCACCCGCAGCCCGGTCTGTCACCAGTTTGCTGACTCGGCTCTCCACGGCCGTCAGGGTCTCCCCAGCCGCCTGCTCTGTCAGCAGCCCCATGCGCTTCAGGTTGTGGAAGGTCAGCAGGTGCTCGGGCCCATAGCTCTGCAAAGGGGCAGCCGGGTCAGCGCGGAGCCCCCACTGCGAGCTCAGAGCCGCCCCAGTCAGGGACAGGGACAGGCAGAGCGCGGGGGTGTCCCCAGTGTCCTGGGGAGCAGCAGGCAGGGGACAGC
This sequence comes from Caloenas nicobarica, assembly GCF_036013445.1. Lineage (NCBI taxonomy): Eukaryota > Metazoa > Chordata > Aves > Columbiformes > Columbidae > Caloenas > Caloenas nicobarica. The sequence goes on along the minus strand of NC_088254.1, from coordinate 23,656,216 downwards.
CCCTGCGCTGGCTCTGCTGCGAGCCCCAGACACGCACCTGCAGGTACTGGGTTTTCAGGGAGCGATAGTCTTTGGGGACGAGACCTGTGGGCAGCAGGGGGTGAGCTCTGCACCACGGCTGGGGGCCCCAGCGCCCCCCCGCAAGCCCTCACCATTCTCCGTGATGGACAGGAGGCACATCAGGCGCAGGCTCTCAATGGGGGACACCTGGGGGGGGACAGACGGTGAGGCCTGTGTCCCCCGGCTCAGCCCATCCCCCTGGTGCGGGTCTCACCTGCCGGTCGATGTGCTCCTCGATGAAGCTGGTGCTCTCGCGGATGTCGAAGCCATCGAGCAGAGCTGGGGGGGGCAGCCTCAGTGCACCCCCGGGCTCATACTGGCTGCCCCAGCTGGAGCCTGGGCAGAGCCGTCCCCGCACCCCGGGGAACGGTGCTGAGCCCCCCAGCCACACACCAGCCCTCTGAAGGGCAGCTTGAGCCTGTTCAGCATCTTGAGACCCCTCGGTAGAGACGGTCTGGGCAGAGTGTGGTCACGCAGGGACACCCAGTGTGAGGAGTGAGGATGGGGACAGGGGTGGCACAACCGTGGGGCAGGGACCAGCACTCACAGTGTTCAGCCTTGATCATCTCCTGGAAGTCCTGCTTGGTTTTCTTCTTCATGATGGACTCACAGGCACCAATATCTGTGGAGTCAAGAGACGGTCACTTGGGAGAAGTAACAGGCTCCACACGCAGCGTGTGCCCCAGCCCCCCACGGACACTTGTGTGAACCTTTGCTGCCCCAACCCTGCTGGAGTCACCTGCCCCTCCTGGGGACAAGCAGGGACCTCCCACCCCCCGCTGTCCCTCCAGCCCCCCCCGGCAGCCTCTCCCCCTGCTGCCCAGCCGGCCCTACGCAGGCTCAGCAGCCGATGCTCCTGCTTCAGCCCCTTCAGCTCCTGGGACACAAAGTTCTTCATCTGTTTGATGTCCATGCCGCGGCGCCGCTGCAGAGACAGAGCACGCGGGAGGTGACACAGCTGTGCAGGGACAGCACCGCGGGGTCCCACACGCTGGGTGACACTCACGTCATACTGTGCCTGCAGGTTCCGTGACTTCTGGCTCAGGAAGCCGAACACGCTGGAGAAGTGCTCGTTACGGATCTGGCTGAAGACCTGCAGAGCCCGCAGCAGCCTGTGCTGAGTACCCCCCGCGGCAGCGCCAGCCCCGGCACCGCAGCACCCGCAGCCGACACTTTCCAGGAGCCTGAACAGCAGCAAGGTGAGGCGGTGTCCCCCTGAGGGGGTCAGTGTCCCAAACATCGATGGGCTGGCATGACACCCCCCGCATGCAGGGGCTGCGGCTGCAGGAGCTGAGCTCCCCCGCAGCCCGCGTGTCTCTGTCTCTAAACGCCCGTCCCGACCTGCGCCCTGAGGCCCAGCAGTGCCCACCCCCCCGCCCAGGCTCAGGGAGGGAAATGTCCTGTTCAGCCACCTCCTGGTGCCACTGGGGCACAGGGGACCCATGCGGGGACTCACTTTGTCCTGGGCGTTGAGCAGCACCTTAATGCTCTTGTCAGAGGAGGTGACATCTGGCCCAAAATCCACGCTCCCTGCAGAGGAACAAGGAGCTGCTTTGCCCCAGCAACAGTGACACCTCCCATGTCAGCCCTGCACAAAGGCAGCAGCAATGGCAACACTGCCCGGTCAGAGCCAGCGTGTCCCCGTGTGCAGCCTCAGCACCCGCGGCAGGACTGTCCCCGCGGGAATGGCCCCGGCGGCAGCTCGTGGGCCCTGGCTCCGACCGTGCCGGCACACACCCAGCAACCTACCGCACTTGATGCGGAAAGTGTCGTCCACCAGCCCCTCGTACACCACCTGGGAGCACAGCGCCGTCACGTAGTCCATGTCTGCAAGGGAGCAGTGCCAGGCTGCCCTCGTGCTCCCTGCAGCCCCTGCCCCGCAGCCCCGCTGTGCCCCGTACCCCCGAGGTCCCTCTCCAGCTGCACTGCCGGCCCAACCCGCTCCCCCTGGGCTGGCCCCAGCCCGCTGCCCCCTCGCCCACCTCTATCCATGAGGAAGACATTGCCGATCTCAGGTGTCCTGCCCTGGCCGTCGCCCTCGCTCTCCTCTTCCAGGTCTCGCCACAGCTCGTAGATCATCTGTGCAGGGCAGGGTGTGCCAGGGGAGCAGCCACAGCCTCCCCCAGCACCGGCCCCTCCCATGCCACCAGCCAGGGGCCACCACGTCCCACGGCCATGGCATCCCACGGGGACAACTGGCTGCAGAAGGCCTGGGGCTCACTGGCCAACACTGGGCACCAACGCTTTCCCCCTGGGCACAGGGTGCTCCGCAACACCCCAACCAGCAGCAGACGGTGCCGCGGCTCCCCCCGCCCGACCTCGGCACACGCAGCGCTGGCTGGAGGATGGCAGAGTGCCCATAGACTGCCGAGTCCTGCGAGCCGCCGGGGAAGGGGCAGCAGCGCGGTGCCACCCCCACAACGATGCAGACACCACACAGCTGGTGGGGTTCGGTTCCCCCCAGCCACACCCCAGGGAGTGGAGCAGCTCCCCAGCCCGGCAGCGCGGCTGTACCTTGGCACACCTGCCGATGCCGTAGGCTCTGCCGAAGGGTCCGTACAGGGAGTTCAGCAGCTGCAGGGCTCGAGCGATGGTGTTGATCCAGCGGTGATCTCCCTCCTGCAGGGACCGCGAGAGGTTGGGGAGCGAGTCTGGGCTGGCTGGGAAAGGACTGCCATGGAGGGGATGGGCTGGGGACGGAGCTGGCACTTCCAGGGAGAACACACACAGGAATGTGCTGGGACACCCTGAAGCTGCTTGAGGGGGGGAGCAGAGGAGGGGCCAGCACAGGAGAAGGAACCACCACAGCCCCTCTGAGCTGCTGCTCCTGGAAAAAGCCACCCCAGGACAGCAGACAAGGGCCTGAGGGGACCGAGCAGGATGTCACCCAACAGCTCCTTGACAGAGCTCTTCTGTCCTGAGCCCAACAGACAGGACAGGGACAGGCTGCCACCCGCAGGGCAGCATCACAGCGACACCATCCTACTGACCAAGAAGTAGTCGCGGAAGAACTCAGGCAGCTCCATGCTGATGATGTCTTCGTCCAGGGGCAGCAGGTAGAAGGACCATTCGTCACAGGTGACATCTGAGTGTGGGACAGGGAAAGGTGACAGTGACCCAGCTCGCGGCACAAACATCCTCAAGAAACGCAACAGCCCCGCAAACGGGGTGTGGGGAGCAGAACAACAGGGTCTGTTCATGGGGGTTCCGGGCAGGACCCTCTGTGCTCCCCGCAGACCGGGGAGGATGCCAGGGTGCGCACAGCCCTGCCTGCAGCCGTGCTCACCCAGACCCGCCATCCCTGCCCGCACAGGCATCCCCGTACAGGGATCCAACTGGGATTCTGCGACACCAGAGCTACTGCAAGGCAGCCCCGCGAGGCAGCAGCCACGGCCCCACTCACCACCAAAGACTCCCTCTTCCTCCAGTACCATCTCACATGCATAAAACTGGAAGAGAAGGAGAGACCCTCAGGGCCCAGCTGTGCTCCAAGCACAGAGACATCTGGCGATGGAGGTGACCCGCTCATCCCCAGGCATCGCAACATTTGGTTTTAATTAAACATTTCTCATTCAGATACAAAGAACTGTTGGTGTCTGTAGAAGTGGTGGAAGGCACGAAGGTCGGGCAGAAACAGAGCGATGGGGTAAGTGGCAGCAGAGCGCAGCCAGACCCACCTTTTGGGGGCTGAAGATGATCTTGTACTTCCTGCTCCTCCCCGACATCTTGTCTGCATTGACAATATCTGCGGACGAAACCCCGGCAGACTCTGCAAAGGCTGCCTCCTCCTGAACCAGCACAACCCGTCTTGTCCCATGGGGTGCAGGGTCCCACATCTCACAGGACCCCCAATACTTCAGGCAGAAAGCAAAACCGCAGGTGTGGCGCCTGTCTGCCAAGACTGTGGCTGCGCCAAAAGCCCTTCTCCAGCCCACTTGACCCCAGCACCCAGAGCACCAGCCCCACGGCACAGGATGCTCCCCACGCCTGTGCTCCCCAGGCAGCTGCAGCCCGATCCCCAGCGCGGGGCCGATGCATCACCCACTAACCCGAGTGTCACCCCCGCCTTGGCGCCGCGCTCACCTGCGATGTGCCGCATCGTCCTGAGCCGCGGCCGGACGAGGAAGCAGAACCTGTGGACGCAGAGGGAGTGAGAGGCCCCTTGTGCTGGCCCTGCCTTCCCAGCCCAGGCCCACAGCAGTGCTGCCCGGGGACCAGCCGACCGCGCGGGGATAAACCCGGAGCCGGGAGAGGCACCTGCCCCCCGCGGGTGCTGCCCCGGCCGGGGGCCGTGCCAGGGCGACTCACTGGTCGCTGGAGCTGGGGGCCGGCCGGGTGTCCACCTTGTACAGCTTGTCCACCTCGTGCTGCTGCGGGGAGAGGCCAGGGCATCAGCGGCAGCAGCGGCAGCAGTGGCCACCCGCCGCAGCCCCGCGGTACCTTGAGGATGGAGACGCTGGCGATGCGGTCCAGGGGGCTCATGAGGTCGGGCTCGATGAACAGGTCCTTCTTCCCGGGGAGCTGCGGGCGGGCGGGGCTTGGGGCGACGACCCGCGGGATGGTCCCGGGGCCGATCCCCCTCCCGGACCGACACCCCACCACCCGCCCGGGGCCGACCCCGCTCGGGCCCCTCCGCGACCCCCGCGCCCGGTGCGGGACCCCTGCGGGGCCCGGCCTCGCCCCGCCGCCCGGCCCGGACCTGCTCCAGCAGGTAGATGAGCTGGTCCCGCGCCAGCCGCTTCAGGATGCCGAAGTCGGGCGGCTCGGGCGCATCGCGGCGGCCGGCGAAGGCCATGGCGGGGCGGCGGGGACCCGGAGCGCCCGAACGCGGCCGCGGCCCCGCCGGAAGCTCGCGGCGGAAGTGCCCGGCGCCATAGCAACAGGAGACGCAGGACGCTCCGCTCTGCGCGCGTTTATTGGCCGCCGCGCCCCGCGCGCACTCCCCGGAAGCGTCGGTCCGCGCCCCGCGGTGCCGCTCACAGGGCCAGCCCGCGCTCCCCGAGCAGCCGCCGCAGCGCCGCCTCCAGCGGGGGGCTCGTCCCGCGCAGACCGGCTGCCACCCGCGCCGCCCACCGGAAGTACTCCTGCACGCGCTCCGACGACCACCCTGCGGGGACACGCGCGGCGCGTGCGTCACGTCCGGCCGCGGGGGCGCCGGGGGCGGCGCCGCCCCGGACCGATCCCGAGCCGCGGGCGGGACAGCGGCCGTGCCGGGGCGCTGCCCGCGCAGCTGCGGCTCCGCCGGCACGAAGCTGCTGCCCGAGCCCGGCGCGGGCTCGGCGAGCCCGGGCACCCACCGAGCGCCGGCACCGCGGTCCCGCTGCGCCGGCACAGGCGGCCGCTCCCCTCCCGCCCCCGACACGGGGACACCCGCCCCCCAAGCCGGGCCAGGCTCGGAGCAGCTCTGGCCGGGGCCGACGGGTCCCTCGGCGTCCCCTCGGGAGCGGGGCCGGGGCAGCCCCCACCGTGCCAGCGTCCCCCGAGCGCGGGCAGCGCCCCCGGCGCGGTGCCGGTGCCGGGCCCCGGTGCGGGCTGTACCTTCGGGGGTGCAGCGGTTCAGGTCCCGCAGGTTGTAGAGCTTGTCCGCCAGCTTGACCAGCTTGGCACGGGGGCTGCTGCCCGCCGCCCGCTCCACCTGCAGCCGCTTGCGCTCCGCCTTGGGCAGCGTCTTGTCGTCTGTCACCTCCTCCACCACCCGCCGCACCTCCGCCCCGAACAGCTCCTCGATCTCGGAGAAGCTGGTGTCGGTGTCCTCCACCGTGTCGTGCAGGAGGGCGGCCTGGGACGAGGAGGGGACGTTGGGGGCCCCGGGGACAGGCCCGGCGGAGAGCGGGGCGGGCAGGGTGTTACCTGCAGCACGACGATGTCTGTGACACCAGCCTCGTGGGCCAGGATCCTGGCTACACCTGCGAGGCAGAGCAGAGCGCTAGGAAGGGGCAGGGGGAGCGGGCAGCTCCGGGGGCAGAAAGGGGTCCCCGGGGTCTGTCCTGGACGGGCAGTGCCTGGGGCAGGGGGGTCCCCGCGGACACGTCCTGTGGGGTGAAAGCCTCGGGCTGGTGCAAGCAGGAGGGTCCCGAGGGCCGGTGCCCGCGGCGTGCGCATTGTCCCCAGGCCAGGCAGGTGGTGGGGACAGGGGACCCTGGGCCGGGCAGGGTGGCAGCTCCCGTGGGCACCGTTCCGGGCAGGGAAACAGCGTGGGTGCAGCCCCAGAGCCGGGGGCAGGAGGAGGAGGGGGCCTGGCGGGGAGGGGGGAGCTGTGTTCCGGGGCTCTGCCCCGAGTCGGGTGGCAGGGACACGCGACAGGGGAGGTGGCCTGGTTTTCTCCAGAGGCGGAGGGCTCCGGGACAGGCGGTGCTCCGAGGAAGTGGGGGGGGGGGGGGTCCCGTGGGTCCCCCGGGAGCGGGACGCGGCTGCCGGGGCCGTCCCAGGGCAGGCGGCGTTGCGGGGGTGCGGGTGCCGGGGGCTCCGCACCGATGGGGTGGTTGATGAAGGGGGTGCCCTCGGGGTCCTTCCGCCGCTGTCCCTTGTGCTTCCTGGCCGCGAAATCCGCCGCCTCCAGCAGCGCCGCCGCCTCGGAGCCCATGGCCGGCGCGGCGGAAGCAGCGCGGAGGAGGCGGGTCCCCTGCAGCCGTTTATTGCGCGTCGGGCCCCGGCCCGCCCCGGCTCCGCGGCAGCCGGTACAGCAGCGACCCGTCGGGAGCGCGCACCTCGTGACCGGCAGCCGGAGCCGGTCCCGGTGCCGTTGCGGCGCTCAGCGCCCGCTCGTCCTGCCGCAGGCGGCGGCGCGGCGGGGGACAGCCCCGGCCCCGCAGCACCCGCCGCACCACGTCCGGGCTGACGCCGAATCCCTGGGCCAGGCGCTCCAGCGGCCACTCCTCGGGCAGCTCCTGCCGCAGGAACCTGCGGGAACAGCACGGCCCCCGGGGCACGGTCACCGGAGCACGGTCACCGGGGCACGGCCCCCGGGGCACGGTCACCGGAGCACGGTCACCGGGGCACGGCCCCCGGGGCACGGCCCGGCCCCGCCTCTCACCGCATCTGCTCCATCGCCCGCCAGCTCAGGGTGCGCTCGGGGGCGCCGCGTCCCCCGCCCAGCTCCCGCTGCAGCCGCGCTGCCGCCCGCCGCCGCCGCGCCCTGCGGGGAGAGACGTGAGCGCCCGCCCGGCCCCGCTCCAGGCCCGGTTCCCGGCCCAGCCACCCCGCACCTCTCGGTCTCCTCCAGCACCGGGTCCGGCGGCTCCGGGTCCCCGGGCCACGCGGCCGCCGCCGTCCGCCGTGGGGCCCCGCTGAGGAGCGCGGCCGCTCGCAGCCCCCGCCGCAGCAGCGCCGCCATGGCCGGGAACAGCGGCCGGGAGCCGGGCGGGGCCGGCGGCGGGGCGGCCCCGGGCGGGGAGGCGCTGGGATGCCCGGCACGGCTGCCCTGGGGTCCCGGTCCCGGGCAGGCGGTCGGGGACAAGGGGCCGGGAGCACCCGCGGGGGCAGGGAGCGGGGAGCCGCCGGGGGTTCGGGTGCAGGAAGGGGCACAGGCAGAGCGCAGGTGGGGGCACAGGCGCCAGCCTCTGGCCTGGCACAGCTGCCCGGGGTGGGCAGTGGGACCCATGTTGGGGCCCAGGCTCCAGTCAGGGGGTTCAGCAACCGGCCCGGTCCAGCAGCTGTGGTTCTTTGGCAAACACCCTCGGGGAGGAAGGCTGAGCGTTGGCATCCTCTCTGCCACATTACCTGAGCTTTTCGCACTGCAGGTGTGCAAGGCACTGGTGTGGTGTGAGGCATAGGTGTGCAGCATGTGGGCGGTGGACGTGATGGGGAGCTCCGGGGCTGTAGCAGGGCTGAAGATGCCATTGCCTGTGACCTTGCCCATGCTGGCTGGGGACACCGGGTGACAGCTGCCTGCACAGGACAGCCTGCCAGCTTCATCTGGAAGAGCACAGGCAGATGTGGGGGCCAGGCAGACACAAGAGCACTGTCAGCCCTCCTGCTCCTCACACCCTGGCCAGCCGAGGAACAACCGCAGCTCTGGCTCGCTGAGGATCCTCCACAACATGGACGCTCAGAGCCAAAGGCAACTCATACTCACAGCCTTCAGCCTTGGTTCCAGTGCCCCGCAGACACTGGCCTCTTGCTTGCAGCTCCACGGGTCCACTGCAGGGCTGGGGAACCGCTGCCATCCCCGCTGCCGGGCCGCGCAGCCAGCCCGTGCTCTGCGCCCGCTGCCGCGCCGTGTGCTGCTCGTGGTGCGGGATGCGCTGGCCTCGAACGGAAAGGGTGCTGGTGGCAGGACCCGAGCTGGCTGGCGGCTGCGCCTCGGCTCGGGGGTTGTGCACGAGCCGCTGTGCCGAAGGCCGGACCGGACCTCCCAGGAGCGAGAAGGGGATGAGCGTCATTAAGCGGTGGGTGTCCTGGCCTCCAAGGGCACCCCAGAGAAACTGCGGCTGGAAGGAAAGAAAGTGGCCGCGACTTAGCTCCAGGGGCCTTGACATGAGGCGCCGAGAAGTTCTCTAGTCATCTACAGGCGCTCGCTGAAGCGTCGCCCTGCGCCCTCTCCCCAGGCACGCCAGTCACTGTCCCGGCTGGGATCGTCGGGGGTGACGGCAGCTGCCTGCCTGGGCCGCCCGTCCCCTGCCCGTGACGTTGGGCTGGGCTGGAGCGGGGGCTGTGGGAAGAAACACCAGAGCGGGCTGGGAAGACTCCAGCGACAAAGGATCTGACCCACCCTCACATTATCCTTCACTACAGAAAAAATTCTCCAGATTTTAGGCAGAGCTTGGGTTTGAGGTTCCGCTCTGCTTTGTCTGGTAAAGGCAGCTATCATCAGTTCTTACAGATCAAATCCCTTCTTAGGCTTCTTTAGTTAAAATAAATGGACAGTTTCCAATTTCTTGTAAGGTACTAGAAGACTCCTAGGTCCTGAATAATTCCTGCAGCTCTGGTGCCTTGAGCCCACCAGCACCCTCCTGATGTGTCACCCTTCCCGGCAGGAGCAGGAGGCTTTCTGGAAGCAGACAGTGCCGCTGGATGGCAATGACCCTTTCACAAGGTTTTTCATTAACGGCAGGTCCAGAACCAGCCCTTCCCTCACACAGGTGACCGTCAGTGCCCCCGAACAGGCCCCACGGGGCTCCCCCCTCGTGCTTTTAGACCAGTAGCCTGGTTTGGGGCTCAGTGTGGCAGCCAAGGCTCAGTTTGGAGAACCAGGCAGGTCTGCTTTAACTGCAGGTCCAAACCCCGGTTCCCCTGCGCAATCCTCAGCGAAGCCCAGCCTGCAGCTGCTGCTCGGGACGGGCTGGGGCGCAGCACTGAGGTTCGCAGTGTGACGGGCTCTCGCAGAGTGAGGCTGGCTGAAGAGGGAGCCCCAGGCCGAGGGCTGAGCCTGCAGGTTTTAGGCACGTGCACCAGCTCATTGCCTTTCCCATATGGGGAACGGTCTCATGCAGAAAGCAAGATGCTCAGGGAGAGATATTGTTTGCAGTGCAGAATTCACCTAAAGACTTCTTTTTGCTTGTTTTTAGACATTCCCACGCTTCCCTTCAGGCCCTCTTTACTATGTGTGCTCTGTTACCACACCCCTTGCATGTTAGTGCTCCTGGCTCCTGGCCTACCCAGGAATTAATTTTATTCAGCTAGGAATCACAGGACTGCCCTGGAGCAGCGGCTCACACAGAGCTGTGTGCTGGGGACAGCAGTGTCCCCACAGCAACAGCGCGGTGGGCTGCTCTGCTGTGGCGGGGAGCGGGTCCCCAGGGGAAGGTGATGGGGCTCTGTGCAGGTGACCGGCGCAGCCCCAGCACGTTCCTTCGGGAAGGGACAAAGTCACGTCACCCACGGCCCCAGGCGCTGCATCGGATCTCATTGAACTGAGCCACACCAGAGATGCTCAATGCCTGTGGTTCATTCCTCACGCTCCTCCCGCGAGTGGCCGACTCCTGTGCTGGCCTCGCAGGACGTGTCTGGGCAATCTTCAGTTACCTGGCTCTTGGGGACAGCGGTGCAGGATCTCTGCATGTCGGCTGGTCTGTCCTTTGCTGGAAGCAGCTGGGCGAGCTGCTCTATGATGCCCAGGCCTCGGATAAGGTTCTCACGCTGCAGAAGAGCATTTACTCTTTTCTTCTCCTCATATTCCACAATATCCTGGGGTTGCATGGAGTCGTACTGCAAGTGCTGTGCCTTAGGAAAGAAGCACTGGAGTTACAGCAAAGCTGAAGCACTAGTGATGCACAAGAGGGACAAAGCCCCAGGCTGCTCCGAGCACTAAGGAGAGTTACAGACTTTGGGCTGGAGCAGAATGAAGATGCCAGTAGGAGCCACAACAGGGAGGGGACAACACTGGTGCCTGCAGGTACCTGCCAGCACGAGCTGTCAGCCCTGCAGCCTCTCAGTTCTGGTCCCTGGGAGACACCCACGGCCCAGCGCTGCTCCCAGACCCCACAGCCGGGCAGTGACCAGAGCGAGGTACCTTTCTGTCCCACATCCTGGTCCTTCTGGAGCTGAGGCGCATTGTGGGAGCTGTGTTTTTATTATGGATCTGGGATTTCTCCCCAGCTGACTCTCCCTGCACGTCTTCTTTCCTCTCAGTTTTCTTCTTCTTGGTAACAGCTTCCAACTTTTCCTTTTTCAGGCGAATTTCCTCCAGTTGCTGCCTGCCATGGAACAACAGTCTTGGTCACTGGTTCAATAAGAGGTATAACAGCAAAATGAAGCCTTCAATCTGAGCACATTTTACTTAGCCAGATGTTCTGTAGTGAATAAACCATAATAGAAGTGTGCCAAGAAATGAGCCAGGAGTGCTTTTAAAAGAGACTCTCACTGCTGTAAGAACTGCCCTTGAATTCAGCTGTGCCTGCCCGAAGGGTGAGGACACTGCGACATGGTGCCCCAGCGTCCCCAGGTCACTGGGATATCGCATTCGCCTCTCAAGGGTACATGTGGAAGTGGCTTTGCCAGGGTGACGCGGCACATGCAGCCGCCTTCCCTTCCAGCTCTTGCCCGCTCAGTTACATCTCCTAAGCACAGAGCCGTCCCCGAGAGGGATCAGAAGCAAGTGCCACCCCCTGAGGGGGTTTCCGCGGGTGCAGTGTACCTGGCACACTCCTCTCGTGCTTTGGATGACACGGTTTCCTGGAAGAGGGAGCTGCTCTGCTTGAAAAAGGGCTCGTACTTGTCTGTTCCGCAGGCAGGGTAGATGCGCCGGTACCCGCCCAGGTGCGAGTTCTCGTACTGCTCTGCCTGCGACAGCCAGGCAGCCTGCGTGCTCTGCAGCTCCTCGCGCCTGCGGACGGAGGAGGCACAGGAACAGTGACAGGGGCTCCGGGAGCCGTCCTGGCCGGGGGACACGGGCCCAGCAGCACCTTCCCCCGTCCTTCCCAGTTTGGGAGCCCGTTTCACGTGGGTGTGCTGCATGGAACCAACACAGCCCACACTTCATCCTCTGCCTGCAGAGTGCTGGCTTCCAGATCCCTCTCCTGCTGCCCAGGCTCACTCCCTGCCTCACAGCCCTTCCGACCCCGTCACTAGAGAAGTTGTTACGATGTGCCTGTTCCAGGAACATCAGGCCTCTGCATGCTGTGGGGGGTCTTCCTCCTATGGAAGTGGGAGCAGGAGGCAGCTCCTGTCTCGCCCTCGTAGCAGGAGAAGCCTGGGCAGCAGGCTCGGGAGGCCACGTGGATTAATTACTCACAACGGGACACGCAGACAGAGAAGGGGTGAACCCCAGCCCCGGGAGAGGAACCCTGCTCTGGAGAAGGGCCCCGTGTCCCCGGGTACCCCTGGTTGCAGATGCAGGGCTGTGACCCGTCCTGCGAGCATCCCCGTGACCCCGGGGAGGTGGCACAGCCCGTCACAGTGCGGGATGCGACAAGCGGGCACAGCGCGATTGGGATGACTCTGTACAGGACCCAGAGCAGCAGGAATTTCAGGTATCCCAGAGACCAGCCCTGCTCTTCCTCGCAGGACACAGATGTCCTGGGGGATCTCAGAGGCTGTACAGTGTCACAGCCCCGGGAGCAGCCTCCATGTTATCCTGCTGCACCGTGCCCCACATTTTCTCACCGGGACCTGCAGCACTGCAGGGAAGGGCAATACCTGGACACACGGACAGTCTGAGGGGCTTGGAGGAGCCGTTCCTTTACCCGCTGCTTGTCTTCCTCAAGCACCTTCCTTTTGTTACAGGCGTGCACATTTATCAGGTTGATGGTATCACAGAGCAGAGCATCCTTCACCTCCCGGTCCAGGCGAGAGTCCGTAGTGAAGCTGGGGGAGTGGTTCACCTGCCAAAGCAAGCAGCTCGTCTCACCGGGCAGCTGCCAGGACGCGTGGTCAGCAGCCAGCCTGCCACACGCTGTCCCTGGATGTGCCTCCCTGTGACAGCGACAGGCACAGGAGCTGCGGGCAGCGGCGGTGCTGCCCTGCGGTGATGCCCGGCCGCACTGCAGCTGTCGTAAGGTCAGGAGTCCCACGGGTCAGGAAAGTCCCTGCTGCCAGCGAGGGAACAGCTCTGAGACCCTGCTCAGCCCACAGCGGGCTGCTTGGCTGCTTGTCTTCACAGCCTGCTTAACTGTGTGAACAAGGTGGCCCTTTTCAGCCAAACGAGTTCTGCTCATCCCACCGCCCCTCGTTCTGCAGCCTCCCCAGTCTCCGCTGCTCGCGGCGCAGCCTGAGGCGGCTCCGTCCTCACCTCCAGCAGCCACGGCTTCAGCCTCCTGTCCAGCAGAATGTCAAACCCCAGGATCTCAAAGCAGGCGCAGCCAGCGGTGTGGTTCGGAAAGCAGCTTTGGTAATTGTGCTTCAGCACAGGGTGAGCTGAAATCAGAGTCTTTATAATAATATCTTCAATATCTTCCCAGAGTTTGGCTGTGTTGTAGCAGTTATCCGCCATCCAGGCATTCAGGGTGGACAGTTTCCTGTGGGGAAGACGGAAGATGGTAAGAGCTGACATGATACCGTATTGGCCTCAAGAAAGCTGGAAGCAGCATCCCCAGTGCAGCTTTCCTGCGGGATGTACACGGGCACTGCGGTACCTGGAGAAGACAATACCTCTTACTGCCCACCGTGTCATCCTGGATGAAGTTTTCGTTACGTTTGTTGATAGCATAGTTGGTCAAATGCATGCAGATATCGCCCTGCGAGAGGAACCGCAGGAGACCATCATTTCCTCTCAGCTACAGAGCGTAAATAAAACCAGCCCCATCAGCGCCGATCTGGCCACCCGCTTCCCCACTCCTGTCTCCTCTAGGCGGTGACTTGGAAAGGAGTTGATTCCGCTGGTGATTCCCTCTCTAGACAGAGTTTGAGCCAACAGAGCTCTGCCCCCTCTGTCCCCATGTCTGGGAGAGCACGGGAGCCACCCCACAAACGCCGTTCCAGCCACAGCCACGCCGGTGAACAAGGGACCCCTGAGAGCAGAACCTGCAGCGCATCCCTGGAGATTCTTCCTCCATTCACCCAGTGCAGAAGCCTCCGCCAAGACATGCACGTCTTGGAGTCAGGGAGGGCATATGCATATATACACACATACACATGTATGCACATATACACCTATAGCTGTGCAGCTCTGGGACAAGCCGGGACACCAGGAGCCCGGGGTGCCTTGGGGCAGCCGTGACGACAGCAGAGCAGCCAACGCCACAGTCCCTGTGCCGCTGGGATCCGCGGGTCACAGACCAGCCTGGGGATGCACGGCCGTGCTCTGCACCGCCCTGTCTCTCCTCGGCTGTCCCAGTACCACCAGACAACCCCCAGGTCCCTCTTTTCTGCCCAAAGTGCAGGCAGACAAGGAACGGTGTGGACTTGGGAATGCTCATAGAGGCAAGAAGCAGTAGGAGTGTTGCCCAGAAACACCACGGGGTCTCTGTCCTTGCAGGTTTTCAACACCTGACTGGGTGAAACCCCAAGAAACCAGATCTGAATTTATTGTTGATGCAGTTTTGAGCAGAAGGTTGTGCTCGAGACCTTCCAAGGTTCCTTCCAAGCAGAACAACTCCATGATTCTGTCATAATGCCAGTAAATAGCCCAGATGTGCGGCCTGGGAGTAGATCTACTTCAGACACCCCTGAAATACCCCCTGTGAGGAGGCAGAGGAGGCACAGAGGGAGGGGAGAACAGGAAAGAATAAAGCTGGGCCCCATGAAATCCACCAGTCCCTGTCTTTCCAAGGTCTGGAACACCCCCGGGACACATTAGGGACTAACACCTACAGATACTATGTGAGCTTTTTGGAAACTCTGCCTTTTTACCAGGTTTCTGCTGCTGGGAACGATGTACCTCATGGTGGCAAACCGGGCCAGACCCTCCTTGTAGACAAAAATCCTCAGTGGGTCACAAGATGTGACCAGCACATAGATGCGCATGTCAAATTTAAAGCCGTCAATAAGGAAAGGCTGTAGAGAAAAAAGGCAGGAGCAAGCATGAGATACAGAGACATTGCTAAGCACGCTGCGATTCCCTGAGGGTGGCTGCTCCGTCTGCACTGCCTGTGCCGTGCCTGGGCAGATCGGCAGGGAGGACACAGGCGAGCTTCCACTGTGTCCCCGCAGCGCCGCAGCCACCCCGGTGTCCCGGGCAGAGCCGGGCAGGCACAGGGCAAAGGACGCGGGGAGGTCGGGGATGCTGGAGGAGCTGGGAGGCTGCACGTCCAGGCTGTCCCCAGTACCTTCGAGATATATTGCTGGCAGATCATATGCTCCCCGTGCTTGATGTCCTCTGCGTTCCGGGTAATGAAGATCCCTCTCCCCTGGCAGCCACTGTCTGGTTTGCAGATGAACGTTCTGGTTTTCCTCACGCGCCTGTAGGCCTGGAAATCCCCATAGCTGTGCGAGGAAGGGGTGATGGTTACATGCTGCAAAAAAGACAGCCTTGAACTGTCTCAGAAGAGTTAGGGACTGAAACCGTGGTGCTGCGGGCCAGCACAGCCCAAGCCCCTGCAGCCGAGGAACAGCGCGGCCAGTCCTGCTCCACACCAGTGACACACTGGTCCTCTCCCAGTTCCACCTTCCACCTGCAGACATCTCCACCTCTGCTGGGAGGTTCACAGGGACCGGTCACCTCTGTGCATACCGGATCAGTGAGGTTTTGGCTCTGCTGCCACAGCAGAGAGCGGGAGAAAATAAACAAGCCCCGGCTGCAGAGGAGGAGGAAGAGACAAGTCGTGAGGTCCCGTTGGTGCCAGCTCATCACCCCGGGGCGGGGGCCAGGGCAGAGCATTCCGCACAGGGCGCAGGGGCTGGCAGCCGAGCACGGCTATCGCCTTACGGCTGATCTTCAGCAGCTCCCGGGGAGTGCGAGGCGCCAACGACTCAAGCCCATGTGACAATTAGGTATTTTGCTCCGGATGGAGAAGCTCTGTCTCTCTAGTGGGCACCACTTTAGGGAAACAGAGAGGCAAACAGGACGAATTCCCAAAACAGTGCCAGGAGCAACATGAGTCAGGAAACGCAGCCTGGGAAGAAATATGAGAGAACTAGGTCTGTCTACTCCAGAAACAGGATGACTGAGGACACGTGGCAACTGCCTTCTGGACACAACACACTGTCAGCACGACGCAGCAAACCACTGCTCCCCAGGGCCAGGGCGGACGGGAAAGTACCGAAGAGCTGATATTTCAGCAAAGGTGCTTTTAAGTCAGATATTAAGAAAATAATTCTAACCACGAGGACAGTTCAGTACTGAACAGGTGATGGGAGCCCCATGTTGAGGTTTTCAGGAAACGGTAAGAATAAAATCTGTCTGTGAATGGGTTCTTGTCTGCCTGCAACCCCCAACCTCCTGGTGCTCTTTGGTCCCTTTCAGCTGCGTTTCCACCATCGCTCGCCTGCATTTCAGCGGAGGAGCCAGCCGGCTGCCCAAAGCTCGAGGAATTCGGGGGTGGTTCACATCTACCCGCCCTCTCCATGGGTTCGGCCCTGTGGCAGGACCCTGCCCGCGGCACGGGATAACTTGCTCCAATGGGAATTACAGAGGTGTGAAACTAGAAATGTCTCGCAACACCCCGTTCAGCCCCAGGGATGGTTCGGAAGGACCAGGCTGAGACATGACACCTCCGAGAGGCCCCTCCATCCCAGCCCTGTCATACAGAGGCTCCCACGGCCCAATTCCATACCCCTGCTCTCAGCTGAGCTAATGTGGATCACTCACTCGGCGGGCAGGCACCAAGTGCGGGGAAATATGCGGTACTCCTTGGGGAAGAGCCTGAGCATGCGGTTGAGGTTGCGAGCCAGCAAGTCCTTGCGGCAGATCTCTAGCATGCCTGGAAAATGGTTGATTTTCTGAAAGAGGTGCAGATGAAAAACAATCAGCACAGGAACAGCAGGGATCCTCCTCGAGACCCGAGGAAAACTGCCTGCGGGGAAAGCGGCACGCAGAACGGGAAAGCTGGGCCTGCGGTCGCCTTGAACGTCTGCTGAGGGACAAGATTACGCTGCAGCTGCTTTATCTGAACTTCACCAGCGTGATTTATGTGCTAGTTCCACCACAGTCCTGAAGCTCTCCCTCCCCAGAATATCGCAGCTTCAGGAAGGGAGCCGTTTGTCATTGAGAACCATTTATTACACACTACGTTAAAGGGGTTGGAAGCTCTCCAGTTCATGCTACCAGCTGCCGGAGTGTTGTTGATGGCACCGCACCAGCGGCACAACAGGAGGAAAGGTCTGTGAACCTGCACCCTCTGGAACTGATGCACAGTGGGGGCCACGGGGGCCACTTTGGACACTTCTGTTCCATCCTGCAACGCATTGTTCCACTCCCCGCCCCCGTCCCTCCCTCCCGAGCTCTCCCCGGGCAGCCTTCACACAGGGGCTTTACCTGGAACCTCTTCATCTCCATGACGCGCTCCAGAGACACCGAGTAGTCCGTCCAGTACACTGTCCACTCCTCGTTATCTCCCACTTCTTTCAGCCCGCAGGACTGCGCTGCCCGCCGCACTGTACCAAGGTAAGGGGACAAGGGGCCAGGCAGAGGATCTAAGCACCGGGGACCGTTAAATCCCCAAAGTAACCAGGGATGGAGCACGGAACAAAGGTCCCCAGGCTGCAGTTCTGCTCTCAGAGATGTAAGGTGTTGCTGGGCCCTTGCGAAGGGGTCACAAACATGAGCTTTACCTGGCTAAACTCGCCCCAGCCTTGGGCTGCAGGTGTACCGGGAGCTCCCAGCCCCCTCAGCCCACACGCCCTGGGGTCCCAGAGCACCCCAAGCTCCAGCAGGCTCGGACACACAGGGCCGATACACGCCTTCTGAAGGTACGAGTTTCATCTTTGAAATCTAAAGTTGTTTGGCAGCAGAACACACAAGCTCTGGAGCAGAAGGTCGCTGCTGGGATGGTTCCTGTTACTGCCGGTTCTGAATTTGGCCTCTCCCGGGGCTGGGGAGGTGAGGAAGGTCAGCGCACGCCAGGAACTGCTGTGAAACGGTTCTTGTTCCTGTGGTGCCCAGCGCCGCCACCACCGTTCCCCATCCAGCTCCCGTCAGCAAAGCGCCCGAGCACGGCCCCGGTGAGACCCGCGGCGCCTGTCCCTGGGGCACAGCCTGTGTTCCTCACACAGTTGGTCAGGCTGTGACCTCCAACAACACAAATGTGGTTGCACTGCTGGAATAGTCGTTACCAAACTGGCTAATGACACCCACGGAATGATCTGAGTCTGCTCTTTTAAGATACAGCCTGTGGCAGCAAAGAGGAGCAAGCCAGGAGGGGGGACCAGCTCGGTGGAGAGGTTCTAGGTACCGATCCTGCCTGTTCCAGCACCAGGTTAAAGCAGCTGAGAGCTCTCAGATCATTTCCCCAAGCACGGGCACCAGTCTGGCACTGGAACTGCCCCTGACCAGAGGCTCCTCACCAGTTTCAGCAGATGTGGCAGATGCAGATGGGGCGGGGGCTGGTGCTGCCGTGGCACATTTTGTGTCTCATTAAACTGGAGGCACCTCAGCCAAAAGTGTGACAAGTTCCACACTGTTCACAGGGGCCCAAGTCGCTTCCAACCAACAAACCCGCAAACCGCAAGTGCCGCGCGGTGAGTGGTGGTACCAGCACCAGCTGGTCGGTGCGCTGACCCGCAGGGACCCGCAGCTCCCGGGACTCACCGCTCTCGTACTTGCAGGCAGTCAGGTTGATGGAGGGAACACTGCAACGGAAAGAGACCACAGAAGAGCCGCTCAGCGCGGAACCGCGGCCCGTGCCAGGTGCTGGCGAAGGGACAACCGCGTCCCCGCACACGCTGCGCGGAGCTCACGGCAGAGCCGCTGGGCTCAGCCGGGGGACACGGCCAAGCGGGCCCTGGCCACGGGTCCTCCCGTGGGGGCGGCAACACTGGGATCACTGGGACAACTCAGGGCAAAGACCGTTTATTTTCTGCTCCAGAACATCCCTGCGCTGCCTCCCGGGGCTGAGGGCAGCGGCCGAGCATCGCCCCGCGGCCGCGCCCGCCGTGTCCCGGGAGCGAGCACGGCTCGGGGCGGTGTCCCCCGCCGCCGGCAGACAGACAGACCCCCCCGGAACACGGGCACAACGGCCGCCCCCGCACTCGCCTGCGCTTCCTCCGCCTCTTCCGCGGCTCGGGGGGGTCGCTCGGAGTCACGGGCTGGCCCGGGGGCTGCGCGGCGGCCTGCTCCCCGCCCGGGGGCACTCCCGGGGCCGCGCCCCCCCCGCCGCCGCCGCCCGCCTCCATCGCGGCCGCTCCCGGGGCCGCCCCGTTCCCATGGCGACCGGCCGCCCCGAACACGCGAGGGGGCGGGGCCGCAGCCGGCCCGCTCCGTCCTCACGGCGGCCACAGAGATCCCGGCGGTGCCAACCGGAGCGGCGCCGGTGCAGAGGCGATCCCGCCGGTTCGCTGCGGGGGGCGGCCCCGCTCAGCCCGCCAGCAGCCGCGCCAGGTCCTCGCCGAGGCGCAGCAGCTGCGGCTCCGGCAGGAGGTGCTCGCGGATGGCGCGCACGGCGCCGGTCTCGGTGAGGTCCCGGAAGGCCGGCTCCGCCGCCACCGGCAGGTACCCCGCCAGCTCGCACAGCGCCACGTTGAAGGCGGCACCGTTCTTGGCGCCGAAGCTGGGCTGGCGCGCCCACAGCAGCACCCGCAGCCCCCGGCCGGCCCCCGCCGGCCCCTCGGGCGGGTCGCCCCGCGTGGCCAGCACGTTGTAGGCCAGCCCGGTGTCCGTCAGGTGCGCGGCCGCCCGGCACACGTCCCGGGCCAGCGGCCCCAGCTCGGCGGGGCCGGCGGCGTAGAAGAGGAAGGCGGGCGCGGGGCCGGCCCGCAGCACACCGAGCCGCGGGCAGAGCGGCTGCGCCGGCGCCGCCTCCACCGGCAGCGGGCGCGGCAGGTAGAGCCCGTGCAGGTGCAGGTGGTTGACCGAGGCGCAGCCGCCCAGCCCGTTGAAGCCCACGCAGAAGCCGGGGTGGGCGCTGAGCAGCGCGGCCTCCAGGCCCCCGCGCAGCGCCGGGGCCGTCAGCGCCTGCGGCAGCCGCCGCGCCGGGGCCGGCAGCAGCAGGACGTGGCCGCGCTGCAGCGGGCTGGCGTTGATCGCCACCAGCAGCGGCTCGGGGGCCGCAGGGCCGGGCGCGTCCCCCGCCCTGCGCAGCCGGAGCAGCAGCTCTCCGGGGCGCAGGCGGGTGAAGTTGAAGGCCGCGGGGTCGAAGGGCTGCCGGAGGCTGCGGACCGGCTGCGGCGGGCGGCGCTCGGTGCCGCGCTGCACGTTGAGCTGGGCCACCAGCCGCATGGCGCCGGGCAGGACGCGGGTGGGCAGCGGCCCCAGCCGGTACCGGAACAGGCCGCGCTCCATCCGGTCGTCCCAGCCCTCCAGCAGCGCCCGGTCGAAGCGGGAGGGCGCGGAGCCCGGCTCGGCCCCCCAGCCGGCTCCCTGCAGGACGAAGTCCTCCTCCCCGTACACGAACTCCTCGGGACTCGGCTCGTCCGGCTCCTCGCTCGCCGCCGCCATGCCGGATGCCGGCCGGCTCTTGTCGGGACGGGACGGCCCGCAGCCCCGCCCGCGCGGATCCCCGTGCCCGCCGCGCGCGCGGCTGCGTGGCGCAGGTGGGCGGGGCGTTCGCGGGGCGGGGCGGGGCGTTCGCGGGGCGGGGCGGGGCGTTGCCGTGGCAGCGCCAGAGTGACGTGCGAGGCGGAAGCGGCGCGGGCCGCCATGGGGGGCTCGGCCAGCCTGCTGCCGCGCGAGGCGCTGAGCGAGTTCCAGGTGCGGGGGCACCGGCACCGGCACCGGGGGGTCACGGCGTTACCCCGGGGCAAAGGTGCCCGGAGGCCAAGGGTCCCGGAGCTGGGGCGCCCCGGTGCCCGCCCGGCGCTGACCCGCGCTCTCCCCGCAGGAGCTGACGTTCCTGAGCAAGCAGGAGATCCTGCTGTGAGTACGGCCGGGGGGGCTGCCCGGGCCCCCCGGGACCCCCCAGCTGCCCCTCGGTCCCCACTGGGGTTCATCTCTGCCGGGGGGAGCCGGCCCGGCTGCGGGAAAGAGCCGCTCGGTGTCGATCCCCGGCTGGGCCGTCACCGGCCGGCGAAGCTTCAGCGGGCACGGAGCTGCGGGTGCCGCCGGTGGCGCGGGGGGCGGGCCGGGCCGGTGCTGCCTGCGGGCCGGTGCTGCCTGCGGGGCCGGTGCTGCCTGCGGGCCGGTGCTGCCTGCGGGGCCGGTGCTGCCTGCGGGGCCGGTGCTGCCTGCGGGGCCGGTGCTGCCTGCGGGCCGGGCCGGTGCTGCCTGCGGGCCGGGCCGGTGCTGCCTGCGGGGCCGGCGCTGCCTGCCGGGCCGGTGCTGCCTGCGGGCCGGTGCTGCCTGCGGGCCGGTGCTGCCTGCGGGCCGGGCCGGCGCTGCCTGCGGGGCCGGTGCTGCCTGCGGGCCGGGCCGGCGCTGCCTGCGGGGCCGGCCGGGCGGCAGCTCCTTCCCCCTGCGGTCCCGGCCCGGGCAGCAGGGCTCACTCCTCTCCCCACCGCGGCCGCTGGTGTCCCGGGACCCCCCGGTCCGGTTCTGCGCAGCTGGCAGGAGCTGTGGGGAATGGGCCGCCCGCTCTGCGCAGCCTCTCACGCTACAGAGCATCTCTTGTTCTTGCCTCTTCAAGTGCCTACAAGAGGTTCAGTGCGCTGCTGCCAAAGGAGGAGAGGGTGGCCGTCTGCTCCGCGCGTGTTCCCAAGAGCCAGATCCTGACACTGCCCGAGCTGCGGGTATGGTGCCAGGCAGGCAGGACTCGCTGCTGCTCACCTGGGTCCGGGCGTGTTCGGGCAGCGCCCTGTTTACCTGCCCCGGTGCTCTGCCCTTAACGTGACATTCACTTACTGCACAGCGGCTGTGCCAACACACAGCTTCCGCCTTCCCGCTGTGCCATGGAGGATCCCGGAGGTCCCTGCTGCGCGGGGAGGCACAGGGCAGGCGCGGTCCCGCCGTGTGTG
The DNA here is from genome assembly GCF_036013445.1 of Caloenas nicobarica. Taxonomy (NCBI): domain Eukaryota; kingdom Metazoa; phylum Chordata; class Aves; order Columbiformes; family Columbidae; genus Caloenas; species Caloenas nicobarica. The sequence continues at coordinate 23,634,799 of NC_088254.1, read as the reverse complement.
CCACACCGGGGGCACCGGGGCAGCTGTTTGAGGGCGCGGGGTTGGCACTGGCCTGCGGCCAGTGTCTGCTGCCATGGAACCGCCCGGCACTGCCAGCCCTGCCCCGAGCTGCTCTGTGTCGGCAGGCAAACCCCTTCCAGCACCGCATCTGCCACGTGTTCTCCACCTCAGAGGATGGGGATGACAGCATGTCCTTTGAAGACTTCCTTGATATGCTGAGCGTCTTCAGTGACTCTGCCACCTCGGACATCAAATCCCACTACGCCTTCCGCATCTTTGGTAAGCCTGGGGGCAGATACCATGTCCTGGGGTCCCTGCACCTTGGGGCAGGGACAGATCCTTGTTTGTGAGGGCTGTTAGTGTACTTGGGGCACCCACGGGGACAGTGGCTTTAGAAATTCTCTGCGGGAACTGCAGGTTTGGCGTCACAACATGCACCAAGGGGTGTGGTGTGGAGCCTGCTGTGTCCTCAGGCCTCCCAGGCCCTTGCTAAGCGTGAGTGGGTGCTCGTGACTCTCTGGGGTTGCTGTGGCCCTGCTGAAATGTAACTTTCCTCTCCCCAAAGACTTTGATGACGATGGGACTCTGGACAGAAAAGACCTGGAGAAACTGGTGAACTGTTTGACTGGGCAAGGCGAGGAGTCCCGGCTGAGCAACGCGGAGATGGAGCAGCTCATCCGAAACGTGAGCAGCCTCAGGCTGGACACGGGCCGCTGCTCGGTCTTGGCCGGAGCTCACCTTTCCCTCCCCGCCAGATCCTGGAGGAGTCCGACATCGACAAGGACGGCACCATCAACCTCTCCGAGTTCCAGCACGTCATCTCCCGCTCCCCGGACTTCGCCAGGTACCGTGGTCTGCGGCAGCACAGCCTGTCCCAGGGCCTGGCGGGAGGTTCAGCTGCCCCGGTCGCTGCGTTGGGGCAGAGCTTGCGGTGCCTGTAATGCGAGGTGACCTGTGTGAGGTCTCCCACAAAAGCAGAGGGAACCGCAGCCCCTGCCTGCTCTGCGGAGCCTTGCCCGCACAGGGTGATCGTCCTCACAGTGCTGGGTGCTCGCAAAACACTTGCGTGCAACCCAATGAGGAGGTGCAGAACCTGCAGTGTCTCTTGCAGCTCCTTCAAGATTGTCCTGTGAGAGCCCTGCAGCTCTGTGGCACAACCACTTCTCTGGCTGCCACAGCTCTTCGTGCTCCCAGAACGTTTCCTCTTCTCACGAGCAGAGCAGCGGTGGCCGCGCTCCTCACCGTCCGCAGCGCCTTGGGCAGGACACGCTCCTGCTGCCCTGAGAGCGGGGCCTTGGGAAGCTGCTGTGCCTGCAGCTGCTCTGCTCTGCCAGGAGCGGATTTTATCTCCCTATGCAAACCAGGGGCAGCTCTGTGGGCGGGGGAAGCACATGGAGCTGCTCCTGGCCCCTCTCTGCCCGCACTACCAATTCGTGCCTTCCACGAGCAGGCAGGGAGCTGCTGCCCAGCCAAGCCCCTGCCTGGCTCCTGCAGCTTCCTGGGGCCCTCCCTGCTGCAATGTGGATCCTTTGAGCAATAACCCAAACGTGGATCCGTTTCTCTGAGCAATAACCCAAACGTGGATCTTTTCTCTGTGCAATAACCCCGTGGCACTGCAGCTGTGCCATCCCGGCAGCAGCGCTGTCCCTCAGGACACAGGACACCATCCTGCCCTGGCCGGTGAGGCGCAGCGTCACTCAGGCCCTGCTCTCCTTCTCTCTGTCCCCTCGCTGGCTTGGGCTCAGCGGCAGCTCTGTTCCAGCCCCTTCCTCCCCCTTCTCCTGCAAGGACACAAATAAAGGGCTCTGGTTTCACCCTCGCTCTGTGCTGCCTTTGTCTGGCTGTGGGGACGCAGAGGGGGCTCCAGCTGCACGGTGGGACCAGTGCCACGAGGGTGCTGGGGACACAGCCCCCTGCCAGTCCCCTCTGCCTGCGTGCCAGCGGCTGCAGGGACAGGTCCCATGTCCTGCGTGGTGACAGCCCTTTCCGTGGGCCACCTCCCTCGGCTCAAACCAAGGACCGTTCCCAGCGGGCGCCACACAAAGAGCTCAGCCCTGGAGCGAGAGGCACAAAGGGAAATCCAGGGCAGGCGAGCAGCCACCTCCGCTGCAGGCAGCGCCAGAGCCCTTTGTGTCTGTTCAGCCAGCAGGCCTGGCCCTGGCCCAGTGCCAGCCGTGGGTAACGGCCCTCCCTGCCCCGGCCCTGCATGCACCCACCCTGCCTGCATCGGCCCTGCATGCACCCACCCTGCCTGCATCAGCCCTGCCTGCCCCGGCCCTGCCTGCATCGGCCCTGCATGCACCCACCCTGCCTGCCCCGGCCCTGCCTGCATCGGCCCTGCCTGCCCTGGCCCTGCCTGCCCCGGCCCTGCCTGCCCCGGCCCTGCCTGCCCCCGCGGGTAATGACCCTGCCTGCATCAGCCCTCCCTGCCCCGGCCCTGCCTGCATCGGCCCTGCATGCACCCACCCTGCCTGCCCCGGCCCTGCCTGCACCCACCCTGCCTGCATCAGCCCTGCCTGCCCCGGCCCTGCCTGCCCCGGCCCTGCCTGCCCCCGTGGGTAATGACCCTGCCTGCATCAGCCCTGCCTGCATCAGCCCTGCCTGCCCGGCACAGCGAGCCCCCGGCCACACTCTCCCCCATGCCAGCAGCCTCCCTGCTGGAGCCACTCCGCAGGGCTACGTCGGGGCTGTGGTACCACCCACCGGTGCCTGGGGTTTGTCTTGCCTTGCGGCAGCACCCACACCAGGTGGAGTGGCTGGCAGCTGTGCCGGGCGCTGGTGCAGCCGTTTCTCGTGTACCGACTCCTGCTCCTGGTAGTGCTGGCCCTTCCAGCTCAGTGCCCCGCAGTGCTGATGGTATCTGCGCCGCAGCCCCTGTGGCCCCGGGGCCATGTCTGCTGGCACAGCACCAGCCAATGCCTGCGGTGGCTTTTTTGATGTCCCAGAACAGGCTGGGCAGGCTGGCTGGTGCGCTGGTCCAGCCGGGAGCGAGGCAGCGTCGGTCCCCGGGGGAGCCTGTCCTGACACGCAGCCCCGCGTGGAGCTCAGCGCTCCTCATCCTGTGCTGCCGACACTTCCCAGGGATGAGGGCTCCCAAACAGCACCGCGCGCACATCCCGATCCCAGCTGTCATGGAAAAGCGGCTAGGGTCTGCCTGCAGGTGTGCAGGACGGGGACAGGGACCTGCCCTCCCGGGGCTGCCAGCGGGGTCCTACGTGCAGCACAGCACCCCAGCCCTGGGCTGCCCAGCTCCCAGCCCCAGGCACCTCCCGGTCACCTCTGCCTTCCACCACTTCCCGCAGTGCTGGGACAGCATCGCCCATCGCTCTGCAGCTCCCCGCGCTGCAGGGGCCACTCCGCTCTGTCCCCACCCTGACAGGGGTCACAGAGACCCACTGACCCCGGTAGCAGCACCGCAAGGGCACAGCCACCTCCCGAAGGGCCTCGTGCTCAGCCACGCACACGGGGACTTCACAGTCCGCAGGAGATCCGACTGCCACACACCTCCACAAACAACAGGAGGATTTCCCCTGAGCGCAGCGAGTGCCAGACACGTTTCTTCTTCATGGGGCCACCCAGACACAGTCAGCACCCAGCCCCGCGCAGCAGCACACACGTGTCCAAAGGAGACACCTGACTTTATATAAAAACCACAGACGTTTCTGCACACGCACACAGGGATACAGGGATGAGTCGCTGCCCAGCCCGACACGGGGTGAGCGCCATCCCCCCACCTTCCCCGGGACACGATTCACATTTTCAACGTATTAAAAACGAACCAAGCACAGACACACAGCACATGCCGCAGGTCGCTGCACCAGCACTGCCCGGCCGCATGCGTGGCTCCGGGTCCCGCAGCGGGACGTCACAGTGGGTTGGGGCACGGGGGGGGCCGCGGCAGCCCCCTCCTGCCCTCTGCATAGAGGGAACCGGGGCCCCACAGCACCAGCAGAGCCAGGGCTGCACCAGCAGCCTGAGCCGGGCGCTGTGTCCATCCCTGTGGTGGGGACGCCAGGCTGGCGAAAAGTCCCGCACATCCCTGGAAGGCACGCGGCTCCCCGCGCACCCCTCGCGCCAGCACCGACCCTGGAGGCAGGGCCAGAGCAGCCCCAGTGACGCCCAGGGAGCTCCCAGGGAAGCCAAACCCTGACGGGGCACACGGGGCTCGTGCCGCGGGCCGGGTGGGTGCCGCAGCGGGCACAGGCTCCGGGCATGCACACACAGACAACACGGACCCCGGCCACGGCACTGCGGTCCGGCGAGGCTCAGCAGAGCAGAGGCGGTCGTGGGCGAGGGCTCAGCTCTCAGCTCTTGTCCCTGTCACACCACCGAGTCCTGGATCTCAGAGCCCAGGCGCACCCGGGGTCTTTGGCAGGCGGGGGACACCTCCACGAAGCTGTCCCGGACATGGAGGGGCCTCTTCTCCGATTCGGAGAAGGTGCGTGGGGGGCCTGGGGGCTCGTGCACGGGGGTGCTGACGATGTAGTTGTCCTGCAGCGCCTGGTAGCCCTTGTGCTCAGGCGCAACGCTGGGCAGGCTGCTGCCATTTAGGGGCAGGCTCTCCACCGGCTTGCGGGGCGGCTTCTGGTGCCGGCCAGGGTCGCTGGGCTCCAGCAAGGCCTTCATGCTGTTGTGGTGCCGGTGCAGCAGGAAGAGGGCCAGCACGAGGACGGTGGCGGCGAAGAGCACGCACATCACCAGGAACTCGGTCCAGTAGGTCTTGCCATCCAGCCGTGCCGCGGCGCTGCCGACTGCCGAGGTGCTCCGGGACGTGCTGACGGTCTCCAGGCTGTCCCGGCTGGCGTCCCCCCTCCTGCCGGGCTCCGGTGGCCCGCGGGCCGGCTCCTGCACGCCCACGCAGTAGCTGGCCATCAGCTTGCGGAAGCCTTCCTCCAGCGACCAGCACTCGTAGGTGCCCGCCCGCTCGGGGCTGCCCACCAGGATGAGGGCCCCGTCGGGCAGCACCAGGTAGGAGCCGTTGATGGGGGCCCCGTTGTGCAGCCAGCGCCGTGACGCCAGGTTGGAGAGCAGCTGGCACGGCAGCGGCCGCACCGCGTTGGGCAGCAGCTGCACACGCTGGCACGGGGCACCCGAGGCTGTGGAAAGAATTGCCGAGGACGTCAGCGAGGCTGTGGGGACCCTGGCCGGGGGCAGGTGGGATGAGCGTGCTGAGAGGGAGCCTGCGACATGTGGGAGCCCCAGGACACCCCGGGCCGGCAGTGGCTGCAGCCCCACAGCAGCCACCACAGCTCACCTGGGGGAAGGAGGACGCGGGGCCGGGGCTGGGAGGCGTTGGCCGGCTGGCACAGCCGCTCCGTGTCAGCGTCCTCGATGTCCTGTGCCCAGAGCCTGCGGACAGAGAGGAGTCAGGGCAGCGGGGTGCTGCGGGGTGCCGCGGGGTGCTGCGGGGTGCAGGGGATGGAGAAGGGGTGCAGGGGATGGAGAAGGGGTGCAGCACTCACTGGGGGTGCGCAGGGGGGTGCAGGCTGGCCCTGCGGCAGGCACCCCGGCTCCAGGCACAGAAGGGGTCCCGCGCCAGCACACACTCTCCACAGCTGCGGTACAGGCTGCAGTTGGCAAAGGGCACCTGAGCCACGGCCGTGTAGGTGGCTGCGTAGACCAGGCCCTGCGGGAGGGGACACGGCGGGGTCAGCGGTGGCCCCAGAGCCGTGCAGTGGGGTCAGCTCCTGTGCAGCCCAGCCCTCCCTGGCCCCCATGCAGGCTGAGCCCACAGCATCCCCCCGCCCAGCCCCACTGTTCCCGTGCCCGGCTCCTGCCTGGTTCTGGTCCAGCAGCAGCTGCAGCACGGGCTGCCCAGCGGGGAAGAGGCGGATCTCCTCGATGATGTGCACCCCGTGGTCCACACGCACGGCCTTGTGCAACCGCCCATCATCTGCAAACACAAGGGCTGTGCTGAGCAGGGCCTGAGACATGCAGGGCACCAGCGCCTGCCCCGCGGCAGCCCACGCCTGCACCTACCTGTGCCCAGGAACAGCACATCGTAGGTGCCGTGGAGGCCCTGCGTGCGGTGGACACCGATCTGCTGGTAGCGCAGGCGGCTCTGCAGCAGCAGCGGCTGGCTGCGCACAGGGCTGTCCATCAGGAAGTGGTCCTTGATGAAGTTCAGCACCCGGTCCGGCATCTGGAGGGACGAGTTGATCTTCAGGTGCCGCGTGTGGCTGGTGATGCACTGGGGAGAGAGGAGGGGGCTTGGCCAGGGCTCAGGGCAGCGGGCGGGCAAGTGGCCGTGCCGTGGTGGCTGCCAGGACCGGGAGAGCGCAAGGGGCTGCCCCGTGTCCTGCACCGGGCGGGCACTGAGGAGGCACATACCGTGCCTGGCCGGGGCTCTGGCACGGGGCCAGTGTCCGTGTACCACTGCTGCGTCTCGCGGTTCACCTCCTTGTAGAGCCCGCCAAAGGCACGCTGCACACTGCGCATGGGGAAGGCGCAGACGGCCGAGCTGCCCAGCCCGCCCTTGTTCCTGGCAGGGGAGAGGCAAAGCCCGCGGCAGGATCAGGCCTCTGGCTCCACCGAGCCTTCTGCGCCACCTCAGGAACCTGAGCATGGCTGGAGCCGAACTCCAGCTCCCAACCACCCCGCGGTGCTGCAGGCAGCGCTCCTGGGTCCCCCCGGCCACTCACCACTGCGAGGTGAAGACCCCGTAGAAAAGCGTCTCCCTCCAGCGTAGCTCCCCCGGGGTGAGCACAAAGATGTCCTGCAGCACGTTGAAGGGGAAGCCATCCTCGGGGTGTGAGCAGAGCAGCTGCGCCTTCAGGAAGGTTGTCCAGCGCCGCTGCAGCACGCGCTCCCCGCCCTGGTCCCCCTGCATGGCACGGCGGGTCAGGGCGCAATGCCATAGCTGGCCGGTGGCGGGAAGCCCCACGGGGCTGGGCGAGCAGAGCTGGGCTGTCTGTCCATCTGTGCAGCAGTGCCCAGGCCCCAGGGAGCAGCCCCCGTGTCGGGGAGGCACAAGCAAAGCAGCACCCGAGGTGCCCAGGGGAAGGGAAACACAAGCCAAGAGGAGGATGGGGCTCATGTCCCCTCTGGCAAGGCGGTAGGGGAGATGGGGAAGGGTCACTGTCACCAACAGGGCCAGCAGGAGCAGCAGGCTTGAGCCACAGCCCTGGGCTGGGCACTATAGAGCTGTAACTGCCCCTTCCTGAGGTGTCCAGGAACCGGCAGACAGAGGTGTGTAGGGTGGTCCCACGTGCCCCCACCCCAGCAGTGAGTGACATCCCAGCCACAGCCCCACCGCACACATCCCTGCTGCCCCACGCCCACCTTGCAGACGCGTGCGATGCGGGAGACGATGGTGTTCTCAAAGTAGTCGAACTCCTTGCCGGTCTCGCTGAAGAAGAAGTAGACCTTGTCGTCGTCGCCCTCGGGGTTGCCGGCGGGCAGGCTCTCCCGCAGGTAGGCTGAGCCCACGAAGACTGGGTCTGGGGACATGGGCACCTCAGCATCGCTCCGCCACCAGGACTGGCCCCCACCCCGCAGGACGGACGCCCCGACCTGCTGTGCTGGCCCCAGCTCTCACCCTGCAACCAGTTGAGGGAATTCTCTGTCTTGAGGGCGATGCGGCTCTCCTGGCTGCGGTAGATGGTGGGCTCATTGCCCTGGAAGTTGCTGACAGTCCCAGCGTAGAGCTCGCCATCTGCCAAAGAGACGCTCCCGCTGGGACCCGGCACGCACCGTGCGGCACAGCCCCGCTCCCCGCCGGGCTCCGCGCTGGTCCGGCCCCGGTGTGGCCTGGGGCAGCGTGCCTTACCGACCATGACGGCCGTGGAGCGGTACTCGGGGTCGAAGGGGCAGCGTCCCTTCCCGTCCTCCAGCAGCACCTTCCCCGACGTGTCCCGCTCCAGGCTGAAGTGCTGCACGTTCTGCAACAAGACTGGGTTGTGAGCTGGCAGCACCGCCAGCACCTGCCCCCGTGTCCGGGACCCCCGCCACGGGGCCTGGATGGCACAGAGGAGCCCGCACCCCCCGCGGCACCGCAGCCCCCCGCCCCGCTCCCCGTGCTCACGATGTAGGCGCAGGCCGGGCTGAAGGCGCAGGTCCCGCAGGTGTACAGGTGGGTGCTGTTCAGCCACAGCAGCATCTTGATGTAGTTGTGACAGTCCCTCTGCAGGGTGAGAGGACCTGGCTCAGCCCCCTGCCTGCCCCCACCACAGCCCCCCGGCGCCCACAGGGCTCACCTGGGGGTCCTTGCCTTTGAACACGCACTGCCTCTTCTTCTCCTCATCCGCACTCCACGGCAGCTGCAGGGAGGGGACAGTCACAGGGAGCCCCGTGTCACAGCCGGCCGCGACAGAGCCCATCTCCCACCCCCAGCATCGATGTCCTCCCCGCCCCAATTGGGCTGCGAGGCAGCCAGTGGCTGGGCCAGAGCATCACTCTGCCCGGGGCACTAGTGCTGGCTCGGTGTCCCCTTCCTTCCCCAGGGACAGCCCAGCCCAAGCGCTTTGTTGTCCCATGCGGGGCTCAGCCCCCGTCCGTGGGCTCACCCTGCGAGCCGGTGCCCCAGGATGGAAGTGGCTAGTGTTGACGGCGATGAGCATCTCGCGTGCCCCCAGGTAGAGGGTGCCGCCGTCCAGGCTCAGCAGCAGGGTTGTGTAGTTGAACACGCCAGGCACCTCGAACCGCTGCACAACCCGCTCGGCCGAGTCTGGGGAGGGAGAGGGACGGCCGTCAGCCCCGCACAGCCTGTGCGGGTCAGCACCGACGCCCACGGCCCCGTGCCACAGGTCACTCCTGGTCCCTCTGCTGGGCACCAGTGCCCTCGGATCGCAGCTTGGCCGTGCCGCTGCACGGAGCTGCCAGGGCTGGATCTGGCTCTGCCCGTGTGGCCAGACACATGCGGCACCACACCTCAGGGAGCCATGCGCCGCCGCGACAGCGCCGAGGGCAGCACCACTGCCGCCAGCACCAGCTGCCACCTTGCCATGGGTCGTCCCCAGGACACCGCAGCCTCCCTGCCCAGCACCAGGCACTGCAGCCAGGTCTGTGCTTGCCCGGCCACACACAGCCCCGGCCGCAGCCCAGCCCCGCAGGGACCCCGAGCCCACCACCCCCTGGCAGGGAGACGGGTGCTGGGACTGGCTGCCCACCTCGGCACACGGGCAGCTCTGGTGGCTGCCTGTGCCAGACACCGGGGCAGAGGCTGCCAGAGCCAGCTGAGTCACGGGCACCGGCGCTGCCCATCCCTGTCCCGCGTGGGTGGCCGGGCCCAGGAAGCCCTTCCTCTGCTTTCCCTGCTCTGCTCTCCTGCAGCTGCTGTGAATCAGCCGCCCAGCTGTGTCACTGGGACACGTTGGGCTGACTCACGCTGCCAACTCCCTCGCCCCTGACCCCCCGTGCCCCAGGGACGTCCTGACCTTCCCTGACCCCTGCCTGCGCCCAGATCCCTGCTGGGAGACTCCGGGGCTCCTGCCAACCCCGGCCTGGTGTAAGCCACAGCGAGGACCTGAGGTGCTGTGGTGCCAGCAGTGCTGTGGGGACAGACCCTGCTCCTCCTCCTGGCTCTTCGTGAGCCCCGGCTGCCGTGGGATGGGGCGGCATCTCCCCATCCCCAGGGGCTCCGCTGGCCCCTGGCCCAGCACCCGCCTCGGCTCTCTTGCCAACCCCAGGGCATTGTCCTGTGGAGGGTCCTGTGCCCCAGCACCAGGGTGATGCCCCCACAGCGGGCACAGCCCCAGCGCAGGGGCAGCGGGGGCCCCTGCACCCCACAGAGCTGGCGCAGCCCGAAGAGCTGCGGGAGCCTGTGCTGGCTGCCAGGAGACCTGTTAGGACAAGACCTGCTTCTTCCAGACAAACCTGCTGGAGGCACATCCAGCGCTTCCAGGGGAGCAGCTCACCAGCTCCTCCCTCCCAACAACCGCAAGCCCCACACGGCCGCACTCCCCAGCTCCGTGGGAGCCACAGCCGGGCACACGCGGCCGCTGGCACGGCAGCCGGCCCGCACCCCAGCTCCCCGGGACAGCCCTGGGGTCCAGGTCGGGACCCTTGGGTACAGCCCATAAGCTGCAGTCCCTGCAGCCAAAGCAGCCTCTGCAGTGGGCAGAGCTTGGGCAGAACCGGTCTGTGCAGGCAGGGCTGGGCAGCGTGGCTCGGCACAGCGTGGCACGGTATGGCACAACGCCGAGCTGGGCCGTCCTGCTCCCGGGGCTCCCATCCAGCTTGGCGGGTCGCAGATCTGCTGGTGCCACCACAGCCACGACCCGCGGTCACGGGAGCACATGATGAGGCCACCTCCATGCCAATGAACTGCATCACATGGAGCCAGGGAGAGCTCCCAGCTGCCCGCGTCTCGCTGCCAGAGCCAGCCCAGCCCAAACCACTGCACCCTCCCAGGCTGCCCAGCACAGGACAGCTCCACTGGCCGGCAGCAGCTGGATTTAGCCACCTTCTCCTGGCAGTGCAGCCAGCCCAGACACACATGGGCAGCTCCCATCACACTACAGCCCCAGTGCCGGACGATGGAGCTGGGCCCAGCAGCTGCTGGTGCCGAGCCCGAGCTGCCTGCGGAGCGTGCCCTGCTGCTCACCCACCCCACAGAGCTGCTGGGGGTCTGTGCAGGGCGAGAGGGGTCTCTGGGCCAGGCCCCCCCCACTTGCCTCCCCCAGCTGAGCAGCAAACCCTGCCAGAGCTGCACTGCTGACAGGGGCTGCGGTGGGTCCCAGAGCAGCCTGGGGCCAGGCACAGCACAGCAAGTGTCTGTGGGACGCAGCTGAGAGCGGAGGGGGCCGGCAGGCCACGGCAGGCCCAGGGAGGATGAAGCCACAGGCTGAGCCCTGTGGCCAGCTCAGCCCATCCCATGCTCGCACAGGACGTGGCTGCCAACGCTGCCCAGTGTGCAGGGACATGAGCACCCCTGGGTGCCCCAGACCCGCTCACATCCTTGGTGCAGGTCCCAACACAGGCAATCGTGGCCCCCCCCGCTCCCTGACTGCCGTGTGTGCAGCCCTGCAGCCCCAGCACTCTGCCCATCCAGGCAGCACGGCCCCAGCCCCGGCTGCTGCTCCCACCGCCCGGGGGCCCCGTCGTGTCCCCCTGTCCCCCCGGGGAGCGCGGCCACCCCGGCCCCTCGGCGGGACACGAGCCCCGGCTCGCCGGGCTGGCCGGGAGGGTGTTGTGCAGCCTCAGCACCGCCGACTGTCACAAGGCGTTTCCACGCGGGGCCACCCTGTCCCGCGGAGTGAGGAGCCCGGGGGGTTGGTCGGGATGCCCCGCGGCCCCGAGGGGAGGACCCGCCAGAGCCCCGCGGACAGACCCTCCCGGTGGGCCGGCGGACACTCACCGTAGGACAGGCTGACCCGCGGGACCGGCTCCTGCGCCGCCGAGAGCAGCAAAGCCGCCAGCACCGAGTGCGCCAGGACGGGCAGCGCCGGCCGCGCCGCCATCCCGGGCCGGGCCGGCCGGGCCTCCGCCGCCTCCCGCGAAGCCGCCCGGGCGCTGCAGACCTGCGGAGAGAGGGGCTCAGCGGCGGCGCGGCGCGGCTCGGCTCGGCCCGGCACCGCCCCCGCCCGCCCCGGCCCCGGGGCTGCCCGCCCGCTCGGGCACCGGGGCGGGACCGGGCGGGGCGGAGCGGGGGGGTAACGCACCCCGCCCAGGCCAGCTATACTGAGCCGGGCTGCGCCGAGCCGTGCCGGTGCCCCGGGCGGGGCGGGCAGCTCGGAAAAGGAGGCGGCCGGTTCCCCGCAGGGACCGCCCCGCCGGGACCCGCTCCCGGGGCATCGCGGCCTCGTGGGGCAGCCGGTGCTGCGAGAATCCCCCCAGTGCCCGCCCCCGTACCCGGCTGTGCCCTGCCCGCCCGCCCCCCGCGCAGTCCCAGCGAGCAGTAGCCGGTCACGGCCCCGGTCCCGGTCCCGGTCCAGGAGGGGCCGGTGCTTCGTCTCATACACTAACAGCCGCCGCGGGTCTCCCCAACACCCACGCTTCTTTTCCCGCAGCGGGGGTCCGGCTGGGCAGGAATCCCGAGGATGTCTGTCCCAGGAAATGCTGGCCTGGGGATGTCTGTCCCAGGGATGTCTGTCCTGGGAGAGTTCGGCCTCAAGGCTGCAGCCACAGCCCGTGGCTGTGCAGGGAGCACTGCTGCTCCCACAGCCCCTCAGCTCAAGCTTTGCTCCATCTCTGCTCTCTGTGTGCAGCGGGCTGTGCTCCCTGCCGGGGGCTGTGACCCTGCCCTGGCACAGCCAGCACTCCCTGTCCCCCCTGAGGACCGACGGGCTCCCACGGGGCGCAGCACAGCCAGGCAGTGGGATGCCTGTGACAGCCCACCCCGCCGGGCAAAGCTTGCTGGCACTGGTGTCCACACAGGGCAGCACCCAGGTACACGGGACATGTCCCTGCCAGCCCCAATGCCCTGTTCCTGGGGGCTCCGGGATGAGGGTGGTCCCAGTGGGGTCGCAGCGTGGGCCGGGTGGCGTGGGCACGCCATGGAGCAGGTAGTGCTGGGCAGGACATTCTGCCTGGGCCCATGGTGGGCTCTGCACCCCGGCCAGTGTGCGGGGAAAGCTCTCAACCCCCGGCAGAAGCACATGCAAACCCCAGAGAACTGCCTGCTCGTCCAGTGATTGCCATGGCAACCTGTTATTAATGACAGCTGCTTATTTTGCCATGGAAACAGGGGGAAAGGGTCTCTCCTTGCAGCAGGCAGCTCTCCTGGGGCTGGGGCTGCCCCACAGCTGCCCTCCTGATGTGGGGCAAAGCTCCACGTCACCCTGTTTGGCCAGCTCTGGCCCCAGAACCCAGGCCATTGCCACCCCACCGGAGAGGCTCCCGGTGAGACCCTGCCCAGCAAAAATACTCCCCACGCTCCTGGGATAGCTGTGCCCATGCCCCAGGATGGCTGTGCCCGCACTCCTGGGATGACTGTACCCACAGTCTACCTGTTTGGCACTGCCTGGGCCGTACCTGCCGTCCAGGGGCTGGGGCTGCCAGTGGGGGCCCTGCCTCTCTCCTCAGCTCGGATCCCTTCCTGCTCCCGCTGCGCTCGCCGGAGGCCGATGTCCCTTCCTGGGCCGGGGACAGTCCCGCTGGCTCCGCTCCGCCTGCCTTATCAGCACCCTTTGCCCGGGAAGTGCCCCAGACAAGACAAGGTTCTGCATCACAGAGTCAGGCACGTCACCGTGCGTGGGGTGGGAGCAGACACACACCCCTGCAGCCACGGCCCCACCGCCCCACGGCACCACGGAGGTCCCTGGGGGGCTCTGGTGACCCAGCCATCACCTGCGTGCTGTGCCAGCACCCCGGTGTGACGGCATGCAGCGACAGGACTCCCCCGCAGGGACGCCAGCTGCTCTCGGGTGGGCAGGGCAGTGGGCGGTGGGGCGGCCCTGGCCCAGGCTGGGCAGTGAGCAGGCAGTGGAGCGAGGCCAGAGCCTGCGCCTTTAAGTGCAGGCTGCACGGCGCTCCCAGCGCTGCTGGCAGCCTGGCCTGTTTACGACAAACTCCCATTTATCTCCTCCGCCTGCCCACGCAGGCTGCCAGCGCGGGGCAGCGCCAGGGGCACCCTGCAGCACCCGTCCTGCCGGTGCACCCGCGCAGGCGCAGGGGCCGGGCTGGCGTGTGCGTGTCCTGCGCAGCTCTGCAGGTACCTGCACATGCGAGGGCAGCAGCCCCGCCACGTCCCGGCCCACCTGCGCCTGCAACAGCAGTCTGCGACGGGGAAACTGCCCGGGGTGCTGGGCTCAGGCAGCACCAAAACCCATGGCCTGGGGTCACCAGGGAGGTGAGGTGGTGGTTTCTGCACCAAATTCCCACACCAGCACCCTCCACCCTGTTGTGGGTGCTTGGGAAGGCAGCTGCAGAGTCGGGTCCTGCTGCCTGCAAGGAGCAGGGCTGGGGCTGCATGCGCCCCGCTGCTGCCGCCTGTGTGCTCACACCTTCCTTCCGCAGCCTGCCCAGTGCAGGCAGCAGCGCAGGTAGCAGCGCAGGCACATCCCCTGCTCACAGCCCTGCACCCGGCTCGCACGCCGCCTACGCGCCCCAGCTCTTCCTCCCGACCCACATCTCCCAGGGCTCACACACGCCCCCGGCTCGGCTCTCTCCTAGAGCTGCCAGACAACACCAGGCGGGCCCCCCCAGCTTCCTCTGGCCACGCACACACGCAGAGCGGCAGCATGCTTGCACGCACACCTGCAGCCACGCAGGCCCTGCTGATTCACGCACAGATGCTCCCAGACCAGCTGCTCCGTGCCGGCCGCTCGGAGAACACCACGCGTCCCGCTGCGGCCGGGCTGGCTCTGCCGGCACAGCTGTGGGCGGCATGGCGGGGAGGAGTGCGGTGCAGGCACGCTGGCTCTGCTCCGCTCTGCTTCGCTGCACCCAGCAGCTGGTGGCCCTGAGGGAGAGGCCTCAGAACGAGGGAAGGGGCCGGGGCAGCCTCCAGCTCGTGGCGCAGGAGGGAAAAGCCCGGTGCTGGTCCTGGTGCAGGGCCTGGGGGGCATGGCCAGCCAGGCAGGGCACCGCAGGGTGCCCCACAGGGCCCAGGGGCCCCGGAGCAGCCTCCCCGTCCCATGGGCGCAGCCCTGCCACCCTGCAGCCTGCTCTCTGCCGCTCTGCAGCCACACGAAGCCTGGCTGCCCCTGTGCCTCCGGGCCAGCTCTGACCCCACTGCCAGGACCTCCCGACCAGGGTGCCGGTGTCTGTCCGAGGGCAGCACGCACCAGCCCCACGCTGCCCCACAGCATCCCCTTCACCCTTAGGCAGGGCACGCTATGGGAGCCCTGCACCGAGCTTGCCCAGCACCACACAAAAGGCACCCGTCCCATCACTGCCATCGCTCCTCTGCCCCATGCTGCTGCACGATGCCGGGCTCAGCTCATGGGACTACGGGGTGTCCCCGTGGGCCAGCTCCCCCCTATAAGTGCCAGCACCTGCCTGCACCTGCACACTGCCTGCCCGGGACGCTGCAGGACACACGGGGTGTGCTCTGGGTCCCCGCTGCTTGCGGGGCACCACTGGCACAGGGCAAAGCAGGGACAGCGAGCACCCCTGGAGGGCAGGGATGTGGTGGGCTCTGAGTGCGGGCACTTCTGCACCCGGGGGTCCTGGCTAAGGGATGTGTGTCCCCTTCCCCACCATCCCTGGACCCACAGAACTCCAGCCAGTGCTGGTGTCCTTGGCCCCGCTCATCCCCGGCACAGTAGCACTCCCGCTGTGGTGCTGCCGAGGGGAGGAGGGGGTGCCAGACCCCCAAAGCAGTCACAGCACCAGCTGGAGCAGACACCAGGGATCAGTGGGGAGACTCTACAGCCCATGTGGCTCCAACTCTGCTGTGTCCCCAAGACCATGGGCTGTTTTGGCACCCAACAGCATTGTCAGGAGCAGTGGCCACATGCCTAGGACACACAGCACGTGTGCACCCTGCAAGTGCCCAGGGCACATCCATCCATGGGACATGCCATGCACACGCGTGCCCCATACCTGAGTGTGCACACACACCTCCTACGAGCAACCCGTAACATGTCCAGAGTGCTGTGCGTGCACTTCTGCACCCTCAGCCGTGCGTAACGCACACCCAATACATGTAAACACACCAGGGAGGCTGACGGGCAGAACACACCCCGAACGGCAAACACACACCTGGACCCACCCCCGCGGGGAACAGCCCCACGCAGCGGGTGGGCTGCCAGCACACACCCCCACACACACCCGCAGTGCGCGGCACCTTGCATGCACGCACACACACACGCACACACACATGCACACTCACACACCCGCACGCACACACACACACAGTCCCAGCTCCTCCGCCACCTTCCCCGCACACACCCCTCAGGGAGCCCCGTGCACATGCACACGCAGACCCGTGCACAGCCCCTGGGCACACACACCCCCCTGCACATGCACACCCCGCACACCCGCACAAAACCCTTCGCAGGAATCGTGCACACGCACACACAGACACGCCCCTCGCACGCAGCCGCCCGTGCACACCCCGTGCACACCCCTTGCACACCCCTTGCACACCCCCCGTGCCCGGTGCTCCCCCCGGCCCGGCGCGCCCGCCCGCTGCTCACCGGCTCGGCGGCGGGTGCGGCGGGACCCGCCGGCAGCGGAGGCGGCTCCGGGGTTCCCGCCCGCGGCGGGGCGGCTCCGGGCGGCTCCGGCTGCTCCGCCCGCCGCTCGCAACAAAGGGCCGCCCCGCCCGGCCGGCCCCGCCGCCGCCCGGCCCCCGCTCCGCCACCGGCACCGCCACTGGCACCGCTCCGGGTGTCCCGCCCGCCGCGGGGGCGGTTGCCCCTGGCTCAGGAGTTCAGTCCCAGTATTGGGGTGGGGGAGCTGGAGGGGCCCTGGCTCAGCGGCAGGGGAGGGGGAGTCCCGGCGCGGGGCTGCCCGGGGTGGTGCTGGCCCTGGGCTAGTACTGGCCCCTCCACGGGCCGCCGCTGGTGCCTCCAAGCAAGGCTGGCCGCAGCGCTGTGGGGCTGGCAGGGAGCGTGGTCTGGGGGGCAGCAGCGTGTGCCCTGCTGGGGGCCCTTCTTAGGTGAGAGCCCACGAGGAATGGGGTGCAGCAGGACAGCAGCCCCCGGAGCAGAGGTGTCTGCCCTGCACGGCAGCTGCGGGGACACCCAGTGCATGTGCACATGGCTCCAGGCATCACCGTGAGGTCCCTGTGGTGACACCCAGCTCCAGGCATTTTGGGGTAACTCATAGCTCCCAGCATCTTGCGGTGACACACAGCTCCATGTGGTTTGGGGTAGCCCACGGCTCTGCATGTCCCTACGGTGACACGCTTGGAGCTGGGGGCTGCTGGCCAGGTGCCAGTGGTGCACAGAGCTGCCGGGTCTGCAGAGAGCCGGGGGGACGTGCTGCTCTCCTGGGGCACGGAAGGACCCGGGCAGCAGCAGCCGGTGGCCCGGGCATGGGCAGTCCTGTGCTCTGGCCAGGGTGGGCAGGGTGGGAGGCAGCCATGCCGCGGGCGCAGAGGGGTGAGCGGGGCTGTGCCATGGGGGTGCGGCAGAGCTGTGCCATGGGGGTGTGCTGGGGCTGAGCTGGGCAGCACACACAGCTGTGCTTCAGCCTGGGGGTCCAGCAGGCAGAGCCCCTCTAGCCCCAGAGCAGAGATGCCAGTGTCATGGGCACTGACCTGCTGGCTGGCACTGGGCTTGGCAGGGGTCCTGGGCAGGGGTCCCAGGGCCAGCCAGCCGTGGCCCTGCACCCGCGCCTCCCAGAGCATCCTCCCAGCCAGCCCGTGCAGTTTCCATCCTTCCCCCTGTCCCTGAGCGCCGGGCTGCTCCACCTCACGTCCCACCGTGTCCCCAGAGCAGCTGGGCCACCTCGCCTCGTGCAGCACAGGCAGCTCTTGGCCGTGCTGCCAGCACGTGCAGCGGCTCTGCTGCCGGCAGCTGCCTGCTCCCTGCGCCCCTGGGCCCACGGGTTATGGGGAGGGGGTGCAGCGGGGGGCTGCTGATAGGGGCTGTGCCTCTGCCCCACAGTCTGGCTCATCCCTCGCCCACACCCCTTCCCGGCAGCCCCGGGGAGACGCACACTGCTGCTGAACGGGGGTACAGCCCCCACCCCGCAGCCTGTGGGCCAGCAGCTCAGAGCAGCGTGCATGTTTGGGGCAGCACTGCTCGCACAGGAACCTCTGTGCATTGCCCCAGCAGGCACACAGCTCCCTCCAGCCTCCCTGGTGCCCCCCTCAACGGGCAGACAGGGGGCTGCCTGCAGGCAGTGGTGTATGTGTGGACAGACCCCACCTCCCAGTCCTGGCACATTCTCTGGCTGGGGTCTCAGTGTCCCCGACCTGCTGGAGCCCACCCGGGACACGTCATCCCTGGAGGCCCTGGCGCTCTGCAGCCAGTACTGCCAGCCTGGAGACCCCCCCGGGGACCCTCCCAGGGCCAGCCGCGCTCAGGGGAGGCTGGTTTGGCAGCAGCCCGGGGTGTGCGGATTGGGCTCCGGCCAGGGATGGGCTCCTTTGTTTGCAGGCAGCCCTTCCCTGGGAGGGTGCCACATGGCTGCTCTCCGCAGCTCCGTGGGGGGACGGCTGCTGCGCTGGCGTGACCTCGTCCCTGCAAGAGCTGCAGTCACTGGGTGGCTCTGACCGCGGGGCCAAGGCGAGGGCAGCGGGGGGGCAGTGCTGCAGCCAGGCACAGCTGGGCAGCCCCCCGGCCCTGTGCTAGGGGGCACCACCGCCTACTGCCCCACCGCAGTGCAGCCCCAAGTGCCGGCCGTGCAGCTGCTGGCGGGACGGGGAGCCATGGGGAGGGTGGTGGGAGGGGGGGCACCTGAGACCCCAGTACTGCCCCAAGCAGTGGGTGCCGCCCCCTCCAGGTTGCTGCTCTGGTTAATGTTAAAGCCAGGCAGGCTTCAGCGCCCGGCCTCGCCTCCTCCCAGCCCCTCCAGCAGGACTGTTTTTCCTCCCGGAGCAGGATCTGCCCGTCCCCCATGGCTAAAAAAAGCCATCGGCTTGGCCCGTGCAGAGGGACAGCAAACCTCGCGGGCCGAGCAGCCCCCTGGCCGCCCCAGTACCTCTTGGCTCCCGTGCACGTTCTTGGGGTGCCCCCCGGGGCATCACTCCCTCCTCCCTGTGCTGGGGTCAGGTGAGGTGAAGATCTGCAGAGCAATGGCGGCAGCTGCGGTTCCCGCAGCCCCGTCCCGCTGGGCCCAGCTGCCCTGAGTCACGCGCTGGCACTGTGCAGGGTCCGGCACTTCTATGTAGGGAAAACCTGAGCCGGCTCCAAGCCCTGGGCTCAGCGCGCAGCATGTCCCCCACCCAGATGTGGCCAACAGGGTCATGTCCCTTTGCTAGGAACGGGAACCACCACAAATCCTCTGGCTCCTCACACCCCACACTGACCAGAGCAGGCGGGGCTGCATACACAGTGGGCACAGGGGGACATGGCGCCTTGCACACTCGCCCTTGTCACCGCGTCCCAAGGACCCCAGTGAAAGCTGATCCCGGGCTCACCGGTCACCTTGTGCTTTGGCACCGGTTGCACCGAGCAAGTGGCATCTCCCCCGTCACCCACCCGGGGGGGACACCCTCCTGCCTCGTGGGACACCCCAGGGGGGCACCCCCCGGCGGGTGTTTTGCAGATGGGGTGTTCTGCGTGATGCGGGGGTGCAGCAACGGCCCGCGCTCCCCCGCGGGACCCCGCGCGGGCCCCTCCGAGGCCCCACGGGGGAGCCCGGGCACGCACCGCCCCGGGGCGGAGCGAACCGCGTCCCCGCGCCGCCGCCACCGCCCCCGTCGCGTCCGCCCCGTCGCGCCCCGCCATGGCCGCCCGCTGCCTCCGCGCCGCCCCGGCGCTGAGCCGCCTGGCCCGCTGCCCCCTGCCCGCCGCCGCCGTGGGGCAGCGGCGACACTGTGAGTGGGGTGACCCTGGGGTGGGGGGGCGCGGGGGGAGCCCTCGTGTCCTTGAGGACGGAGACGGCGGCCGCTCCTGCCCCGAGCGGGGTTTGCGCCAGTCTCGGCCCACGGGGGCGTTTCCACGTCGGGTCGGGTCGGTTTTTATTTTGCGGGGGGGCGGGCTTGCAACTAGATCTGCACTCCCACTTACAGTCGGTCTCAGGAGGGTTTGCACGGACCCACGCGGGTTTTGCAGCCGGGTTCGGTCCGGGGTGGGTTTGGTCCCGGTTCCACGCGGGGTTTTGCAGCCCCACCTGCAGCCAGGCTCGGCTCCCTGAGGGGTTTGTTCCTGGGTTTTGCACCCCAGCTTGTACCCGCTTTGACCCTGGAGCGGTTTGTTCCTGGCCCAGGGCTCACGTGAAGTTTTGCAGCCCAGCTCGCGCCCAGGTCCCGCCCCAAGAGGGGTTTGCACCCGCTCCTGGTCCCACGTGGAATTTTGCAGCCTGGCCAGCAGCCAGGCTTGGCCCCCAGATGGGTTTCCTCTTGGTCCTAGTCCCAGTCCCACCTTGGGTTTTGTATCCTAACCCACAGCTAGGCTTGGCACCCAGCTGGGTTTTACTCCCGGTCCAGGTCCCACGCACGGACTTGCACCTGGATCCAGTCCTGGGAGGAGTTTCCTCCCAGTCCTAGTCCGTGCAGGGTTCTGCACTCCAGCTGGTACCTGGGTCTGGCCCCGAGTAGTTTGTGTCTGGTCCTGGTTCTGGACTCGCGGAGGGCTTTGCAGCCCAGTTTGCACCCAGGTCCTGCCCCGAGAGGGGTGTGTGACCATTCCCAGTCCTGCTCCCACATGGGGTTTTGCATCCTGACCTGCACCCGGCCCTGAGCATGGCTGGCGCCCAAACCTGCCGACGGGGCCCTGTGGTCCCTGCGAGACATCTGGTCCCACGCTGGGGTGCAGAGCTGTGGGGCTGGTGCCAGCGGGGCCGGGCATGTGCCCCTGTGTGCCCCTGACACCCCTCCCGCTGCTCCCCAGATGCCGACAAGCGGATCAAGGTGGCCAACCCGGTGGTGGAGATGGACGGAGATGAGATGACACGGATCATCTGGGCCTTCATCAAGGAGAAGGTAATGGGGTCCTGTCCAGGGAGCGGGTGGGTGCTGCACGGGGAACAGGCAGCTGTTGTACAGGGGACAGGCGGTCCCTCTGTCTGTCCCCCCCTCCCTGTCTGTCTGCCCTCCTCAGTCTGTCTGTCTGCAGGAAGCAGGTGGTGAGATCAGCACAGCTTCCGCTGAGTCCTGGAAGTGAGGAGGTCCCACAAAGCAGGGACTGTCCCAGGCAGGGGGGGACAGTCCCAGGCAGGGGGCTGGGGCTGGCCGTGCTGCAGTGCATGGTGCTGCGCCCTTGCCACCCCACAATGTGCCCCCCTGACGCTCTCCCGGGCCCCCCAGCTTATCCTGCCCAATGTGGACGTCCAGCTGAAGTATTTTGACCTGGGCCTGCCGCACCGGGACAAGACAGACGACCAGGTCACCATCGACTCAGCACTGGCCACCCAGAAGTACAGCGTGGCCGTCAAGTGTGCAACCATCACGCCGGACGAAGCCAGGGTGGAAGGTGGGTAGGGGCAGGGGGTCGGTGCCAGCAGCCCCAGGGGAGCTGAGCCCCCCGTGTTCCCCGGCCCCTCGGGGTCAGCCAGTGGCTCCCTCCACCGGCTCAGGGTTCTGGCGGGTTGGGGGCTGCACTGTGGCCTGGGCTGGGGGTCTGGGTGCTTGAGGAGACCCCGAGGGCGCAGGGCTGGGGACAGACTGGCCTCTGCCCAGTGCTGGTCACGAGCCCACACCGGCTGTCCCTCTCGTCGGCTGATCTGGCAGTGGGCGCTGGCAGCGGCCCATGGCACGGAGGAGGGGGGGCGGCAGGGGCCGCGTGCTGGGCTGCACCTGCTGGGGGGTGCCTGGGGTCTTCACCCCTGCATGCTGCAGAGTTCAAGCTGAAGAAGATGTGGAAGAGCCCCAACGGCACCATCCGAAACATCCTGGGGGGCACGGTGTTCCGGGAGCCCATCATCTGCAAGAACATCCCGCGCCTGGTGCCCGGCTGGACCAAGCCCATCACCATTGGCAGACATGCCCACGGCGACCAGGTGAGCCCCACAGCAACCAGGTGAGCCCCATGGCGACCAAGTGAGCCTGTGGGCAGCTGCCTGCGGGGGCGCAGCTGGCAGCTCGTGCCCTGCCCCACGCTCTGCCCTGCCCTGTGCAGTACAAAGCCACCGACTTCGTGGTGAGCAAGTCCGGGACGTTCAAGATGGTCTTCACGCCAAAGGACGGCAGTGGCACCAAGGAGTGGGAGGTGTTCAACTTCCCTGGAGGCGGCGTGGGCATGGGCATGTACAACACGGACGAGGTAACGGGGTGGGCGGGTGGCACAGGAGGGTCCCCGTGGGGTGGCACAGCCCTGCCATCCAGGTGGGCCCGGCCAGGCGGGGGGTTTGGGGTCCCAGGGGGTCCATGCGTTCCCTTGCAGTCCATCTCAGGCTTCGCGCACAGCTGCTTCCAGTACGCCATCCAGAAGAAGTGGCCTCTCTACATGAGCACCAAGAACACCATCCTCAAGGCCTACGATGGGCGCTTCAAAGACATTTTCCAGGAGATCTTTGATAAGTAAGGATGCGGGGGACCTGCCTAGGGGGGCTGGCTACCCCTCCTGGGGGGAACATTTCCTGGGGGTCGCAGTGGGACCCGGCCTGGGGCGGGCATGGGCGGGCACAGCTGACGCCTGCCCTGGGCTCCCAGGCACTACAAGACCGAGTTCGACAAGCTGAAGATCTGGTACGAGCACCGGCTCATCGATGACATGGTCGCCCAAGTGCTGAAGTCCTCCGGCGGCTTCGTCTGGGCCTGCAAGAACTACGATGGGGACGTCCAGTCGGACATCCTGGCCCAAGGTGGGGTGGTGGTGTGGGGTGCTGTGGGGCAGTGTGGGAGGCTGTGGGGTGCTGCGGGGTGGGCTGTGTGTGGTCACCCTCCCAGGGCCACCCTGACCCCTGTCCTGCCGCAGGGTTCGGCTCGCTGGGGCTGATGACCTCGGTGCTGGTGTGTCCGGACGGGAAGACCATCGAGGCTGAGGCGGCCCACGGCACCGTCACCCGCCACTACCGGGAGCACCAGAAGGTGGGTGTGCTCTGCCCATGGCGGTTGCCCATGTTGTGCTGCCCGTGCCAGCCAGCTGAACGATCTTTCTGCACAGGGACGACCCACCAGCACGAACCCCATCGCCAGCATCTTCGCCTGGACGCGCGGCCTGGAGCACCGGGGCAAGCTGGACAGTAACCCTGACCTGATCAAGTGAGTGGGGGTGCTGGGGGCACCCCAGGGCAGGGTGTGCAGCCAGCCGTGGTGAGGCTCTGCGGCACAGGAATGCCGGTGAGGTGCTGGCTTTGCTGGAGCCGTGTGTGGCACCACTGTCCCCAGGTTTGCTCAGACGCTGGAGAAGGTCTGTGTTGAAACGGTGGAGAGTGGGACGATGACGAAGGACCTCGCCGGCTGCATCCACGGCCTTGCCAAGTACGTGTGGCTACAGGGCAGAGCGCGTGGGGCAGCCACGACGGCAGGCTGCCCGCGGGACAGTCCCCAGGGACCCGCGGTGGCTATTCCCAGCTCACGGGGTTGGGCGGTGCCTGCAGCTGGGCAGGGGCCACGTCCCGCTCTGGGGCCACGTTCCGCTCCGGGGCTGCGCTGTGCTGCAGCAGGGGGTGGGCAGGGATCCCCTGGCCACGGGACCCCTCCAGCCCCTCTGTACTCCTGCAGCGTGAAGCTGAACGAGCACTTTGTGAACACCACCGACTTCCTGGATGCCATCAAGAACAACCTGGACAAGGCCCTGGGCAAGCACTAGGGGTGCGGGGGGACCACCCAACCCCAGTGTCACTGGGATGGATGGGGACCCAGCGCTGCCTCCAGCTCACCAGCACCGCTCAGGAACAGTGAAATAGTTTTTATAAGCAGTTTTCTTACAAGTGTTTTTAAAACCTTTCTAGCAGGGGGTGGTTCTGGGGGGCCATGTCTCACACTGACTCGTGTACCCCCACCCTTGCGGTGCCAGCAGCCATTAAACCTCCCCAGCCCACGGCGTGTGGTGGTGGTGCCACGGCTCTCGCGGCACGGGCATGGGGTGGGCCGGCCACAGGAGGCAGCCAGCAGCTAAAGAATATGCATTTATTAGAATTATTGCTAAACGACTTTTCAAATGGAGGAGATAAACTAACAAAAACACAGTAGGGCTTTGCACAAGAGGTGGCCAAACGCTCTGCGTATGCAAGGGGGGGACTCCGGGGAGCAGGGGACTCCACGGCTGCTGGCCCCTGCTCTGCCACAGCCCCGACCAGGACCCCCCACCTTGCCCCGCGGGGCAGAGCCCCATGCCGCAGCCACCCGGGGCTGCCTCCTGGCAGCAGCAAAGACCCCCTGGCTCAGCATCACCCGGCACGGGGGGGACACGTGTCACAGCTTTTTGGTAATGGACTGAGGTAGCACATGAGCGCTGTGCTGGCAGGGAGCTGGGAGGGCTGCAGGAGGGGTCCGGGCTGCTGAACACTGCAGCGTCTCCATCCTGCCCCACGGCCGGGGGGCACCCCACCCTGCTGGGGGCTGGGAGCCTGGAGCGGGGAGCGCTGTCACCCCTGGAGCCAGCCCGCGGCTTTGGGGATGGGGTGGATGGTGCCAGGTCCCGCGCAGCGCCGGGGGGACGCAGGCCTGCGCTCGCTTGGCTGCCTGTGGTGTGCGCGGAGTGGCGTGTCCCCAACCCTGTGCCAGCACCACGGGTCGTCCCCACCTCCCGGCCCTGCTGCAGCTGCCCAGGCGGTGCCGGCGCCTGCCAGAGTCCTGCCTGGCACGGGGCCTGCTCGGGGCGACGCCGCCGGTGCTGCCCGGCCCCACGCAGGGACGGCCCAGGCCCAGCCGCTGCTGCCCTAGCTCCTTTCTCCCCACCCACAGCACCCGGGAACAGAGGTGGCAAAATCCCCCCAGGGGCTGCGCGGCGCCAGGACCAGCCTCTTCCCGAGCCCCAGACGGGGGGCCGCAGTGTGGAGAGCAGCTGCCGGTCCCCCCAGCAGCGAGACCCCGCTCTGGTCCTCGGCCCCCCGGCACCATCGCAGCCCCCACCGCCCCCATGCACAGACCACACACGTTACACAGGTTTAAAAAGCACATTGGTTGAAGGAAACTGAACTCAGTGAAAAGATAAATCCAACCACGCGGCACATCTGAAAAAAATAAATTACTTTCAAAATACCATCATTTGCTCAAGTTGAACGTGGTTTGCCTTCTTTTAAATACACTGCTCACTACAGCTGCTCCATACGCAGAGCTGCTGCTTCCTCTGAGCTTTGCCATTAGTTTGTAAGAAAATATTCTGTTCTGTATGTGCCCCGTACAGGTTGCCACAGCTCTGCCTGAGCCAGCCCGCGGCCGGTGCCAGGGCAAGCGGGATGCTCTCGCCTGCCTGGGAGGTGAAGCAGAGCACGAAATGAAACCCCCCTCTGTGGGCAGAGGGGCTCCTGCCCCACGGGGCACTCGCGGGGAGCAGGGGGCCAGCTGGCTGCAGCCACGGGGCAGGACCCAGGAGGTAGAATAATCAGTAATGCTCATTATCTTCTGGGACATGCCTTCCCCTGCCTGCAGCTTCAAGGAGGCTGGACACAGAGCCTGCCCTTGCCCTAGCAGAGGTTTTCGGACATCCCTGTTTGCTCCTCCACCGAGCCCAGCGCGAGCCCCTGCCCCAGGCTGGGGTGCAGGTCTGGCAGGTGCCGCAGCTCCTCTCACCACGCAAGGCCCCCGCAGCCGCCCCCGGCGCGGGCTACAACATGTTGTAGTAGGCCATCTCCTTCATGGCCTGCTCGGCCAGGGCGTGCTCGTCCGGAGGGTTGCCCACCCCCCCATAGCCGTAAGAGTTCTCCTCCTCGAAGTCCTCCATCTCCTGCTGCCCGTCCAGCTCGGCGTGCTCGGCCCCGGCCAGGTCCATCATGGGATCTAGGGTTCAGACAGGGACACCCTGCGTCGGACCTGCCTCCCTCCACGCTGAAGGTCCACAGCCAACAGCACCCCTGTCCCCTCTGGGGACAGCCAGGCTAAGAACAGCGGCATTTACCCCTCCCACCCTGCAAAACCCTATAACTGAAACCACAGCCACCATGTCACCAGAGGGGACCATCCTGTCCAGAGATACCGAAGCCTTAACGGCTCCCTGAGGAGCTATTTATTTTAACTTAATTTTTAACAGGACCTGAGCTCGCCAAGAGGTGCTGGCTGGAGCCGTGGCAGCACAGCCCAGTGCCCAGAGCCATCAGCCCAGAGCCGGGTGCTCCCAGGAGCAGCCACAGCCAGGACACCACAGCACCCGGTCTGCGATAGGGACCGGTGCAGGGACACCACAGCACCCGGTCTGCGATAGGGACCGGTGCAGGGACACCACAGCACCCGGTCTGCGATAGGGACCGGTGCAGGGACACCACAGCACCCGGTCTGCGATAGGGACCGGTGCAGGGACACCACAGCACCCGGTCTGCGATAGGGACCGGTGCAGGGACACCACAGCACCCGGTCTGCGATATGGACCAGCCACACCCACCTTGGCTGTCCAGGCTGATGTCCATCACGCCGTGCTTGACCTTCATGTGCCGGCTCAGGTTGCCCTTCAGGTTGAACTTGCTGGAGCAGTAGGGACACTTGAAGGGCTTGCTCCCCGCGTGCAGGTGCATGTGCCCCAGCAGGTTGTACATGCGGTTGAAGGATTTCCCGCAGACCTACGGGCAGTGGTCCTGGGTCAGCGGGGGCTGTCCTGCTGCTGTCCCCACCCCAGCAAAGGGCTCTTGCAGCAGCCGCTCGCCTGCGACTGTGTGTCTCAGAGCAGAGCTCGCCCTGGGGACCCCACTGCTCCCACCCATTCCCAGGAGTAATGGGGCTGCTTTTCCCCTTCTCCCTTAGTGGAGGCTCTAATTGTCTTTCTCCATTAGCGGTGCCCATGTCCTGCCCTCAGTGCAGCTCTGAGCAGCCGCGTCAGGACGAGCTGTTTGCCCAAGTGAACAGAGGGAGGCAACATAAAACTGCTTTTTTGCGCCTCAGGACTCAGCCCAGCCTGGCCAGGTTTCTCCGGGAGCACAGCACATCAGGGCCTGTGCTAACCCCCCCAGATCTGCACATCTCCACCGATCTGCACCCCTCCCCTGGACCCCTGACCATACCTTGCATTTGAATGGCTTCACTGGTGAGTGCACAATCATGTGGGTCTTGAGCGTCTGCTTCTGCACAAAGGTCTTGAAGCAGATGTGGCACTGGTAGGGCCGGACGCTGGTGTGGATCAGCATGTGCCGCTTCATGTTGGCCTGCAGCGTGAACTCCCGCCCGCACACCTCGCACTTGAACTCCTTCACGCCCTGCGAGGGGTGGGGACAGGGGACGGTGGGACCAGCACCCAGCGCTGCCGGGCACGGGGCAGAGCAGGGACCTGCGCTCCCCAAGGGGCACAGGGTGGGCTCCTCGCGCTATGCAGAACTTTTGGGCCTGTCAGTGGGCTGGACTGCAGGAAATGGAGGAAGATTGACCCTCATCATCTCATCTGCACCTTCCACAGAGCACCTGCTGCTCCCCTCTCCTGCCCCTTCTGCAAGCGCAGACCCTGGGGCCACCCCCGAACTGCCCTGGGGGCAATTCCCACTGCCTGGTCCTGCAGCGGGCAGGATCCTGCCTCACCCCAGGCCCCACTGTCTCACCTGCACTGGAAATGCACCTGCAGCACTTGGAAAACCCAGTATGCGGCCAGCGCTGCTGGAGCAAGGGCAGCTCCGCAAACCGGCCCCCACAGCAAGGGCTGGCTGGGGACCAAGGCTGCCACGTGGCAGCTGACCCAGCACAGGGGTGTCGGGGCTGTGCCCCAGCCCGGCAGCACGTGGGGGGTGGCTGTGAGGAACACGGCTGGACGGGCGCTGGGAGCCCGGCTGCGAGACCCAGCTCTGCTCCCTGGCTCAGGCCAATCACTGCCCCCAGAAGAATCCCTGGAAAAGGGTGAACCCCTCGTCACTGCCCACTGGAGGGGCCGCGGCAGCACGTGGCCAGGTCCCCCAAGTCACCCTGCGCAGCACCCACAGCAGCTCTGAACCTCACTCCCCCGGGATGGGAGGTCCTAGTAAGGAGTCTGGGCAGTCCCAGGGCTCCTGTCTGTAACGATTTCCTTTAACTGCTAATTAATGACCCCTAATGAATGACAGCCACCGGGGGCCTCTGCCCACCTGCACCACCCGTGTCCCAGGGCTGGACAGGGCTCTGGGGCACTGGGACAACCCGTCCCCCAGCACTCGTGCCCAGAGCTGGCACATCTCTGGGCACGGCCCCTACCTTGTGTGTGAGTGAGTGCTGCTTGAGGTGATGGATCTGGCTGAACTCCATCCCGCACTCGGTGCAGACGAAGGGCCGCACGTTCTGGTGCTTCAGCATGTGGTTCTGCAGCTGGCTGCGGTAGTGGAAGGACTTGCTGCACTCCAGGCACTGGTAAAGCGTGGGGCCCTGGTGCGTGGCGAGGTGCCGCTTCAGCTGGGTGAGCGTGGAGAAGTCCAGCCCGCACTCCACGCAGACGTGGCAGCGCCCGCTCTCGTGCTTCACCTCGTGCGCCTTCAGCTCGCTGGGGTAGGCGAAGCCGCGGCCACAGAAGCGGCAGCTGTAGGGCTTGATGTCGGTGTGCAGCAGCATGTGCCGCTTCAGGTGGCTGGTCTGGGTGAAGGCCTTGCTGCAGACCTCGCACTTGTGGGGCCGCGTGCCCTGGTGGGTCAGCAGGTGGGTCTGCAGGTGGCTGGGCTGCTTGAAGAGCTTGTTGCAGTGCGGGCAGGAGTGGGGCTTGATGCCATTGTGGCCCAGTATGTGGGTCACCAGGTTGTATTTGGAAGTGTAGGACTTCTCGCACATGCGGCATTGCCAGCGCTTCTGCCGGTCCCCGGCCTCCACCAGGTATGAGTCGTCGATCTGCACGTTGATGTCCAGCCGGTCCAGCTGCGCCTTCTTGTTGCGCTCACTGGTGGCCCCCGCCGCCTCCAGCTCCCCTGGTTCCTGCCAGCTGAAGCCCTGCTCGCTCTTCACCAGCTCGGGGGATGCCGGCGCGGGGGCCTCTGCCTCGTCGGGGGACGGGGCGCCCACCTCGAAGGGGCACTCGGTCTGCTGGGCCCCCGCGGTGCCGCCCTCTGCCACGGCCGGGTCGGTGTCCCCGGGGTGGCTCTCAGGGCCCTCCGGGTGCGGCTGCCGGCGCAGGTGCCGGGGCCTCCTGCCGAAGGCGCTGAGGTCAATCATCTTCATGGTGCTGCTCTGCACCGCCTGCTCCTGGCCGGGCTCCTGGCCGGGGGGTGGGCAGCCATGCTGCTGCTCGCCCTCCTCGTCCCCAGGGTCGGACGCCTCGTGCAGCGCCTCACCCTCCGCCTTCTCGCACTTGACCTTGGGCACCAGCCTCACAGGAGGCCGCTTCCTCCTCCGGGCATGCTTCTCCAGGGAGGACTCTGCCTCCAAGGCGTCCTCCTCCTGCCCGTCCCCCGGCGCCTGCCCCTCACCCTCAGGCTCCCCAGGCTCCACGGTATCCGGCAGCTCCTCACCCAGTCCCAGGAAGAAGCCGGCTGGGCTGACGGTGGCCCCGAGCAGCTCATTCTCAGACACCAAGCCCAGAACCGCAGCCTGCGCCAGGGACAGCACCACCACCGCATCCGTCTGGGTCCCGCACTCGGTGAAGCGATCCATCTCTGCCTACACTGTCATGGCTGCAGAGGCAAAGACACGGTCGTCAGCCTTCCCAGTGCCCCTGCTGCCACGCAGCCACCGGGGATGCCGCTCGGCGAGGGGCTCGTTCCAGCCGTCACCCCTCTGCTGACCCTGGCAGAGGCTGGGTCTGCGGTCGCACCAGGTGTGGGGCACCCTGGGGACAGCAGCTCTGCTCCTGAGGCTGGGACAAACCAGGAGCTCCCTGTGCTCTGGGGTCTCTGGGGACCCATCAGCCTGGAGAGCACTGAAATGGTGTGACCGGCATGGGAACGGCTGCGGGGAGGGATGAGGCCCTTCTGAAGAGCTGGTGTTCCTCACCAGGCACACGGAACCTGTGCCCGCCCCACCAGCACCAGCCCCCTCTGAGCGCTCGGGGCCGCCAGTCAGCGATCCCAGGAACTGCTGCCATGAACAGGCCGGGAACCCGGGATGGAGCACAGAGGAGAGCGGGGCAGGCACCACTGCACCTCGGGGCTGCTGCTCCGCCATCTGTCCCCAGACCCCTCCGGCTGGCACCCGCACGTTCCTTGGCGACTGGGGCTGGGAAACAGGGAGGGGACAAAGCAAAACAGAGTGAAATGAGAAGTGGGAGAGATGTGAAGGCACAGGCAGCTCTGCCTGTGGAGCAGCATGCTGGCAGGCCAGGGACAGACGCACCAGCTGCCAAAACACTCCCCTTGGATGGAAGGTAGCTTACGCATTTTGTTTATGGATTAAAACAACACTTTGAGAACATGCTCGTGCTCGGCTCACCCGTACCCGGGGGCCTGACAGCCCCATGCCCACCCCAGAGAGGATGGAGCAGGTTCCCAAGGGATGCAGAGCCTGGAGCAGTGGTACCCGACTGCCCCGGGACCCATCGATGGGGCAGCACCGGGACCCCAGCAGCCCTGGGGCAGCTGGTGAGGACGGGCAGGAAGGCAATGGGAGACCAGATGAAAGTGAGGGAGGAGGCTGCTGCTTCCTCCTGCAGTGAAGAATGTGCTCCTAAATACCATTATTTTGCAGCTACAAAGAGAAATCCTATGGGGGAGGTAAAACAGGAATAAACTCCAAACCAGATTATGTCGCAGTCCCAGGAGCACCTGCACACCGTGAGAGGCAATCCTGGGCTAAATAACCACTCTCTGAGCAGAGAATCCCCCCCCTAAGAGGTTATCATCCCCACAGTTCTCACTGCAGCACCCGCATGGTCTCCACGCCACATCCCACCAGCCTGGCCGGTGACAGCTGCAGGGACAAGGAGCACATCGGCCTCTCCACTCTCACACTCCACAGGCAGCTGCTGCTCCTGCTGTTTCTCTGCAAGCCCGATGAGTGTGGCCTGCGTGTCCTCTCATGCCAGCTCTGCACCCACCCAGACACGGCGGCACGGCGCACACGTCCCTCTGGGGAAGTGAGGGGGAAGGGGAGAAGAGCCAGCGTGAAATCACGAAGAGCCAGCGACGGGGAGAGACGCCGGCTGTGTGGGGTCTGCTGCCCGGGGGCCGGCACCCAGGGGTCTGCGTCCTTCCCCGGCATCGCTCCCGTGCGGGCAGCGCGGGCGGCTCAGCGCCCGCCGTGCTGGATCCGCTGCGGCAGCCCCGCCAGCCCTTCCCGCGGCGGCCGGGGGGCCGGGCTGGGCAGAGCAGAGACCGGGGGCCGGGGGCTGCCGGCCAGAAACGGAGCGGAGACGAGACAAGGGGGGCAGCTTCAACCCCTCGCACCTCCAGCCCCCTGCGCAACCGGAGAGAGGAGATGGAGAGGAGGAGAACGGGGGAGGAGGAGGGGGAGTGCGGAGGCAGCGAAACAAAGAGAGGAGCGGGGGAGGGCGGCGGCGGGAGGAGGAGGAGGGTGGGAGGAAGGATGGGGAGGAAGACGAGGAGGAAGAGGAGGGAGCAGCCGGGGAGGCAGCTGCCGGCGGGCACGGCCGGGCCCCGGGCCCGCCCTTTGCCGGGACCCCCCTCTCCCGGGCGCCCATCGCCCACCGCCCCGGCAGCCGCGGTGCGAGGGCGGGTTCTCAGCATCATCCTCCTCCTGCTCCTGCTCCTCCCGGGGGTCTCGGCCGGAGAGAGGCAAGGGAAAAGCCTTTCCATTGGGTCTCGGGTTGTTTTCCTTCTCGGTTTGGGGCAGTTTCTGTTTCCACATACACTGGGTGTCTCTTACAGCCCAGTTAAGATCTCGCTGTTCCCAAGGATTTCTCCACAGGTACTTACACAGGACGATAACCACCCACGTCCTCCTCCTGCAGCCGGTGTTGTCACCCTGGCTGGGGACAGGAAGGCACCGCTGGGTCCTGCTCCCCACAGCAGGTGCCAGTAAATGCCGTGCAAGGGCGACACTCAACCCGGACAGCCCCACATCCACCCGGCATGGGGAGCCCTGCAGCTGTCTCAGGACAGGAGGGGGGACACGAGATGGGAACCAAGTGATATCTCTGTCTCCAGCACTGGGCGGGGTCAGCCAGACCCCCTGCGCAGCTCTGGGTCTCTGTCCCCCGGTATGAGCAGCACAAGACAAGTAAACTGGAGGCTTTTAGAAGAAAGTGTAATAGAAGAAACTATAATACTATAATACTACTCCAGAGCACTCAGGGAACAGGGATGAGCTCAGCTCCTCTGGGCCTCGGTACAAAAATAAACCCCTTGTGTTACACAAATCACTCCTTACACTTTCTCTACGGAACACGCGAGCTCTGGTACGTGAGCAATGGAGCTTTGTGATTGAGGAGCGAGGCCACGAGAGCTCGCGGAGCTGCTGCAGCTGCACAAACACCGCGGGGAGAGCAGTGGGGACGGGACAGATGCTTTTGTTTCACTTCTCGCTCTCACTTCCATATTCAGCCTTCTCGGGTCTTGCAGAGCTGGCTGGAAACGCTGTTTCCCAACACACGGGCAAGGAAGGCTGGGTCACGTATTTCAGCTCCCCCAGGAAACACCCCGACAGCCCCCAGGGTGCAGAGCCCTCCCCTGGGCTTAAATCAGAACGTTCGGCTCAGGTTTAGGTGCTCTCCAGCTCATCCGCCAACAGAAACAGTTGCCTGCCCACACGTGGAGTTACACAAATGCGCTTGTTGATGTCCCCTCCGAAAGCCCCGTGTTCCCAGTCCCCCCCGCCCGTCACCGTTCTCCAGCACCCGTGGGACGGACGCACCCAGGGCCGGTGGCAGCGGCTCCTGCCCCTGCTCCTCTGGGGGTTGTGAAATTCGGTTTTCTTTCAGCACTTCTCCTCCCACTCCTTGGAGGTTTTTGTCTCCGTGCAATCTCCCCTCTCCTCCCCCCTTTCTCAACACACTGGGAAGGGTCCGGCTCTGCCCTGGCACAGCCCTGCGGTTCCTGCCCCCCACCCGCAGCCCACCGGCCGCCTCCTCAGAGCCTCCACCAGCGCCTCGCTCACCTCCCAGTCTCGAGGCACTTAAATATATATCTATATATTTAACACAGCTTTCACTTGTGTAATTTTACTTGTATTTACCTCTCTTGCATCGTCTTTAACCACTCAAACACCTCTCACCTGAGGACTCTTACACCAGAGAGGTCTCCTCCTGCGCAGCATTTTGCACAACAGCCTCTTCATCCCCCAGTATGTTTCTTGCTGGATTCCAGTTTTCCAGCCACTGCCCCAGACTAAGAGCCGCCCATCTCTGGACACTTCTCCCTTCCCTTTGCTGCTTTAACTCCCTTGGTTCCACCCGGCCTCGCGCTGTCCCACCAGCCCCTCATGCAGCCAAACCACAGCAGACACCAATGCAACGGCTCTGGAAACAGGACTCCTGCTAAACCGAAACCGAGCAGCCTAAAAAATCATGTCCGGGTCATGAAAACCTCACCTGTGCACACATACGAGGTTTGCCTGCAACGTCCTAGATCTGGTGGGGAGAAACAGAGCAGAACGACCACGTGCCCCCGCTGAAGGTTTCTGCGAGGGGCCGTAGCCCCCGACCACCTCACCGAGCGCCTCTACTCCCCGCTGGGGGATCAGCTCTGCAAAAACCCTGTTTGCTTTCAGGCTCCATTTCCCGGCCACGTGCCCTTGAGGGCCACCAACACCACACCTCGCCCAGCCCTTCCCGCGGGACGGGGAGCCAAGGGCACCCAAAGCCCGCAGAGTTTGTGAGATTTACCTTGCGCAGCCGTCCCGAGGAGCCGTGACTGCAGGGACAGAAACCCCCAACTCCCTGCAGCTGCTGCCCCGTGTTCTCTCTGCCCATCAGGGTAAGTGCCGGCACATGGGCGGGTGCCAGGACCCCGGTACCAGCAGCAGCTCGTCTTCTGTCACCCACCTGCGGCGTGACGGGCCCTGTGACCGACCCACAGCACCCGGGGGCCTTTGGGCCGCTTCCCCGCCAGCAGCGGGGCAGGGGGCTCCCCGAGAGGCTCCCGCGCAGCCGCCAGGCCCCGTGCCGGCCGGGGGGGCACCCCGCAGGTCCGGGAGCTGCGCCCCCAAACCCGAACTCCAGTGGGCTCCCAGCCCGCGGCAGGTGCCACAGGGCTGGGCGGCTGCGGGACCCGCGCCGGGACCCTTTTGTGGGACCCCCACTGTGGGACCCTTTGCAGCCCCTTTGTGGAGCCCCCCGCTGATCAACAAACCTCTAATATTTGTGAGAATACCTTTGATTTTATTTTTCTTCCTTTCTTAGAAGAAGCTTTCATTTAAATTTAATAAAGGAAAAATCAGTCTTTCATCCTTTTTTTTTTTTGTGGTTTTCACATAAAGCTGCTCAAAGTACCCACAAAAATTCTAAACAGAAAAATATTTTTTTCCCTGAAAATCACAACCAAAATTATTCATAAACCTGATCCAGAGCATTTGTCCTGCACCAGGCCTGGTGAGCCAAAGTTCTGAGAAACAGGGAAGAGGATGCATGGTGCTGGGCTGCTGCTCCCAAACAAACCCGGCATTTTTAAAGAAATCAAAACAATTTTAGAGTTCATTCAATCAATCTCCATATTAGATACTATCTAACGGTGCTTTTAAAGGAAACCTTTTGTTAATGACTTCTCTAGAAAAAAGAAAAAAGCTGCTTATTGTAAGTTGATTAGAAAGCAGAACTGCTCCCTCCAGCCTGGGATACACTTTCTGACACGGACAGATGTACGTGGGGTCGCGTGTATCGCGTGAAGTGGTTCTGGGGGGAGGGATTATTGTCTTCTGGGGCTTTGATTTAAAAAAGAAAAAAAGGACACAAGCTACTATTTGCAGCATGATAATGTTTTTCAGTAAGATTAGGTGGAAAAACAAGTTGGGGAAAATGGTGACATCAGGTGCGTGTGACAGACAATGTGTGACCCGCTTTGCCAGCTCGGGTCAAACCCCTCCCAGCCGCCCTGTTCATATTTCCGTTAGTGATTCTTACCCCAATCATTGTGTTTATCAGTGACAATTAAACATTTACCTCTTTGAAGCCACCAGGTTATTGGCAAACTCTGACTGGAAGGGAAAAAGGAATGTTTTTTTAATCACTGGAGATTACCATTTCTGCAGAATAAACGTATTCAGAGCACAAAGCTGCCTGGCTCCCCCCATCGCCAGCCCAGGGACACGGGAGCAGCCGGTGCAGCCGGGACCTTCCCGGAACCAGCCAGAGCCAAAGCTGAGCACAAACTGGCTTTTGAAGGACGTTTGGTGCTGGGCTGTTTGCTGGGACCGGGGCAGCCAAACCGCAGCAGCTCCGGCCCCATCACCTGCGGGCTCTGCCCGGCAGCCCCCGCCCTGTGACCGCAACAGAGGACACCAGGATTTGTCCCGACCTGGCACCCGATTTCCGCGGGAAACCTTCGCTCCACGGGACGGGGTTCGGGACAGCTGTGCCGAGCACGGAGGTGGCAGCACCGGGAAGCCACGGCCCTGCCCCAGGGATTCTCCTGTCCCCCAGCACCGGCCAGGGCAGCAAGGAATGCTCCAGTGGTGGAACCCGGGGCGAGAGGGGTCGGCCTGGGAGCGGCCGCCGATGCCACGGCTGGGCACCGCAGAGCGACAGCCACGATCCCCAACACTGTCCGGCTCCCCAGCACACGGGCACCCACCCTGACCCGGGACGTCCCGCTCCGGCCCCCCGTCTGCGGAGAACGCGCTGCCCTCCTCCACCGAGCGCAGCTCCGTCCCTCCATCGCTCCCCGCCCCCAGCATCCTCTGCTCCTCATCGCTTCTCCATCCCTCCGTCGCTCCCTCATTCTTCCCGTTTCCCTGGCAACGCCCATCTCGCGCTGGAGATCTGTCCCCTCTCTCCCTCTTATCTTTCTCCTTTCTCTTTCATCTATCTCCTCATCTCCCTCTCTATTCCAAACCTCTGTCCTTTGCTTCCCTTCTTTCTCTCTCCCTTTTCATCTCCTCCAATGTCTTCTCTATCTCAGGGTCACAATTATTTGAATCTCACTTTAAAAAAATAATCTACTTCATTAAGCACTGTGCCACCAGCTCCACTCCCGCAGCCCCCCGCGCGAGAAGGAGCCCTGCCCGTGCCCGAGCCCTACTGTGCCCCTCTGCCAAGAGCGGTACAGCTACCTGCTTTGGCCAGGCCCCGCCAGCCTTCCCCAAAAGCCCCAAACAAAGGGGAAGCAGAATTCTGCCCTCGCCCGAGCAGACGTTCAGGATGGGACAGCCAGAGCCCCCTCCCCAGCTCACCTGCCGCATCCTGCCGTTGCGGTGCTACGCCAGGGGTCCCCGCTTTGCTGGAATTTATGTGCATTTGCCATTCACTCAGACCCGTGGTTTTGGCAGGATTGGAGCAGCCCTGGGCACACACTCGCGCTCTCGGCCTCGTGTTCCACAGCGGGACCCCAGCCGGCGCTGAGCCCCGTCCGCCACCCCCTCACACCGGGAGAGCTGGTGGCTCCAGCCAACGCCTGCTCCTGTGTCTTACACCAGCCCTCAACTTCTGCCTTATTTCAAAGCAACCAGGGGAGACTAAAATTAGTGAGGAAAAGATGCTTTCTGAAAATCAGAGTGCTAGTTGCGCTGGTTTGGCCATGGGGCGCTGGAAGGACACGCCGCGCGGGAGGACGGGCTGGGGGCTCTGGGCACGGCAGAAGGAGCGGGGGCCAGGTCTGGCTCGGCAGTGCAGGGTCGCTCCCCGGAGACCGCGTCCCGTGGTGCGCAGCTCAGCCGGGAGCCGTCGGGGCAGGATCGTTCCCTGCACCAGGAACCCGCTGTGCACAGGCTGACTGTGCCAGAGCAGACGGCGGAGCCAGCGACCTGGCAAAGCCCGAAACCTGTGTTCCCTGAGCAGCCCGAGCTGCAGTGAACCTGGCTGGTGGTCGATGTCCGGAGCAGCTCGGGCTGGAGCACTCAAGGGGAGGGATCTCGTCACCCCCCACAGCCGCCTCCCTTGAGGAACTCCTCTCGCCTTGCCACTCCGCACAACACCACTTCTTCAGCACACACTGACCAAGCTTTAAGCCTGATTTATCAGCCCTGCTGCCCAGGCAGCTCTTCTGGAAGCAAGATGATGGAGCTGCTGGGAGCCCTGGATGGCGAGCTGCTGGTGGCACCAAACTGTGCTGGGGAGCAGTGGCTCGGGGACCAGCCAGGGGTCTTCCCTGAGACCCGTCCGGGACCGCCGTGGCCTTATGGACGCGTGCCAGAGCCCCCCTGCTCCTCTGCCGGGAAGGGCCCGAACGCGTGGAACCCGGCGCCCCGCAGCCCCGCGTCCTCAGACCCGAGGGCTCTCCATGGTCACTGGCCACCCTGGCACCGCTCCCCGGCACATCCCGTGGTCTCCCACGGGCAACCACGATGTTTTCCCTTCAAAATGACACAAACGCGGCCTCTCCATCCCCATCCAGCTCCTTCCTCCCCAGCGCGGCGCAGGGACACACCGGGCAGAGCTCTCGGGACGGTGCTGCCAGAGCCTGTTGTCACCTCGTGTCTGAAAATGCTGCCGCTCACTCGCACGAGAGCCCCAGCGACAGAAATAGCAATTAAATACAAGTAACTGGTGCCCAAAGGTGTGGGGCAAGCAGTGGCCAGGGGCGAGCTCAGTCGGGGCAGGGGGAGCAGCTGCTCCCCCCGGACTCCCCGTTTGTGGCACCCGCACCCCGCAACTCCCCGCACCCAGCACCCACCCACAGACCCCCCGCTCTGGGGGCTCTGGGCGTTTGGCCACAGCTTGGGACCGATGGTGTTTGCGGTGCGGAGCGGGGAGAAATCCCACCGTCCCAGCCCCGCTTCAACGGCTCTGCACAGAAACCTCGCTCTCCCTTGGAAAAAAATTTTTGCTTTTAAGTGAAATAAACAGGGAAAGAAAGACTTTCAAGTTCCTCCTTGCTGCAACGACTTCTCTTCCACATACTCCCTTTCCTCTCTGAAAATAGAAGAGCTATTCAAAAAAGACACAAGAAGAAAAAAGGAACTGAATAGAGGAAAGAGGAAAGAAAAAATGGAGCCCCAAGGGGGTGGAGAAAAACAGAATGAAAAGACAGCAAAAGTAAAGAAAAGGGATGAAAAATAAAGGAGGGGGAAGAGAGAGACAGACAGAGAAGCTTTGAAAAGAAAGAATGCTCCCAGCCTGAATACAGTGTGCATGAAAAAAAGAGCGCTTGAAAAGAAACAGCCAGATGAAATGACCTCTCATTCACAGCCCTTGCCAATCACCACCACAATGTAAATCCTTTCTTCTTTTCTGCATTCTCTCTCTTTCCAGCGGGGGCAGAGGGAAGAGGAAGAAAGGGGAGTTAATTCTCAGCACAGCAGAAAATAAATCTGCTCTTTGCTACTCCCTGAAAGAAATGCCGAGCTACTTTAAAAAATACCTCTTCCAGTAATCACACATGCAGATATGTAAAAAAGGAAATGCAGTTCTGCACAGAGCGGCTCTGGAAGGCCCGTCCTCACGCAGAAGGTCCCCCAGATGCAAAGCCGCCAGGAACAAGCACAGACCAAATCCCAGAGAAAAACGATCTGTAAGAACAAGCATGGCCCTGAAAAGCAACGGGTGCCAGGGATTGAGGTCAAGCTCCAGACCTCGCAGGGAAAGATGAGGGATGGTTGTGACAGACGCAAAACCAGGGGCCCGATTCTGGGCCAGGCGCTGCGGGTGCTGGGGGGCAGGGGAAGGTCCGGTGGGTGACGCAGACCCCACACCCTGCAGACCCCAGACCCCCAGCAGATGAAGGCGACAGCAGAGACCCCAGCCAGGAGAGCCCTGATGGGGCTGCGAACCCCAGCACCAACCCGTCTGGTTCAGCATCTTCAGCAGAGGTGGGCGGTGAACAGACCCTCATGTGTGGAGATGAACCAAACAGCACAGCAAGGAGAGAGAAACGGTAACACAGGGCAAAGGGAGCAAGAAAAGCAGTGAAAAATGCTGCAGATGGAGCCCCAAGGACAGCAGGTCCCCAGGGACATGCTGCAAGAGGCACCCTGGGTCCTGCCGCACCCCGGTCGATGTGACAGCAAAGTGGACCTGGGCTGCTCATCATCCCCTGCCCAGCATCCCCCGCCCAGCATCCCCTGCCCGGCATCCCCTGCCCGGCATCCCCTGCTCAGCATCCCCTGCCCAGCATCCCCTGCTCAGCATCCCCTGCCCGGCATCCCCTGCTCAGCATCCCCTGCCCGGCATCCCCTGCTCAGCATCCCCTGCTCGGCATCCCCCGCCCGGCATCCCCTGCTCGGCATCCCCTGCCCGGCATCCCCTGCTCAGCATCCCCTGCCCGGCATCCCCTGCTCGGCATCCCCTGCTCAGCATCCCCTGCCCGGCATCCCCTGCTCAGCATCCCCTGCTCGGCATCCCCTGCTCAGCATCCCCTGCCCGGCATCCCCTGCTCATCATCCCTTGCTCGGCATCCCCTGCTTATCATCCCCTGCTCATCATCCCCTGCTCGGCATCCCCTGCTCGGCATCCCCTGCTCAGCGTCCCCAGGCCAGGGGTTAATCATAAACTGTGAGGACTCCAGAGCGGAGCCATAAAAGTGTCTGGAGGTCAGAGGGACTGACACACACAAGCAGGAGCTCAAGCACCTTTTTATGTGTGACCCAGCTGGCTGGTTGTAAAAGGGGAAAACCAACCAAAATGCTATAAATGTGAGCTGTGTGCCACCCCAAAGGGAACAGGAGTTGCCTGACAGGATGTGAAACAACCTCTTGGGGTGAGAGGGATGAGAGAAGATCCCCCCATGGTGGGAAGACAGTGTCACTTTCAAGACCATTGCTGCCCTTATCCTTGGGAACAATTCCAACATATGTTTTATATTCTCCATGTGCAGAGCATGCCCGTGCACGGGCAGTGCTGCCCACAGGGTGACAGCTCCCAGGTCCGGCCGCCCCCTCCCCGGGCTCTGTCCTGCACGGGGCCGCAAGATCGGGGACACGGGCACCCGGGGACAGCGGATCCGTTTGTGGCAGCCGGAACTTCCAACTGAGAGCTGAAGGCCGGGAGGAAGGTGAACGCTCCGCGCTGCACGTGGTTTTGCTGGTACGTTCAGTCTCCCCACGTGCTGAGCAGCAGCTGGGAAATGCTCCCGACCCCCAGGCTGCTTCGTACTGCTGGGCCAAAACCACCGCCAAGAGGGGCTAATCTCAGCATGCTAATTAATCCCCGACCACATAATATTTCACACATAAACCTGTCAGAGCCCCCGAAGCCCCATTATCGGTGTGTGGAGCCAGGTCCTGCTGCCGGCACGGGGCGAGGAGCTGCCGGTGAGGGGACACTTCACTCTGCGTCACCTCTGCCAACTCGTGATTTTCTGGCTGTTCTGCTTTGGAGAAAACTGCCAGGAGCTGCAGCAGCCGCTGTGAGCCAGCAGCCACTGCAGGTCCCCGAGCACACACAGCACGACCCGGTTCGCTCTGAAGGGAGAAGATCCCCCGATCAGCCTTTGCGAGGGGAAATACGGCCAAAGCAGCGGGACGAACACGGGACCTCCCAGCTCAGTGTCCCCAGGAACTGGCTCCCACACACGAAATGTCCCCTGCAGAACTCAACGGTGACACCCGTGTGGGGGCAGAAATGTTAGATAAACACAGCGAGTGCACTTTTCTGTGGCTCACAGGTGAAAGGACGAGGGAGAATCAGAGCTCTGGGGCAGCCCAAGGGCTGGAGACCCAGGACCCCTGGGAACGTCCCATTTCTGATTTCTGGGCTAACAGTGCTGTCGGACACCTTGCACGCTTTTAGGAGCAGACCCGACTGCTCGTCTGCAAACGCCACATTACTTTCAGAGCCACGAGGTGAAAAATGTTTCAGCTCCTTTTCTGAGCAGCTGGAAAGGTGTTTGGAGCGTGTGGTCCAGGAAGCCGAGGGCTTTGGCAGCCCAGCCGTTGTCCTGGCGCACAGGCCACCGCAGCCGGTGCTGCCCCGCTCCGTCCCGCCAGCTCGCGGCAGCACCGGGGGGGCTCCGGCCGCGTCCCCGGCTGCAGCAAGGCCGATCCTACCTCTAATTATGCCCGTGTTCATTAGGGGCCCAGTCGAGACCGTGGCTGACGTGCCACGGTGATTTTGGTTTACTGAAGCTCAGCAAACGAGTTTCCAAGCACCAGAGTTCGCACACCGGCCCCGTCCACGACCCACCCTGCGGCGGACTGGGGACAGCGGCTTGTCCCCAATCCCCCACCCCGACCGGCGGCACCGCAGGAACACAGAGTCTGCTTCAAAATACCGAACACCATCATCAAAGGAAAAAACCCTCCAGCACGGA
The DNA here is from genome assembly GCF_036013445.1 of Caloenas nicobarica. Classification (NCBI taxonomy): domain Eukaryota; kingdom Metazoa; phylum Chordata; class Aves; order Columbiformes; family Columbidae; genus Caloenas; species Caloenas nicobarica. Next base: position 23,594,098 of record NC_088254.1, on the reverse strand, counting down.
GCCCAGCCTAACACAGATGAACAGTGTGAGGCGGTGACAGGTACAACTCAGGGCAGTGGAGCCAGTGACTGACATGGAAAACTCCCCAAGCCAGGAAGCACCGAGTCCTTAACGAAGGATAATGAACAGCTACAGGACAGGCGCTTCAGAAAACAAAGGCTGAATATGTAATTTTAGACTATGAGAGAGTGAAGTTTGTGGCTTTTCGGGGACCCATCCAGGTGATCCCTGCAGAACGGGCCCCTGCGTGAAGGACTCCATATCCCACGTCCCGCACGTTCCCAGTGACTTCAGGGGAGCAGAAATTCAGACTTTGAAATCCGAGTCCTGAAATCCATCGGACCGGAGCAGCTGTGGGCAGAGGGACAAGTGGCCGCGGGGACATTTCTGCTCTCTCGGAGCTCAGGACGTGTCCCGGGGCACTGAGCAGCCTGTGCCACTGGCAAACCCAGGCAGATTTGGGCAAAGCCGGGCAGGAGCTGCCACGGGTGCCGGGGGATGAACCCCACTGCGGAATGTGCTCGGCAGAGATTATTGTCAAATTTAACGGAAAAGGCGGTGGACAAACTGCTGGCCATGACTGAGGGGGGTGGGGATGTTTGTACTTTTTACTCATGTTATTAAATATTTTATAACGTATCCACAAGGCTGGTTTGTCTGTAGTTCTGCCTTTGCTTCGGCAGCACCAAGGGCTGGCTCACACTCGGGTCTGCTTGAGCCACCCCGGTCCCCATTTTCATTGCAATCTGCATAATTGCTGTATCTTGCACTCTTTCTTCTTACAGCAAGAAAATCCTATAAATATACAGAATATTCAGCTGTTGAAATAATTTTCTTATATGTGTCCCTTGTTGATAATCATAAAACGAAACCAAACCACTCAAAGCTCCATAAATCAAGGCTCGCTCTCTGCAGATGCATTCTGCAGTCACCCTGATGGGCTTCAAACAGCCAGGGCGGAAAACAGGGATGGATGAGGAGAAACACAGCAGAGGGGCTGGTACCACCGGCTGAAAAGGCTCTTTCAGTTCTGCCTGTGCCTCTGTATTCTAGAAAGTTGTTTTTCTCTGGAGGGCACCTGTGCCTCCAAACCCAGAGCTGCGCGGAGCCGCTGTGCCCAAGGGCCGAGCTCTGCCCAGGGAGCGCCGAACAGCCGGGAACAGAGAACACGGACGGACATCTGCGGAGCAAAGCCAAGGGGCGCAGGTCCATCTGTGACTGAAAATGGGAACTCTCGGACAGCTCGAAAAGAAAAAAAAATATTGCAACTGGTACAGAGCACAGAGATATTAAAGTTCCAATGTTATGGTGGGGGAGCGGCGAGGTGGAGAGAAACCCAGCGAGGGCGAGGAAGGGGCAGAAGGGGCAGCGGGTGGGGGGCTGCGGCCGTCGCCTCCTCGGAGGCAAAACAGCAAAGTGAATGTTAAACGAAGGCCTCCCCGAGGGAAAACAGCCCAACACCATCCTCCAGCTCACATCTTGGCGACTGTCCTGGCAGTGAGACCGCCAACACTGAGCTTAACACCCCTGCTCGGGGCTGCCCGAGCCAGAGCGAGGGCAAAGGGAGGGAAAACACCCGGGGAGCGCCAAAGAATCAAAAACTTGAAAGAAAAAGCAGGGGCAGGACAGAGCTGGCTAAAAGCTGGATATCACAGAGGAGCAATGAGCTGTCAGAGAATTGACTGGCACACGGAGCACGGACACGAGCCAGCACCGCTGCCGAGAAACAGGAAATATAAATTTAGAGGCCAGTGACGAGTGCTCTTCCTCCTCAGCGCTGCCCAGCCTTCCTCCCCTCCTCTCCCTCGCTGGGTCGGCCACGGCAGGATGGGGCTCCAGGGGCACAGCCCGGCTTCCCCAGCCCACGGTGCCGCTGGCGAGTCCCGGCTATGCCAGGAGCAAATCCAGCCGTGCCATGGTGCCGGCGGCGGGACACAGCCCCACCGCGCAGGGAAGGGTGTTAAAGGCTGCACAGCGAGCGGCGAGACCGAACGGTTTCATTTCTGCACCATTTGTGGCCTCAGCCTGCAATCCCCACGAAATTCCCCTTTTGAACCGCAATGGCTCCCACAACACCCAGCAAAGCGCGTCTGGGTGTTCAGCGCCCAGGCAGAAATACAGCTCCACATACACAAGACGTGGAAGTGAAACAATGAACACGTCCACCTGCTGCTTCCTTCTTAAAATACGTTCTTCCCCAAACTGACGTGCTGAGATAGAGCCTTTAAAGGACTGATAGATATTTCCTCCTCAGTGAAAACCCCTTTGTCTGTCACTCGCTGGCTGCTCTGTGGATACTCAGGGTTTACGTGCGGGAGGGACACGGGCTGTTTGTGGGGGCACAGGGGCCCGCGGAACACGTGGAAGAGCAAAGGACACAGCAGTGGAGAGTGTTGAGTGAGGCCATTTTAGGCCATTTTTGGGCCAGAGCTGTGCCGTGTGTTTGGCACCAATAACCCATCCCCAGGCCCCTCCAGCCCCTGCTCTGCAGGTGGGTTTCGGTGCTGCTCCCTCCGGCACCTGCTGCTTTCTCAAAACCGTGGCGATTCCTCTTAGTCAGTGTTCTCCACCAAAACGTGTCTGCTTGCACATCTGTCCTCACCAGCACGTTTCACAGCTCCTGTGTTACACCCCCAACACATCAGGACCTCCATTCCTGTGGCCTCAACCTGCCGCCACCCCCAGGGGGTTTGTCAGACCCTTCCCTGCGCCCTCCACCTGAAAACTCGGTGGTGGCATTTCCAGGTGCATCGTCCCTCCTGCTTCACTAAGGGAGCAGCATCCCACCCACCAGTGCTCCCAGCTGCAGCTGCATCCCAAAGCAGCAATGCTCAGGTCTGATTTGGGGTTGATTCAGTTAATTTTTAACCTTGTAAGATGAAGAACAGTTACAAACTTTCTTCCTTTGTAGGTTACTGCACAGCTACCCACACAAAATGCCGCGGTCACCGCACTGTGCTGCCGCTTCCCTCCTCTGAGCCAGCCCTGGAAAGCAAGCATCCCTTTTCGGGTGAACCAGGACTTCCCTCGTTTCCCCCTCCCCGCAGCTGTGCGTTCTGAGCCGCCCAGGGCCGGTGGAGACCCCGGCCGGGTGCTCCTCACTGCGCCGGCTGCTGCTCTGGGACCTCCCGGGCAGCCCTGGGAACGTGCCCCGTCCTCCATCCCCTCCCCGGCCCCGACCGCGCAGCTCCGCGTGTGACGGGACGGGACCGCGCAGCTCCGCGTGTGACGGGACCGCGCAGCTCCGCGTGTGACGGGACGGGACCGCGCAGCTCCGCGTGTGACGGGACCGCGCTCCACGTGTGACGGGACGGGACCGCGCAGCTCCGCGTGTGACGGGACGGGACCACACAGCTCTGCGTGTGACGGGACCGCGCAGCTCCGCGTGTGACGGGACGGGACCGCGCAGCTCCGCGTGTGACGGGACCGCGCTCCACGTGTGACGGGACGGGACCGCGCAGCTCCGCGTGTGACGGGACGGGACCGCGCAGCTCCGCGTGTGACGGGACCGCGCTCCGCGCCGCAGGTCCTGCCAGCTCGGGACTGCTCCGGTCCGAGACCCCCAGCTGCCATTCCCCATCTCACCCCACAGACCTGCACACACCCAGTATAACATCGTCAGCCCTCCAGCCTTGAGAAGAACATTGTCCGCTTCAAACAAAAAATAACGTGTCTTTTTTTTGTTTTTTTTTTTAAATCCATTTGTACAACCCTGATGCCCCTCGAGCCCCCAGGCTGCAGGACGTCCCTTGCTGTGGCTCCGCATCCCACCCTGCACGGCCCCCAGTGCTCCCCAGCACCTACCACCTCTTTTTTAACTCAGGAGCAAGTCCTACAAAGTTTCAAATGAACTTGCTGCAAGTTTTTCCTTGCCCTACACAAAAGAACAATCCGGACACTGCCTGTCTCCCTCATTTTCTCTGCTGTGAAATTAGAGGTGGTCTGAGAAGGAAGGAAGGAAGGAAGGAAGGAAGGAAGGAAGGGTGGGAGACGAGGCTTTTCTTCCCACTTGAGAACGTTCTCAGTGATCCAGGAGATCTGGCATCTGAAAAACAAGAAGCCTTCCTCCCCAGGTCACTTCTTTACTAAAAAAACCTGCGATACTTTGCAGGGAACATTGTACAAATGTTCAGAGAAATAGCAGGACAGCAAGAGCACAAGGGCATCGTGGAAGGTGCAGACTTTATAAAGAGCTTTTTAGGCAGGATGATTACCCGGCTTTTTGAGTTGTTTTCATTAGAAATACTTCAAGGCACTCAAGTGATGGACAGTTAAGAGTAAAGACCACCACCAGGAAAATTTAAAATCATGTTTCCCCCACCCCTTAATTTAAAGTTTGGGAAGGAAACCACACGACACGTCCGCTGTCTCAGTGGGACAGATCCCCGCTCCTGCACCCAAACCAGGGCCAAGGACAGTGGCGGACGACGAGTTTTTCAGATACAGAAACCTCCCCACAGCTCAACCCAGCGAGAGAACCTTCCCAGCCCACCCCGGGCAGCTCCAGTGCCCCGCGCTGGCCAGGGACATCGGGCTTCGGGGAAAACCGGGGGGCTGAGCTGGTCCCTCTCCCAGCACAGATCCCGCTGCTGGTGAGGACTGGGGGCAGAGGAGAGCTGTGCCCAGGGCGCGGGAGGAACATGTGGGACAGGGACAACGGGAAAACGCTCATCGCTGGATCCCAGTCCTCTGTCCCCAAGGCCAGGCCCTGCGGGAAGGCTCGGGGAGCTCGGCGGGGACTGCGGCTCATCCCGGGGGCTCCCGGCCACGCGCAAGGGACAGGACCAGGGCACTCCCAGCACTTCGCAGCAACGTTCTGCCAGGCAAACCTGCCCCGTGTCCGCGGCCAGCACGTCCCGAGCAGGGACCGGGGCTGCTCCGTGTGCTCCCACAGCGGGCAGGGGCTCCGCGGGCCAGGACAGGAGCTGCGCTCCCGCCTGCCAGCGCTCACCGTTTCACCAGGGCAGACGTAGCGGGCCAAGGGAAACCAGGACCCGCTGTGGGCAGCGGGGGGAAGGGGGAGCAGTGGTAACAAATCCGGCAGGAACCCCTTGCTCCTGGCCTGTGGGGACGGGGTCACCGCTCTGGCCTGGCTCTGGGCCGGACACCACGGACACGACCTGCTCAGCTGATGGTAACCAAACCACGAGCAAGTAGATGAATTGGAGCCTTCTCCTTAACAAAGCCTGAATGTAAAATAAACGTAAGGAGTGTGGGCAACACTCTCACTCACGAGATTCACGCCGGCACATTCTTTGCAGTACAAAACCACCGTTTTGCCTATTCCTTAATGTTTCCAGCTTTACAGTAGAGCAGGACGACACTTGTGCTCATCCCTCTCTACAGTTTCCTAAACTGTTTATCAATGAAAAACCTTCTTTGCACTGTGGTCCAATAAAACCAACTAAACCCACTTTCTCAGAGATTAAACGAAACACTGCCGATGTCAAAAGAACAAGAGGAGACATGTTCCTCAGGTACCGTGGAAGATGCGCCCACTCCCTCCACCACAGGTATCCACGTCTGATCCCCCGAGTCACCTCCCAAGTTTAGGCTGGGAATGTTTCTCGGTGTGCAGCACAGCTCAAGTTACTGTGATCTAATTTCCCATTTTATAGGGCTATAACGCGATCACTGTTCAAGGAGGGCGTTAATGGAAGCCAGCAGGAGAGGAGCCCAGCCCCGCCAGGGCGTTACCTGGGCTGTGCGCATGGTCGCTCTTGGGAGGAGGATGTCCCTGACCCCACGGTGGGGAAGCCGTCACCCAGGGGTGCGAACAGGGTGCCCTGCCGTCCCGCTGCTGAAACGGTGTTTGCTGCCACAGCTGCATCCCCCAGCCGCCTGTCAGGACTCAGTCACCCCCAGGAGCTCCAAAGGGGATGCTGGCACGAGTGTCCCTATTGCCACTCCCTTGCAATCGTGGCCCGGGGTCTCCCTCCAACCTGAGATGCATTCCTACCAAGGCTGTGGCTGGTCTGGTCAACCTGCACAAATCAGACTGAAACCATGTTTGCTGGAACTGCTGAATATTCAGCTTCATGAAGCTGGTCTGAATCTGTGATGGGAGAAGCCCCGGAGCGCAGGCCAGCAGCCCGGCGCAGTTCGGGTGCAGAGCCGCGGGAGGGTGCGCCCCGGGATGCCGCCCTCCATCACTCGCCCTCCTCTGCCCACACAGGCTGCTTACAAAGAAACTACTAACGACTGACTAATTAATTAATTATAACTAATTTAACCACTGCATCCTGTTGATTAACAGGGAGCTATCAAAGGGCTGCACAAACAAGGAGTCCCGATGAGCTGCTGTCCCCGGCAGGGGAGCAGGAGACAAAGCTGCCCCCGGCCCGACCCCCAAACCAAGACCCTCCCGTGGAGCCATCGCGGGGTCCCGACACCAGGAGGTCGGGGGCACCTCCGCGACGGAAAGCGCGACGTGGGACCGGGCAGCCTGGGCCCCGCAGAGTCACCCACCCCGTCCATTTCAGCCCCCCGCGGCCCTTTCCCTCCGTCGCTGTAAGTCCGGGCTTGCACACCCGGGACAGCCACCGCCGGGCCGCTGCCCAGCGCCCGCGAACTGTCCCCAAACTTCGGGGGCGGCCCGTGCGGGGCCCCCCGGCTTTCGCCCCCGCCCCGGTCCCCGCGGCCGTTCCGGGGCGAGGATACGCCGGGTCCGGGCACCCCCGGGGGCTGCTCGGCGACCGCCCCGATCCTCAGCCCGCTCCCTCCCCTCCGGCCATCCCACCCCCGGGCGTTCCCTGCGCGGACCCCCCGCCCCGCCGCCCCCCGGAGCCCCCGCACCGGCCGGCCCGGGGGTGCCGCTCCCTCCCGCAACAGGTACCGACCCCGGGGCCGGGGGCCGCGCCGCGCCGCCCTCCCCGCAACTTCACCGGCCCCGCCACCGCGGAGAAAGTTTGCGAGCGGCCACGGGGAAACTTGTCGGCGGGGAGCGGGGGGCGGCGGCCCCACGTGCGGAGCGGGCACCGCCGCCCCCGGGCCCCCCCCGCCTCCCGCCGCCATCGCTCCCGTCTCCGTCGCGGGGGGAAGGTGGAAGGGAAAGAGAAGGCGCCGACGCAGCGGTAACTCCCGGCTGCGGCCCGGCGGGTGCCCGCGGTGGAGGAGGTGGGGGGCGAGGGGGAGCCCGGCGGCGGGGACTCACCGTGCGCTCCCGCGGCGGCTCCGCAGGGCGCGGGGCGGCGGCGGCTCCGGGCCCGGCGCTGGGTGCGCAGGAAGGAAGAAGGAGGGAATGAGGCAGGGCTGACGTGAAGGGATGCAAAACAGCTCCTCCTAACTCGGCCGCCCGCGGCCGCCCTTTATCTCCCCGCCGTGCCCCCGCGTCCCCCCCACCAAGTTTCCCGAGCACTGAGATCTCCCCCGCCCCGTCCCCCCCAGCCCGCTCATCCCCCGGAGCCGGGTCCGCCCTCGGTACCGCGGAACAAAGCTGCGGGGCGCGGCTTGTCTGATGGTAGCGGGGATGGGGGTGCCTGACGGGGACCCCCCCTCGCTGTGCGGGGCCGGTGCGTGGTCAGGCCGGGTGGTCGCAGTCAGCCCAACCCTGCACCAGCCCCACGCAGCATCTCCTCCATGGTGACCACCCAGGACCCCCGACCTCGGGGTTTATTTTATCCTGGGGATGAGTACCCCTTCTCTTCGGGGGGGTTTACCCCATAGAGGGATGCTCAGGGGAGTGACACACAGCCCCGAGGGGCCGTGGCCGCAGAGTGGCTGATGGGACCCCACGTTCCCCGTTGGCTGCTGGGCATCGCTGCCCTCCCTGGAAACCTCGCAGGGGTCACGTTAAACCAGCTGGTGGCACAGCCCGCCCCCGCCCCCCCCCCCCCAAAAGAAAGGGATGAACAGAATTTCAGAAGATCCAGGAATCTGAAGGTCTTGTGGTGGGGAGATGCTGTTTAACCCCCCAGGGAGGCCACAACTAGCGGGGGAGGCTGAGGTCCCGCAGAGGCTGGCAGGATGGGGCTGTGGTGGCAGAAGGTGGCAGGTCCCCAAATGGGACAAGGGCCAGAAGACGGTGTGGTCAGGGGAGCGGTTGGCAACTGCCAAGTGTCTCATGGCTGCAGATGGGGGAAGGAGCTTTCGCCCCCGTCAAGAGGAGGACGAGGGTCTGCTCCTCGCGGAGGTCTTTGGGATTCGGCTGTTGTGTCGGGAGGTTCCCACTGCTGTGGAAGGCAGTGGAGCTGCACAGACCAGTCACCGCACAGTTTGTCTGAAACACAGCCCTTTGTCTGGCAGATGCACTTCTCCTTTCTAGGGGGTCATGTTCTTGGGTGAAAACGGATCTCACACCGTTCCAGCTGCAGGTGCTTGTGATCTCCTGTGCGCACCGCACGCTGGCGGCCGGGCCGCAGCCCCGGCACCTCCGGCATCTCCTGCTGCCCCGGCCAGGGCCCGGCTGGGGGAACCTTCACCCAAACCGGCCTTTCTCTCCCCAGCTTGCAGCCCGGGTGCTGCGCTGGGCATCTGTGCAAAGACCTGCAGGTGCTCCAGGATCAGGAGCAGCTGAGGGACAGTCACTCCAGCTCCCGCGGGTGCCCCGGGTGTCCCCAGGGGGCCGGGGGAAGCATGTGGAATAGCCCCGACGCCCACTGCAGCCGATCAGAATGAGGAGACACGAGGCTGCAGCCGCCTCAGCCAATCAGCACCGTGGGCCAGGAGCACCCACAGCGACTTGCAGCAGAGGATCAGAAAGTGTGTGCAGGTCTCAGCCAATCAGAGGTGAAGCCCAGAGAATCTCTGCCCCGATTGGAGGCCGAGCCAATCGCTGTCCCGGATTGAACACCCAGCCAATCGCTGTTTCTGATTGGAAGCCCAGCCAATCGCTGTCTTTGATTGGACACCCAGCTAATCCCTGCCCCGGATTGGAGGCCGAGCCGATCCCTGCCCCGGATTGAACACTCACGGATCCCCTCATCCCCTGGTGCACGCGGGTCCCCCCGACTCGGCAGAGGCCCCACCCCAGTGTGTCCAGTGTCCCTTGTCCCCTGCGGTGTCCCCGCAGCCGGCGGCCGTGTGGGGTGCGGCTCGTTAGCTGCCTGATGAGGTGTCCTGGGTGGGACCCGGGAGCTCAGAGGCTGGAGCACAAGCGTGATGGGAGCGGCTGAGGGAGCTGGGGGTTCAGCTGGAGAACAGGAGCTGAGGGGAGACCTTCTGATCTCTGACCTGCCTGAAAGGAGCTTGGAGCCAGGGGGGTCGGGCTCTGCTCCCCAGGAACAAGCAGGGAGCGGGGCTGAGGCTGCGGGGGGTCAGCCAGAGCCCCGGAACGGCCCCGCTGGTGCCGGGGGGCAGCGGCCCCGCCGGACCGGGCTCTGCTCCGGCCGCACCGCAGGCCCTGCTGGTGACCTTTGACCCCGCACAAGAGTCTCTGCCGACACGGGCGGTGGCGCTTTAAGAGAGGGCGTGGCCTGCCGCTGAGGGGCTCCGCGCGCCCTCGCGCTCCGCCGCGGTGTGGCCCCGCGCGGCCGCCGTCGCTCGGGCTGGCGCGCCCCCTGGCGGCGCAGGCGGGCGGCGGCCCGGCGTCGGTGCGGGTGCCGGTAGCGCGGTGCGGGCAGGGGCAGCGGCCGCCCGGCCCTGGACCTGCCCGTGCTCTGCCCCGGTGCGGGCCGCGAGGAACGCCTGCCGCATCCCCGGTCTGCCGCGGTGGCTGTCGGGACAGGCCCCGGTGCAGCAGCCCGGCCCCGGGAGCCCCGGGCCTTGGCGGTGGGACAGCGGCTGCGTCCCCGCCCGTTCACCGCCCGAGCGCGGCTCTGACCGTGCCCCTTCCCCGGTCCCGAGCCCCGGTGCTGCGCGGTGGCCGCGGCCGGGTCCCGGCTGCTCCGGGCCGCACGGTTTCCCGGCGCTGCCGCCCGGGCTCAGCCCACCGGGCCCCGGGGGCCGCCCCGAGCACCGCCCGCCGCCGCCGCCGCGTTTCCGGGGCGGGCGAGGGGTTTCCTGCGCGGAGGCTGCGGCAGCGACGGCCCCGGTTGTGCCCCCGGCCCGGCCCGGCCCGGCCCGCCGCCGGGATGATCAACGCCATCCTGGTGTTCAACAACCACGGGAAGCCGCGGCTCGTCCGCTTCTACCAGCACCTGGTGCGGCCCGGGGCTGCGGGGCGGGGCCGGTGGGGAGCGGGGAGCCCGGGCCCGGTCCCTCGGGGTGTCCCGTGGCCGGGTTAATCCCCACGGCTGTGCCCTGGTGCTGGGGACCGGTGCCGCCAGCGCACGGTGTCCCTCGGGGCAGCGGGGACAGCAGCGGCCCTGGGCCCACGGGTGCCTGTTCTTGCCCCCGGGCAGGCGGAGGAGGTCCAGCAGCAGATCATCCGAGAGACTTTCCACCTGGTGCTGAAGCGGGACGACCACATCTGCAACTTCCTGGAGTGCGGCAGGTAACCCCTGCCCTCCCACTGGGGTCCGCGCGGGGCTGTCCCCTCGTCCCCCCGCAGCCCTTCATCTCTCCCCGTGTCTCCGCAGCCTGTTTGGTGGCTCAGACTACAAGCTGATCTACCGGCACTACGCCACACTGTACTTCGTGTTCTGCGTGGACTCCTCGGAGAGCGAGCTGGGCATCCTGGACCTCATCCAGGTCGGTCTGTGCCGGGGTTCCTGCCCGGGGGCGGCCGCTCGCTCAGCCCCGTGCGGCTGGCGGCACCGTCCCCCAAAGCGCAGTCCTTGCCGAGTGACCCAGCCCCAAACCTTTGGGGTGCATGTTGTGTCTGTGGCATCTCTGTACTGGCTCTTCTGGCAGTGACTGAGGAGCCGTTCGGGGCTGCGATGGGGAGCGGGATCTGCCCACGCATTAGCCGATGCACAGCTCCTCCACCTGGAAGCAGCGGGGGAAGTCAATCTGAATTAATGTCTTTAAAAAACAGAATTACAGAGTCATTTAGGTTGGAAAAGACCCCTAAGATTACTGAGTACAACTGTTAATCGTGGAACCACAGAATACCAGATAGGAAAGGGCCTCATCTGGTCCAGCCTTCCTTGGCACAAGCCTGGCCTAGGCCAAGCTGGCCTAGTACCCTGCCCAGCTGAGTCCTAAAGTGTCTCATGTTGGATAGCCCACAGCTTCCCTGGGGAGATTATTCCAATGATTGATTGTTCTTGTTGTGAACAATTTTGCTTTTGTGTCCAGTCGGAGCCTCCCCAGCAGTAACTTGTACCATCGCCCCTCGTCTTTTCCACGTGACTCCTTGTACAAAGGGAGTCTCCAGCTTCTTTGTAGCCACCCTTGAAATACCGAACACGATGCTGAGGTCTCCTGTCTCAAGGCTGAACAAGCCCAGGTCTCTCAGCCTTTCCTCACATTGCGGCTGCCTCATTATTGGATCATCTCTGTGGCCCTTCCTTGTCCCCTCTCCAGCCCATCCATATCTGTTTTGCACAGCAGGGACTGAAACTGAACACAGGATTCCAGCTGTGGCCTGACAAGCACTGAGCAGAGCGGGATGATGCCCTTGCTGCTGCAGCCCAGCATCCCCTTGGCCTTTTCCACAGCAGCAGCACCCCGGTTGCTTGTGGATCTGCTTCTCCCCCACATCCCTTCCCCAGAGCTGTCCAGATCCCAGCCTGTGCTGTACTCCTGGCTTGTGTTTTCCCAGGTGCAGCACCTTACACATGTCCTTGTTGAACTTAACAAGGTTCTTGTCACCCACTCTTCCAGTCTGTCCGGTCCTTCCTGCGGGGTGGCTGTTCTGACAAGGTGTCCGTCCCTTCTGATGTGCCCACCCCCCCACCCAGTTTGGTGTCATCCGCAAACAAAGTGTTAACCCAGCACTGCCAAGGCCACCACTAAACTGTGTCCCTAAGAGCCTCATTTCTGTGTCTGTTCAACCCCTCCAGGGATGGTGTATCCACCACCGCCCTGGGCAGCCTGTTCCAATGCCCCACAGCCCTTTGGGGAAGAAATTGTTCCCCAGATCCAACCTCAACCTCCCCTGGTGCAACTTGAGGCCGTTTCCTCTGGTCCTGGCGCTTGTTCCTGGGGAGCAGAGCCCGACCCCCCTGGCTCCAAGCTCCTTTCAGGCAGGTCAGAGATCAGAAGGTCTCCCCTCAGCTCCTGTTCTCCAGCTGAACCCCCAGCTCCCTCAGCCGCTCCCATCACACTTGTGCTCCAGCCCCTTCCCCAGCTCCGTTCCCTTCTCTCAACTCACTCCAGCACCTCAGGGCCTTTCTTGGCATGAGGGGCCCAAAACTACAAGTGCGTTTTAAAAATTGTATTCAAAAAAATTGTGTTGAAAATTGTGTTCAAAAACTGTGGATTTGTAATGTGACCTTTGGTAAATCCAGCTGACAGCCGGTGTTCAAGAAGAGACCAGACAACGTGCTCAGACACATCGTGTAAATTTTGGGGTTGTCACATGCAGGGACAGGACTTAGACTCGATCATCCTTGTGGCTTCATTCCAACTCAGGACATTCTGTGAGTGTCAGCACAGAGCTGGCAGGAGCCGCCTGCCCTGCTCAGTCACCTGCTCTGTGCTCACACCGTTCCTGTAACTCGGCTCCTTTCTGGCTGTTCGGTCAGCCCTGCCCGGCACACGGTGACCAGCCCGCACTGCAGTGGATCAGGACACCCACACCCAGGATTTCCCCCAGAAATGTTTGGGTGCCCTGGGGCTGCCTGTGTGTGCCTTGGGAACATCCCTGCCTGGAGGGAGCTAGGGTTGCTGAGCAGGTTTTGTCCCCTCTGGAGTGACAGCCCAGGGCACAGTGGGTGGTTGGGGCTGCAGGTTTCTATGCCTGTGGGGCTGTGTGGGAAATATCTCACTGTGGTCTCCTGCGCTGACCTTCCTTCCTGCACCCCAGGTGTTCGTGGAAACGCTGGACAAGTGCTTTGAGAACGTCTGCGAGCTGGACCTCATCTTCCACATGGACAAGGTGGGTTGTGGGCTCCGTGTGCTGCTTGGGCCAGCACCGCTGTCCCCTGTGCCCTGCCCTCCACAGCCTGCACGCCTTGAGCTCAGGAGCCTTTCAGAGGGGCCGTTGGTGTGTTCGGGGTCGCTTTTTGGGGAGAGGATGGAATCCTGGGTGGAGAAGTTGTCAGCGCGGGGTCTTCTCAAGCTGCTCAGTCCTGTCCCCTGGGAGGTGCGGTGCTGGGCTCTGCGCCGACCCTCCATGGGGACTCCGTTGCCGCAGGGCGGCTGCTCTTGGCCGTGGCACAGCGATGGGGTGGGCTGGTGGCTGCCGCTGGTGCTGGGTGACCGTGCGGCTGAGTGACAGGGATCCGTGCTGGGGCTGTCAGGCTGGTGCGGTGGAGCTGGGCAGGCTGCGGCGCTGTGCCCGGTGTTTGCCTCTCTGTGCCCTGGGACCCCTTGGGAGTCCTGGGGACGTTTCACTAGAGCTGCAGGAAAAAAGAGGAAAAGAACAATGGGAATGTTTGGAACACAAAGTGTTTAGTAAACTTCAGTTTGAGCCACAACCTTTAATGCTTCCTCTTTAGCCGGACAGAGTTTCTGGGTGGAAACTCCTCTTTGATCATCTTATAGATCGAGCTGAAGATAGCCAGGACTGAGCTTGGAGAAAGGAGAGACTCAGCTGACTTGTGCTGCTTGAGTGCTGGACTTGTGTTGCTGTTGATAAGGGTTTTCTTGCTTTGTTGAACACAAAGCATGCCAACAAAAAGAGGAGTGGGAAAAAATAAGGCTGCAAAATGTTCCCTTGCTGCTGGCAATTCCAACTTGTGAACTCTGGCAGAGAAATGCAGTTAGCAAATCTTCTTAGAAGGCAATCTGGATCAACTGGAGGCATCAGCAACTGCTTAAGTAAGAATTTGATTTCATAATTTGCCTGGCGGTAAACTTTCAGAAACGTTACAACTGATTATCTCATCAGCAAAGCATTCTTATCAAAGTGGGCAACAGGAGAGGCAGAAGGAAGGAGAACCTGTGGGGAGCACGTTGGCAGCCGCCCAGGTCACCTCTGGCCACATCTGGGCCAGGACACGCTCTCGGCTACTGGTTCTGTGGCGTGACCGTGACCCCTGCAGCCCCTGGGCAGGGGAGATGCCCCTGTTGCTGGTGGGTTTGCCAGCAGCAGCGGGGTTGCCCTGGCTCTGAGCTCTCCTGCCAGCTGAGGGGTTCAGTGGGCTGGGAGCCGGGAGGGGTTCTGGCCGGGGAGCCCCTGGGCTCGGGTACCCCGGGGCTCTCCGGCGGTTTTGCTTCCTGTCCTGTGCTCCCACTGCTTCCCATCCTCAACTTCAGACCTTGGCCACTATCAACTGGTCCTTCCCTCTCTCTTTCCGTATTTGCCGTGTATTTATTCCCTAGATGTGCTCATGTTGGGTGCCCGTGCTCCCAGGAGCTGGGCTGTGTTGTGGGGGTGCTGCAATCCCCGGGGTGTCCTGCAGTCCCTGGGGTGTCCTGTTCCCGCTCTGTCCCCTCGCTGCCAGGGCAGGGCTGTCTGCGCCGCGATGCCCCCGGGGGCTCTGCCCCAGGACTCGGCTGTGCCACAGGCTGAGCCGGGCACGGTGCCGTCCCCGCGCTGGCACAGGGACTGCAGAGCTGGGGACCTCCCGAGGAGAACAGGAGGAACGAGGCCAAGGTCAGCAGGAGGCGGGAGTTTGCTGAGCAGAGACTCTGGCTGTGAACACCCTGACCCCAGCGGGCCCTGGCTGGGATTTGAGTGCAGCCTTGTCTGGGTCCTGGGATTTTCTGTTCTTGCCTTAAGATGCACCTTGCACTCATGTGCAGCACAGAGTCCGTGAAATCGGAGCTGCTGGCGGTTTCAGGTCCCTGCTCCTGCCGCGAGCAGCTGGATGGGGCTGTTGGGTCTGCGGTTCTCAGGCACCAGTGGCACCAGTAACACCAGTGCTGTCAGGCTGTCAGCTGTGGAAGAGCTGCAGGGATCCCTCTTTCACAAGGGGAGGCTGGAGCCGGGGGCCTCAGAGGAGGCTCTTGCAGCCCCTGCTCGTGCTTCATATCTCGGAGAACGTGGGTTCCTCTGGGCAGCTGCAAGGTCCCAGAGAGGACACGGTTCGTTTGGGAAGTGATGTGTTTCTGTTTGCAAAACAAAACTTGCTTGGGATTTCTGCCCTCTTGGTCTTGGTCCAACTTGTGCCGAAGCCAGATCTTGAAGGAAGAATGTTTCCTGCAGCCCAGATACTCCCCTGGTGCGGGAGCTGTGGCTGGTGTGGTGTCCAGGGCTGCGCTGGGGACAGCGATTCCAGCGCTGCGGGGTCCTAGGTTGGTGCTGCATCCCTGTGCGGTGCTGGTCCCGCACACGCTGCCGCTGTCAGAGCAGGACGGGACCGGGGAGCCCTGCGGGATGTCACGTTCACCCTACACACAAAGCTGGGTTTCCAGCACATTCTCTGGCGTGCTTTATTTTTCACAGCATTGCCCTGGTAGTGTTTCCCACAGCATTTACAAGTATGACATGCCCTCATGAGGCCATAAAACAGTATAATAACTTAACCATCTTCTAGTAACAGCCTATTTCACAGAAGTAACCAGAAACCCATAAATGCATTATCTGTGTGTGGTGGTTGCTGGGAGCTGCTGACGTGGCAGGAGCCGGTGCTGGGCGGCAGGGCCGGGGGTGCTGCACAGCCCGGCATGGGGCTGCCCGTGTTTTACTGCTTTGCAAACCACGATGGGCCCTTCCCGTGCCACGCTGGGGGTGTCGCTCCCCCCGGCTGGGGCTGCGGGAGGGAGCAGCTCGCTGCCCCGTGTCAGCCATGGACCCCAGCAGACTCTCAGTAGTTCGGTGCTTTTTGTGTGCATGTCACAGTCCCGTCTTTCCTGAGAGAAAGTGAAGAAGGGCTGAGCGGAGGTGTTGAGGTGGTCCGGCCAGGCTGGGCCAGCACCGGGTGGGACCTGGGTGCTCCGGGCGCTGTGCGGTGGCTCTGGCAGGTGACGTTTGCCCCCTCCCCACTGGCTGGTGTCCTCTAGAGCAGAGATACAAGCAGTAACTGGGGCCGCTGGACCCCCACGCTGAGGACCGTGGCCTCCTGCTGCCGGGGCTGTGTGGGCTGAGGCGGGGATGGGGTTGGATTTTGGGTCTTTTGGGGAAATTCCAGCCCTGAGGCGGTTCCCCAGCTGCTGCACGGTGAGCGGGGCTGGGTTCATGGGTTCACTGCTCCCGTCCCCCGGCAGGTCCACCACATCCTGCAGGAGGTGGTGATCGGCGGGATGGTGCTGGAGACCAACATGAACGAGATCGTGGCGCAGGTGGAGGCGCAGAGCAAGCTGGAGAAGGCGGAGGTGAGTGGCGATGCCGCAACTGTCCCCACGGAGGCCCGTGTTCTCTGGGGTGCCATGTACAGGGTGTCCCCAGTGTCCCCAGTCTCTGCCTGAGTCCTTGGGGAGGGGGCTGGGGATGTTTCAGGAGCGTAGGGAGCAGCCCGAGTGTGGCAATAGCTGTTCCATCAAGGTTAACAACCCGAGGCCTTGAAAGGTTTATTGCCCCTGTTTGTGCTGCTGTGAAGATGCAGCAGGGACACACCACGGTGTCCCCGCCGCTCCCTGTCCTGCTATTGATAGGCCGGGTCCATCAGCGGGCTGGGAGGGATGCGGGGGCTGCTCCCCTGAGCTGTGCAGAGGGACACGGCCGGGGGCTCGGGGGGCAGAGCAGCCCGGGGCGGGCTCGGTTTGGGGATGCTCCTGCAGCAAAGTGTGGGGCTGAGCTGGGAGCAGGGGGCTGCGGGGCGAGGGGCTGGAGTCTCTGGTCACTGTCCCTTCTGTTGGCAGGGAGGCCTCTCGGCTGCTCCTTCCCGCGCCGTGTCGGCTGTGAAGAACATCAACCTGCCCGAGATCCCCCGCAACATCAACATTGGAGACATCAACATCAAAGTGCCCAACCTGTCACAGTTCATGTGAGCGTCCCGTGGCGGGGGCTGCCCTCACCTGCCGGCCACAGCCGGGGCTGCCTGGGTACCAGCACTGGGCTCCGCGGGGCTCCCCCAGCCGGGCCTCTGTCCCTGTGGCACACGGTGGGTCTGGGGTCCTGCGGGGGCCGGGCTGGCTGCAGCGGTGGGCAGGGCAATGGGACTCAGCAAGGGTGCGGTGGTGCTGCCCACCTGGCTGTCCCCTTGGGCCTGGGCTCTGTTCTGGTGTCCCCACAACACGGGTGGCTTTTTGTCACCCCCTCCCCCTGGGTGCGCAGCCTCTCCCCTCGCCGTGGGGGGAAGAGCCGGGTCCTGCCTCTCCCAGCACTTCTTGGAATGTGGAAATGCACCTGTAGCTGGTGGCTCCCGGCAGAGCTGTGGGTTGTCCTCTCCTCAGCCTCCTGGGACTGGGCTGTCCCCTGCCCCACATCCCCGTGTCCCCACACCTGCCCCAGCTCTGGCACCCCAGGCTGGGGTGGGGATCCATGGGGGTGCTCGTGGGAGCTGCTGTGAGCTCAGAGCCAGGCAGGGACTGGGCTGGTGGGTCCCTGTGTCCTAATAAACCATCGTCTGAACCTGTGTCTGCTGTGGGTGCTGCTGGCCCGGCCCTGGGGGGAGCCCGGGAGGGGCTGGGGGACACTGCACAGTGGGGTCTCTCGGCCGGTGGGGCTGGAGCCCGGGCTGCTGCGTGGGGGTGAGAAATGGAGGGGTCCTGCAGCTGCTCAGCCTGGGCTCCGGGGCAGGTCCCTGCCTGCACTCTGCCCTCCCCGGGCAGGCCGAGGGGGTAGCGCGATGGCCCCGCTTGGGCTGTGACAGCGACGTCCCCTGCTCTGGGCCTTTCGGGGCAGGGTCACCAGTCTGCAACCCGTGGGCGCCTGCTGTCCCCCTGCCAGCTCTCCTGCATTCCTGCTGCTGAGCATCCCTGCTCTGTGCTCAGGGCAGCTGTGTATGGCTCGGTGGGGCATGTGGGGCTGGGGTGAGCCCTGGAGGCAGGTCCTGGAGGGGTCTGAGTGAGCATGGTGATGGGATGGCCAGGCACTGAGGTCCCTGCGCCGTGGGGCTGCTCGAGCCCGTGCCCTGGGCTCCACCACGGCTCCATCTGGCCACCAGCCTCGGGGCCCCTTCCCCTGCTTCCCTCCAGCTGCACTTCGGGCTCTGCCTCCACTTCCCCTGGCAGGGAAACCGTGACTCTGCCTGGAAGGAATTTTCCTGCTGTCTCCCCTCCCTGCAGCTTAACCCTTCCCCAGCTGGCCACGAGCCATGGCCAGCGGCTGGCGGAGGTCAAGGAGCTGGGCAACCCGCTGCTGCTTCTCCGGCAGCCGCCTCCTCCTCCTGCCGGCTGCCGGAGCAGTGCGGTGGGGGCAGCAGCTGAGCGGTGCCTGGGTCTGTCCTGGGCTGGGACACAGGGTCTGGCAGGTGCTGGGATGGTCAGAGGGGAAAACTCCGGCTTGCGCCACGGTGAGGAACTCGGTGTGGTGCCCATGTCCCACTCTGCTGCAGCCGGGGACACGGGGGTGCCGGGGGTCGGGCTGGCGCAGGCGGCGCTGATGGCACGGCAATCCCTGGTGCAGGATGTGTCCAGCCACACGCGCTTCCTCTGCACCGAGGAGATGTTTGTGCACAGCCGCCTCCGGTAACGGCTCCAGCTCTGTCCCCGGCCCACATCCTGCCGGTGCCCGGCTCTGCAGGAGGCTGAGGACGGCGCTGGGCAGGGTGAGTCCCCAGCTGCTCCATGTCCCCTGCCACGGCAGAATCGGGCAGAGATTTCCCCGTTTCCCACCCAGGGCTGCAGCCCTGGCCCCTGTGGCCACGGGACTGTGCAGAAGCGTGCCCGGGGCTGAGGTGGCCTTGCCAGCCCAGGCTCCTTGGGGCAGCGTGCTGCCTGCCGGGACCCTGCGTCCTGCCCGGGACCGGAGCCCGGGTGCCCTGCAGAGGGAGGGGGGAGGCCGTGCTGAGGTGAGAGCTGGCCCTGCTGCGGGCAGCAGCATTCCTGCCCGGGGCAGGGTGCGATACTCCCCGTGCTGGCAGTGGTTTGTGTTCCCAGGGGGCCACAGCCGGGTCACCAGCCCCTCCACACCCCGAGGCAAGCTGGGGGACACATCGGGCAGGGGCTGCCTGGGGCTCCGTGCTCCCCTGTCCCAGCTGCCCGTGTGTCTGGACACGGGAGATGTGGCTGGGTCTGGCTCCCAGCTCCAGCCCCTGTGCCCAGCCCAGCCAGGCTGTGATTTGGCACCTCCGGGTGCTGGATTTCACCCAGCTCAGCCGGGGCTTGCTCACAGGATCGTGACCCCCAGCTCCAGGGCCCCCTCCCCGGCAGCGCAGGGGGAGCAGGCGGTGGCGCCTGGCACTGGCCCAGCCCGCGCAGGTACTTGCCACAGGGGATAAGTGTTTGCCTTGCCAAGCCCAGGGCCTGGCCCCGCACCCGCTGTGCCGAGTCGCTCCCGATCGGGCAGACCTGGGGCCTGGTGCCCCGGGGTGCTGCACCCCTCAAACCCTCCGTGCCCCCACTGCAGAACCAGGCTGCCCACAGGGACTGGGATGGCTCTGAGCCCAGCGCCGCCGGGGCAGGGGGTGCCGGGGGGCTGGGTGGGGGGCACTCCCCAAGCAGCGACACCACTCCCAGTGTATGTGGGTGCTCTGGGGAGGGGGCACAGCCCAGCTTGGCTGCTGCTGGGTGATGGCTTGTGCCCTTCCCCGCCACCTCCCTGGCTGAGTGTGCTGGCCGAGGTGGGGGGTGTGAGGGAGGGGACCCCCCAGCAGGACCCCGGTGGGGCTCTGGGGTGTAGGGGCTGGGCGGGTGGGGTCAGTATATCCCCAGCAACAGCCACCACGGTCTCCAGGCTGTGTCGGTCTCTGATGCACACCCCTAACACCTCTCAGCAGAGGTGAGGGGGTCCCGCAGCCCCAAAGGACTGGAGGCGTCTTCCCCAGCAGAGACCCCTGACCTTGTCCCTGCATTGTGCTGGGGCCGGACCCCCCACTCCCCCCGCTGCCCCGGCCCCCCCAGCCGTGCCCCAGCAGCCCTGGCCGGCCAGCAGCCCAGGGGTTAAGGGGGGAGGTTCGGGTTCCTTCCCCTGCAGCTTTAGGAGGAAATTTTCCTCCCGCTGGCGGCTGAGGAGCTGAGGCGCCCGGAGCCGAGTGCAGGCAGGGTGCGGGCAGGGCACGGGCAGGGCGCAAACAGGGTGCCCTGCCGGGGACGAGGTGGGCAGAAGCCCCCCTGCCCCTCTCGCTGTGCAACTGAGTGCAGGAAGGTGAGTGGGGGGCGATGCCGCTGCCCAGACCCTGAGCCGGGGGTCCTGGGGGCCCGAGCGGGGCTGGGCTGTGCGGGTGCTGTGGAGGTCAGCAGTGAGTCCATGGGCTTGTGTGTTCGGAGCTGCAGGGCTCATGCACGGGGGTTACAAAGCCCATATGTGATGGGGTTTGGGGGTGCATGGGGTTATGGAGGGCTCTGGGGTGTGTGGGGTGATGGGGTGTGTGGGGCCACAGCTTCAAGAGAGCTGCATGTCCCTCTCCATCTGTGCCCCGGGTGCCTGGGTGTGGGACGTGGCACACGCATGTGGGACATGGGACACGCGTGTGCGCCATCTGCGAGTGCTCCCTGGGGGGAGGCTGTGCAGGGGGAGCAGGACCCTGCCTGTGCTGGGGCAGGGGCTGCCGGTGGCATGGGGGGCTGTGGGCAGCTGGGGAGGGGGCTCAGGGGAGGACACGGGGACTGGCTGGTGTTACTGGGCGAGCAGTGTGTGCGGGGCTGAGCTGGGGTGGTGCCACATGCCGTGCCCAAGGGGTCTGTGTGTGGGGCCAGTGCTGGCAGGGGCACAGTGTGCCCATTGCGTGCGATGGGGATGCGCGGGGTGCCCGGCACCCTCCTGGCTGGCTGTGGCCCCCATCCCGGGGAGCTGTCGCAGCCGTTCCCCAAACCCTGTGCCTTCGGCCAAAGCATGGGCAGGGAGCAGGGCAGAGTGCGTCTGTGCCACAACCCTGCGCACAGCACTGGCCGGCCAGGCCGTGGCGACAGCCAGGCTCTGCAGGGCAGGGGTGCCTGGGGACACGGCAGCATCCCGAGGCTGCTCTGCCGGCACGGTGACACCGGCGGGGGCAGCTGGGTGGAGGCAAACAGGGCACAGTTCCCTGAGGACACTGCTCAGCAGTGCCAGGTTCCCCCTTCCCCCAGAGCTGAGGTTCCCAGCAGGTCCTGCCCACGTCACCTGTGGGAGAGTTGGGACAAGGAGTTTCTGTTCCCAGGAGAAGGTGCAGCACCTCCCCTCCCCACACTGCTCCGCATGGGACTTGGCTCCCTGGCTGTCTGCTGTGCCCACTCTGTCCCCCAGGCTGGAGAAGCCTCTGGCAGAGCTCCCAGGGTGACCCGCACAGCTGGGGGGCTTGGGCTGCTCCCACTGCCCAACCAGAGAGCTCCAGAGCAGCGTGTGCTGCTGCCCTGCACCCCGAGCCCCCCATGTTTGCTTGGCTGCAGCCAGGCCCCCGCAGGGGCTCCGTGCCGTGGGGCGCAGGCGAGGCTGAGCCGTGGGACCCCTCTCTCCCAGCCCTGGGCCCTGGCTCTCCCGGGCTGTGGCTGGTGGGAGGGTGAGCGTTGCCTGTGGCCTGCGCAGGCTGCTGGGCTGGGCTCAGGGGCCCCGGAGTTTGAACTCGGATGCGAGCGGGGTGATGCGACCCTGGACTTTGAGAGGGCTGCGGGCAGAGCGGGCTCCTCCCCAGCGTGGCCCCAGCTGCACCACGCTGCCCGGACCCTCTGCAACCTGACTGTGACCACCCGCTCTGTCCCTCCTTCTGCAGGGCCGGGCCAGTGCTCGGGAGGGACGTCGGCAGCCCCAGCCGGTGCCCGCTCCTGCGCTGCCCATCCCGATGGTGCAATCTCAAGCTGCTGGTCTTGTCCTGTGCTGCAGCGGCACCGGCTCTTAGTGCCTGTGCAAGGCTGGGAGGCAGGCACATGGAAAGCTCATCCCAGGGGCCGGTGCCACCTGGAGCCTCATGGTTGTTTAATACTTCACCCATTAACTTGGACTAATAAACCCCGTGGGAGCGAGAGGCTAAAAGCCGTGCCAGCGGGCAGCACCTCCTCCGTGAGCCGCGCTCCCGCAGCCCTGCCATGGCTGCCGGCTTCTTCATCAGCAAGAGCGTGGGCATCGCGGCCATCGTGCTGGGCCTGGGTGCCACGGCCACCATCATTGCACTCTCGGTGGTGTACGCCCAGGAGAAGAACAAGGTGACAAATGCTGGCACTGATGACACGGCCACCACGGCTGCCACCACCACGGCTGCCACCACCACGGCTGCCACCACCGTCCCTGGTGAGCTCTGGAACCAGTGGAGGCTGCCAAAGACACTGATGCCGGAGTCCTACGAGGTGACCCTGCAGCCCTTCCTGAAGCCCGCGGACAACAGCACGTACATCTTCAAGGGCAACAGCAGTGTGGTCTTCCTCTGCGTGGAAGCCACCGACCTGATCCTCATCCACAGCAACAAGCTGAACTACACGCTGCAAGGAGACTTCCTCACCTCGCTGCAGGTGCTGGACAGCTCCAGCGTGCCGTCCATCACCAGGACCTGGCTGGAGACCTCCACCCAGTACCTGGTGGTGCAGCTGGAGGCTCCGCTGCAGCAGGGCCAGCGCTACCGCCTCGTCAGCAGCTTCACGGGGGAGCTGGCCGACGACCTGGCCGGCTTCTACCGCAGCGAATATGAGGATGAGTCAGGCGTGAGGTGAGTGGAGGGCAGGGGGCTGGGGGGGCACGGGGCTGGACTCAGGGTGGCAGGAGGCACATGCTGGGTTTGGGGCTTGTCTCCCACTGGGATGGCGGGATGGGTGTGGGGAGCCTCTGTGCCCCCCTGCGTCCACATCCACCCCAGTGGGGACAGGATGGGGGAGTAGGCGGGGCGCAGGGTGAGCGGAGGGACCTGGGTGTGCCAGCCACGGCAGAGCCCCCCAGCAATGACGGGGTTTGCTGGCAGGAAGGTGGTGGCCACCACGCAGATGCAGGCGCCCTACGCACGGAAAGCCTTCCCCTGCTTCGACGAGCCGGCCATGAAAGCCAACTTCACGGTGACGCTGATCCACCCGTCCGACCACCATGCCATTTCCAACATGCCCCCCAGGAGTGAGTGGGGTGGGGGGAGCCCCGGGGGGGTCTGGGGGCCCGGCGGGGCTGCAGAGTCACCCCTCTCCCTCCGCTCCCCACAGGCACCTGGCAGCAGGAGATTGACGGGGAGATGTGGAACGTCACGGAGTTTGAGACCACCCCCAAAATGTCCACCTACCTGCTGGCCTTCATCGTCAGCCAGTTCAGCTACGTGCACAACACCTCGGAGAATGTGCTGGTAGGCTGGGGCTGGGGCAGCCCCCTGCCTGGGGCTCTGAGCCCAGGCAGTGCCTGAGCCCCACGTCTGCCCCTCCAGATCCGCATCTGGGGCCGCAGTGAGGCCATCGCTGAGGGCCAGGGCGAGTACGCACTCCAGGTCACCGGCCCCATCCTCAAGTTCTTTGAGAGGCACTACAACACAGCATACCCGCTGCCCAAGTCCGGTGGGTGCTGTGGGGTGCCCGGGGCGCTGGCTGGAGCCACCAGCTGTGGCGGGGGTCAGTCCAGCACCCTGGCAGCGGCACATCAACGGGACCCCTCCATCCCCAGACCAGGTCGGCCTCCCTGACTTCAGTGCGGGTGCGATGGAGAACTGGGGGCTGGTGACCTACCGGGAGAACGCACTGCTCTACGACAACACCTACTCCTCCATCGGCAACAAGGAGCGGGTGGTGACCGTCATCGCCCACGAGCTGGCCCACCAGGTACCTGCCGTGCCCCCCGCCTGCCCCGCAGGCGGCTGAACTGGGCTGACATGACGCTGTGTCCCCCCCAAAGTGGTTCGGGAACCTGGTGACGCTGCGGTGGTGGAACGACCTGTGGCTGAATGAGGGATTCGCCTCCTACGTGGAATACCTGGGTGCCGACTCGGCCGAGGAGTCCTGGGGCATCGTGAGTTGGGGGCAGCAGGCAGCGGTGCGGGCGGGGGGTGCGGGCAGGGGGTGCGGACACCCCCTGCACCCTGCGGGCTGCCCCTGCTGCCAGGAGGGCTCGCGCAGGGCTGAGGCAGGTGCCGGCGCTCCCCACGCAGAAAGACCTGATGGTGCTGAACGAGGTGTACACGGTGATGGAGACAGACGCCCTGACCACCTCCCACCCACTCTCCTTCCAAGAGGACGAGATCAACACCCCGGCCGAGATCAGCGAGGTCTTCGACACCATTGCCTACAGCAAGGTGGGTGTGCGAGCCACAGGTGCTCGGGGACCGGCTGGTGGTCCCAGGGCAGGGGGTGGGCTGCAGGGTGCCCCTCTCACCTGCCATCTCCGCAGGGAGCATCGGTGCTGCGGATGCTCTCTGACTTCCTCACCGAGGACGTGTTCAAGGAGGGGCTGCAGGTGAGGCCCTGCCAGTGCCGGCGGGCACCGAGCCCCGGTGCAGGTGGGGTGGCCTGTGGCAAGGCCCCCCCCAGGTGCTCTGTGTGTGTCCTGCACCCTGGCCCTGCCCCTGCCCACCTGTCTGTCCTGCTGCTCTCCCGCAGTCCTACCTCCACACCTTTGCCTACGGAAACACCGTCTACACGGACCTCTGGCTGCATTTGCAAGAGGTAGGAGGGGACTGGCTGCTCCCAGCTGCTCCCCCCAGCCCAGCCCCTTCCCCACCGTGGGCCCCTGGCACTGCTGACCGTGGCACTGCTCTCCCTGCAGGCTGTTGAGAACAACAATGTCTCACTGCCCGACAACATCAGCAACATCATGGACCGCTGGACGCTGCAGATGGGCTTCCCCGTGGTGACCGTCAACACCAGCACCGGCACCATCACCCAGAAACACTTCCTGCTGGACCCCACGTCCGAGGTGCAGAGATCCTCCGTCTTCAAGTGAGTGGGGTGGGGGGCTGTCGGTGGCGCGGGGGCCGGAGGGGCTGGGGGCGAGGGACGATCCCACTGTCTGCCTGTCCCCGGCACAGCTACACATGGATCGTCCCCATCACCTGGAAGACGAGCGAGACCGTTGGCGCTGACAGGTACTGGCTGACCCAAGTCTCAGGTACGGCGCGCCCTGGGAGCGGGGGTCCCACTGCCACCTCCCCTGCCCCGCGGAGGTCGAGGTCCCCCAGGGGGGCACTGGTGGGGGGAGCAGGTGGGGGCTGGCTGTGACAGACCCTCCTCTTCCCTTCCCAGCAACCAACGAGCAGTTCAGGGTGAGCAGCCCCAACTGGCTCCTGCTGAACCTCAACGTCAGCGGGTACTTCCGCGTCAACTACAACCAGGAGAACTGGGACCAGCTCCTCGAGCAGCTCTCCAGCGACCCCCAGGTACACGGGGCTGGCCAGGGCCCCCCACGGACCCACACACCCCCTGCACCCACACACCCCACTCGGGGCTGCCCTGAGATGCCCACTCTGCCCTCCCCAGGCCATCCCCGTGATCAACCGTGCCCAGATCATCGATGACGCCTTTAACCTGGCCAGGTGAGCCGTGCCACTGCCCAGTGCCCACTGGGGCGAGGGGACTGGCAGGGTGGGTGCCCTGGGAGCGGGCAGCATGTGGGGCATGGGACTGACAGTGCCCTCACCCCTCGCAGGGCCAAGTACGTCAACGTGACCTTGGCCTTGGACACCACGCGGTTCCTGAGCCAGGAGACAGAGTACATGCCCTGGGAGGCGGCGCTCAACAACCTCCAGTACTTCCAGCTGATGTTTGACCGCAGTGAGGTCTTCGGGGTGATGACGGTGAGCGGTGCCACCGCAGCGGGTCCTGCCACTCGGCAGAGCCCTGTGCGAGGGGAATGGGGCCGAGGGGCTGGGTCTGCACCCAGAGCTGGGGGGGCTGCTGCTGGTGCCACGGCACTGACTGTCCTCCTGCCCCCAGAAATACATACATCAACAGGTGACGCCCCTCTTCAACTACTACAAGAACATCACCCATGACTGGGACACCAGACCCAGTGGCCTGACGGACCAGTGAGTGCTGCGGCCCTGGGGATGGGCTGGACCCCGGGAGTGTCCCTGACCACACTGGAACCATCACCCCAATGTGCACTGGGGAGCGGGAATGGCCCTGCTGGTGGCCCGGCACCCTCCAGTTGGTGCCCGGCTGCTGTGAGCTGGTCCCCAGCACAGCCCTGTTCCCCCAGGTACAATGAGATCAATGCCATCAACACAGCCTGCTCCTATGGCATCGCCGAGTGCCAGCAGCTGGCCACCACGTACTTCAACGACTGGAAGTCAAATGTCACCAGGAACCCGTGAGTCCCCAGGGTGCCCCAATGCCATGGTGGGCAGCTGGGCTGGGCACGACATGGGGCTCCCAGCTGAGCCATGTCCTCTCTCCCGCAGGGTGCCCCCGAACCTGCGCTCCTCCATCTACTGCAGCATGGTGGCCACGGGCGGGGAGGAAGCCTGGGCCTTCATCTGGGACCGGTTCCGAGAGGCCACGGTCGTGTCCGAGGCCGACAAGCTCCGCACAGCTCTCTCCTGCAGTCCCCACCCCTGGATCCTCAACCGGTGGGTGCGGGGTCCTGGCTGGGTGCTGTGGCTCTGTCCTGGCTGTCCCCTCACCTGGCACTGTCCCCCCAGGTACCTGCAGTACGCCGTGGACTCCAGCAAGATCCGCAGGCAGGATGCCACCTCCACCATCAACAGCATCGCCAGCAACGTGGTGGGGCAGCCTCTGGCCTGGGACTTCATCCGCAGCAACTGGAGGACGCTCTTCAACCAGTGAGCACCGTGTGGGGGTTGGGGGGGCTGGCTGGGGTGGGCAGCATCCCCCGTCCACCTGTGCCCCTCAGGGGTGCCACTGTCCCTTCCCCTGGCTGTGTGGGGTCAGGGCAGCTGTGGCTGCTGGTGCTGCTGTGCCCAGGCCCCCGGCTCAGCCAGCCCTCGTGCTCCCCCAGGTACGGGGGCAGCTCCTTCTCCTTCTCCCGGCTGATCTTAGCGGTGACCCAGAGGTTTTCCACGGAGTATGAGCTACAGCAGGTGAGGCTGGACCCTGACAGGGTCTGTGGGACCAGGCACCAGGCGCCCCAGCAGGAGCAGGGACACGGCTCTGCGCTGCTGGCACCTGGCAACCTGCCCTTGGCCAGCAGCCCCTGGGAGGGGGCTCCTGCCCCTGCCCCTCATTTGCCCAGGGGTCTGGGCAGCTTCTGTCCCTGTCCTGGGCTGCCAGGAGCTGTTGGGAGCTGCTGGGGGCTTCCAGGGCGCTCCACACCTGCTCCAGCCCCCCTTCTCCCCGGCAGCTGGAGCAGTTCAAGGCAGAGAACCAGGACATCGGTTTCGGGTCGGGAACGCGGGCGCTGGAGCAGGCGCTGGAGAGGACCCGCACCAACATCAACTGGGTGAAGGAGAACCAGGCAACGGTGCTGGCCTGGTTCCAGAGCGCGACTGAGACCACCCGCAGCTAACCCTGCGCCCTGGCCACCGCCTACCCTCCTCCCGGCACGGCTGGGGCTGCTGGCACGGGCTGGGCCAGCGGGACTCAGCCCGAAGCTCCCGGAGCCCCTGGCCCCGCGCCTGGGCTGGACCCCCCCCCACTCCCCACCTCTGCTCACTCCATCCCCTCAGCCCCCAGCCCCAAATGCTCCCCCCAGGCCAGCTGGGGGTCCTCTGCTGCTGCTGAGGGGCAGGGGCTGCTGCCCGCGGGCAGGGCCTGGTGCCTGTATGATGGGCAGCGATGGGGGACGGGGGGCTTTGGGCTGCGGGGGGGCCCGCTGCCCTCAGCTGCCTGGGACAGCGGCTGGGCCCCACGGGCTACTGTGAGGCCTGGGATCAATAAAGGCTGCATGGCAGCGTTCACCCGCGATGCTGGATGCTGGGAACAGGGGGCACGCACGGGGGCACGGGACATGTGCCGGCTCTGTGGGGCCGGTGTGGGGGGCTGCACTGGGGCCCGGGCAGGAGGCGCCTGGGATCCCGTGGTGGGCATGGGGAGGGGGCTGGGGACACAGAGCCCCTCAGGCCGTTAGAAGCCTGGTGCTAAGTGGCTCTGGGGGCTTTGCTGACGCCAGCCCCCCGGCCCCTCCGTCTGACAGCTGTGTGCAAGCTCTCCTGCTGGGCCCTGGCCCCGCGCAGTGCCCAGGGGTCCCCACCACCCTGGGACCAGGATGTCCCCACATGGTCCCAGGTCCCTGAAGGGACAGAGCTGGATGGTTTGAACACAAGGACGGGTCGGGACTTGACAGGTGGGTGGGAGCCGCCCTTCCCATCAGTGGGGCTGGGGAAGTCCCTGGCTGGTGAGTCCCTCTGTCACCCCAGCTCTGGGGATATCTCTGAGCTGTGGGGTGGGCTTGGAGGGGGCAGCGAGCCCCCGGCCCACAGACAGCTCCTGGCTGTGTGTGGGGGTGCCCGGGCCCAGAGTGCAGCAAGGCGGGGGCTCTGCAGTAACGAGTCGGGGTGCAGCGAGCGGGGTCCTCCAGTAATGAGTCGGGGTGCAGCAGTACACAGCAGCTTTAATGAGGAGCCCTCCCCGGTGTCCCTCCTGTGCGGCTCTGTGCCATGGCCACACTGCTGTCCCCTGTGCTGCCATATGGCTGGGAGTGCAGGATCAGCTCCACCACCCCCAGTGCCGTGCTGGGGTGCAGCTGGGCGGGATGGGGGCTGCACGAGGGGCCAGGGAGACGAGCCTGTCTGGGGGCGGTGGGCTGCTGAGCTGTGCAGAAAGAGCTGCGTCAGGTGAGCGGCCATGGGGGTCCCCTGCCCGCCGCCCTGTGCCCAGGCTGGCTCCCTGGCTCAGCACCATCGCACTGTGCCCCCCATGGCAGGCAGGTGGCTTTGCTGGTGCAACCCTGCCCACACCCCACGGGGACCATCCACCCCATCCCCGTCCTGCCTGTCCCCAGGCTCCCCCAGCCCCGCTGCCCGTGAGGGTGGTGGGTGCAGGAGCAGGGCCCGGGCAGGGGAGGGGGCTGTGTGTACCTGGCCACGCGCAGGCAGCTGGGAGCAGCATATGGGGGTCCCAGGGGGTCCCGTGTCCGTCACTGCTGCCCCGGGAGGCTGTAGGGGGCTGCAGGCTCCAGGCAGCAGGAAGAAGCTGTCCCAGTCCCTTTGGCTGTGTTGCATCTCCAGGGGAGCTCCAGCGGGGTCACGGCTCTGAGGCTGTGGGACAGTGATGGCCAGGACCCCAAGACGGAGCCAGAGGTCATGTGCAGCTCTGAGGGGGTCTCCATCCCAGGGATGTAGGGGGGCAACCCCCAGCCCCCCAGCCCCATGTCAGAAGCCCTGTGCAGCTCTGCGGGTGTCCCTGCCGTGGGAGGTGACCCCCAGCCCACAGTGCCAGAGGCCAAAGCATCCTGTGGGGCCGGGGCCGGTGGGTGCAGGTGGGGGGCCGGGGGCTGGCAGCACCCCAGGCCCGGGGGGCAGAGGGGGCAGTGCCGGGGGGCCGCCCCCCGCCGCCGAGCCAGCGCCTCCTCGCTGAGCCCCAGCAGGGCCGAGAGGTGGGCGATGTAGCGGATGGCGAGGCGCAGGGTCTCGATCTTGGTCAGGCTCTGCCCCGCAGGTGCCAGTGCAGGCGGCAGGTAGTGCCGCAGCCGCAGCAGCGCCTGCGCCAGCCGCCGCATCCGCAGCTTCTCCCGCTCGCTGGCGCTCTGCCGCGGGCCGCCTGGCCCCCTACACCGCCCCACCTCAGCCCCGCCGCCCCGCCAGCCCCCGGCCCCCGGCCACCGACCCCACGGGGGACATGGGGACATGCCAGGGGGATTCGCAGAAGGGGCAGGAGGGGAGGCATTGGGGAGGGCCCTGGCCTGGTCCCAGAGCAGGTCACAGCCCACCGGGGAATGGAGGCCCTGGGGCAGGAGTGGGGCTGGGGGTCCGGCCATGGCTGGGGTCTGCTCTGCTGCCCGTGTCTGGGGGTGCCCAGGCAGCTTTATGCAGGGCCAGGGGGGTGAGGTGACACCTTTGTGACCACCTGGAGGTGTCAAAACCTACGGAGCCAGGCTGGGGCCGGCCGGGAGCCTGGGAATGCCAGGCCCATTTGCAGAGGTGTCAGTTCTGACTCCTCTGGCCCTTAATTGGCGCTGCCCGGCGCTGGGAAGTGTGCAGGGACCAATTCACACGGCCATGAGAGATGCTAATGCACCCACCAGCCCTGCCAGCACCCGCATCGCCCTCCCTGGTGGCTCTGCCAGGCCGGGGCTCTGCGGGGACAGTGGGGACTTGACCTTCCAGTGCTGGGACCCTGAGCATCTGGCCCTGTCACCCAGCGGTGTCCCCACACCTTCCCTGCCCTGCGCACAGCTCCCAGCTCTCATGGGTGTGCTCCCAGCTCCAGCCAGCTCCCCGAGGGGCAGGGGTACGAGGGGATGCAGCAGCCAGGCTGGGGCAGCGGTGGTGGGACCCATGTGCTCCCCTCCTGGGTGATGTCCCTGCACTGGGCCATGCTGCCTCAGTCTCCCTGACCCCATGGGATGCACGGCTGCTCTGGGGGCACGGGTCCAAGCCAGGCACCAGTGACCTGGGGAGGGCTTTGGCCAGAGGCACGGTCAGGAGGCTCCACAGCTCACCCAGTGCCCTCACCACATCCTCGCCATGCCCTGTGCCCACCCTCCACCAACACAGACAGGCGTGATGTGGGGGACTCCATCTCCCCCGAGGAGTGAGGGGCTGCGGGCTCTCCCCAGAGAGGGCTCTGACCCCACGGCCAGCGCTGTCACGGCCCAGCCTCGCTCCAGCACTTGTCTAAATACAGAGGGAGGTGGGAAGCAGCTGCCCAGCAGGGCCGCAGAACTCATTACCCGGGAGCTCATCAGCTAATGAGACCCAGGAGGGGGCCTGGGAACGGGGGGGAGAGCAAGGCCAGGGCAGAGCCAGGGGCTGTGCGGGGAATGGACCATGTCGCTGGGTGCAGAGCGTTCCACAGATCCCCCTGCCACGCTCCTGGGATGCGGTGCCGCCGGACCCCTGCTGCAGCCCGCAGCCCCCATCCCCAGAGCTGGGATGGTGTCAGACCTCTGTGCACCCGGAACGTGCTGTGGGTCCAGGTTGGCACCGGCACCCTTGGACCTTGGCCGGGGCAGCAGCACCGCACTTCCTCCAGCGAGAGGGCAAAGGGGATTAGCAGCAATTAACTGGCGTTTTTGTGCCGGGTCTGCGGCGCCTGCGGGGAGATAACAGCCAGTTTAGATGCCAATATCCTCATGGTGCCTGGCAGGCAGCGTGAGTGCTGGGAGTGGGGCTCAGCCAGCAGCTGGGCTGCAGGGGTGACACCTCGGGGTGCACGTGGCTCTGGGTGCTGTGGCGTGCTTGGTGGCAGGAAGGAACTGTGGGGGGGAGCCCCTGCACGGCTGGATGCCCATGCCCTGCAACACAGGCGCGACGGAGCTTTGAAATGCCAGCGATGCCCCTGCCCAGGCTCCCCACAGGGCCGGGGCACCCGGGACTGCTGTGGGGCTGAGCAGTGTGCCCGGCTCTGGCGAGCGCAGCCAGGATGGCAGGAGCGCTTGGCTGGTGGTGAGCGATAACAGGATTTACCTCGTCACCTCTGTGTCATGGCATTGCCAAGGAAAACTGAACAAGCTTCATGTGACCACTGGGAAACACGAGCCTGTGAACAATGAGGCGCTGGCTCACCCTGAGGAGGGGCCGGCCCTGCACCCCCCGCAGGCACCGTGCCCTGTGCTGGCTCTGTGCCCCGTGCCTGCCTCTGTGCCTGGTGCCTGGTACTGCACAGGGGCTGTGCACCCCCAGAATGGGGGTCTCATACCCACCGCCATACCCCTGGGGCTGTGCACCCCCAGAATGGGGGTCCTGTGCATACCCGGTATGGGGGTCCCGTGCCCACTGCCGTGCACTTTGCCATGTGGGGGTCACGTACTCCGAGGCATGACGGAGTGGCGCTGCCGGTGTCCTGCCCCCCCCGCCCGCTCCCTGATTGATTTTCCTTCCCGCGGCGGGGCCGGGTTTCCCTGGAAACCTTCGCACCCGCCGGCACCGACACCTGCGGGGCCTGGGAACGCGGCGGGGGGGCCCCTCCCAGCCCCGCCCCTCGCGGGGGGGTCGCCGCGCCCGCGCCGCCGCTCCGCGCACCCGCCGGTGCCGAGCACGGTGGCGGCTCCGCGCCGGGCTCAGCGGGCGGCCGCGCTCATTAGGGGCAGCGTGTGAAACGCCATTAGCGGGGGCTGCGGGGGACCTGCCGCGGGGGGGCGGCCGGGCTGTGGCCCCCCCGGGCTGTGCCCCCCGGCACCGGGCACGGGGTCAGTGTCCCGCAGAGCTGCGCTGGGCACCGGGGCTGCCCGGCTGGGGCCGCGCTGCGCTGGGGACGCGGGGACCTGGAGCTGGCACTGCTGCGGCTCACACCCGCTGCCAGCCCCACTGCACAGCCCGCTGCCAGCCCCACTGCACAGCCCACTGCAGCCCTTGCTAAAAGCCTTGCTACAAATCCCACTGCAGCCCCCGCATGGGGCCCAAGCCCCATCCTCAGGGTGGTGCGGGGGGCTGGCATTGCTGGGGGGGTGGGCAGCACAGAGCAGCCTCACACTGCTGGGGTAAAATTTGTCACCCGCCTGTTCAAAGCCGGCTGCCCTCGTCCCCCACCACCCCAGCCTTTGAAGTGCTGCTGATGCAGCCACGAAGGTGCCACTTCACACCTCCAGCCCTGCATAAAGCCGGGGCAGCCGGGGGACGCCGGCACACGGCCCCACCGCAATGGCCCGCTCGGCAGCTCCAGGCCTCCCGCTCCCCACCGCAGCCCTGCTGCAGGACTGGGGCTGCCGCGGGCCCCCAGACCCCGAGGGCTACAGCAGCAGCTCGCCCGCACCCTCGCCTGACTCCTGCGGCCTCTCGTCCCCTGCTGCTGCCCGGGCACCCTGCTGCAGCCCCGCCACCCCCCGCCTGCGGGGCGGCCCTGGGGGCAGGAAGGGGGTCCGGGGCCTGGGGCCGGGGGGGCCGCGGCAGAGCGCCAGCGAGCGGGAGAAGCTGCGGATGCGGCGGCTGGCGCAGGCGCTGCTGCGGCTGCGGCACTACCTGCCGCCTGCACTGGCACCCGCGGGGCAGAGCCTGACCAAGATCGAGACCCTGCGCCTCGCCATCCGCTACATCGCCCACCTCTCGGCCCTGCTGGGGCTCAGCGAGGAGGTGCTGGCTCGGCGGCGGGGGGCGGCCCCCCGGCACTGCCCCCTCTGCCCCCCGGGCCTGGGGTGCTGCCAGCCCCTGGCCCCCCACCTGCACCCACTGGTCCCACAGGATGCTTTGGCCTCTGGCACTGTGGGCTGGGGGTCACCTCCCACGGCAGGGACACCCCCAGAGCTGCACAGGGCTTCTGACATGAGGCTGGGGGGCTGGGGGTCGCCCCCCTATGGCCCTGCTGTGGACACCTCCCCAGAGGTGCTTGGGGTTCCCGACATGGGAATGGGGGCCTGGGGGTCGCCCCCCTACATCCCTGCAATGGAGACCCCTTCGGAGCTGCATGAGGCTGTCACCTCCAACGTGTCCTCCTGGCTGTCCCCTCCTCGCTGCGCAGGGGCAGGAGCCCCCCTGGACCTCCCTGGTGACCCCCTCCTGGATGCGGGGCTGATGCTGCCTGAGTTCGTGGATGCAGGGACAGTCACCCAGGTATGTGCAGGGCTCAGCCTCCCCGGTGCGCTCAAAGCCCTCAGCCCTTGGCTTGGGGCAGTGTGGGGCCTGGTTTTCGGGTAACAACAGCCTCGTGGGGGGTTGGGAATGGAGAGGTGTCCCCTCTCCTCCCTGCAGTGGGTGCATGTGGATCCTTTAAACTGCTCCCATCCTTCCCTGTGCCACCCTCTCTCGTGTTTGTCGGGTTCCCATCAGCTGGGACAGACCTGGGGCTCTGGTCCCGCTTGTCCCTGACCTGGAGCCCTCCTGGTTGCTGGGGTCTGTCACCCCCCATTCATGCTCCCTCCTGCTCCCTGCCCTGGCCAGTCACCCTCTCGCCCCCCTCTGTCCCCCAGGAGCTCTCTGCAGACCTGCTCTCTCTCTTGGAGGCTCTGGTCCCGCCACAGCACCAGGACTGACCCGCAGCACCTGGCACCACACGGCCCCACGATGCACTGTCCGGATTCCTGCAGCTCAGGGGATGCATTTTCCCCGTCGGACATGGGAGGTGGCGGGGACGAGCTGCCTGTGGTGTGAGCCCAGAGCTGTGCTGGACATGCTGTGGCAGCTGCGACTGTACATAAATAAACCCTTGTGCCCCACCGTGTGTCACCGCGTGGCTGTTCCCGCGGCAGGAACGGGTACAGGATGGTGTGCGGCATCTCCAGGCCACCGCGTTGGCTCCGGGAGCAGCTCTGGGGCTGGGGGACGGCAGAGCTGGTGGAACCCCCACTGTGCAGTGGGGCAGGCCATGGACATCCCACCGGAGTGGGCAGGGGCTCAGCACGGAGCTGGCACCGCCATGCCGGGGGGCTGGGGGCCACGGCACACAGCTGTGGGGCAGCTGGACAGCATCTGGGAAAGCGATTGCGGGGGGGCATTGGGAGAGACACGTCCCTGCTGGGGAGGGGTCACCAGCACCCTCCAGATCTGGCCCTGGGGCTCAGTGTGAGAGCCCCCACAGCGCGGATTAAATGTGGGGTTTGAGGTCCAGCAACAGGGGACGGGCTGGGGTGTGGGGCTGAGGCTGAACGTGTCGGGCTGGAGACCCCACAGGTGGAGGGGAACAGGGGGGCTGCGGGGGGACCCCTCTGCCCCCAGCCCTGTCGGCGGTTCCCTGCGGGGTGCAGGGCCGGAGGGTCCAGCACAGGGACCCGGGGGGCCCTTCTCCGCCCACTCCGGGGCTCGGGGGCAGGGGTTCTGCAGGGCTAATGAGCCCCACTTATCTGTGAAATGACTTGCTAATCACGTTAATTCCCTCTGCCGGGGCGGGGGGCGAAGCCTTTGAAATGCAAAGCAGCTGCCCTGCCCTTCCCCAGGCTGCGGCTGCCCCCGACGAGCGCTCAGGGGACCCGAGGACACGCTCCAGCCCTGTGTACATTTGTGTGCATGTGTGTGTATGCACATGTGTGCATCGACAGGAATGTGCGAGTCTCTGTGTGTGTGAATGCTGTGCACACTCCCCTGTCTGTGTGTGTGTGAGCACCGTGTGCACTCCTCTGTCCGTGTGTGAGTGAGCGCTGTGCACACTCCCCTGTGTGTGTGTGTGGGTGGCACAGGTTGAAGGACCACGCTGTTCTGAGCGGGCTGGCTGCGTCAAGCAGCAACCTGAGCTGCCAAGGGCATCCCACCAGCACCCGCTGAGCGTGGCCTGACAGTGGGCACGGAGGTGGCTGCAGGCACCGGCACCATAGCGGTACCTGTCCTGCTCCCCCGCTCTGCTGCCGGAGCAGGAGCCCTCGGTGCGGAGCCCCAGCAGCGCATGAGCAGCGGCCCTGCCATGGGTGGTGCTGGGCAGGACGCTCTGGCTGGAGGTGAGGTGGAAGGTGCGGGCGTCTGGTTCCTGGGAGCTCTGGCATCAGGCTGAGAGGGTCCCCATCCCCATGCAGGGCTATGAGGGATGCTGTGGGGTGCGGATGGATGGGCAGCAGGAATGGCCTGGGGTAGGCGGTGGGTTGGGCTCTGCTTCTGCCCTGCCTGGTGCCAAGGACCCCTGCAGCTCTGGGGTGTGGGGGGGCTCTGGGGCTGCTGGGGGCTCTGGAGGAGCCGCAGGATGCAGAGAGCAGCTGAGGATGAGAATGCAGTGAGCTGGGGTGGGGGGTTGTGGCAAAGGAACCTGCCCTGGGCGGGGACCCGGGCTCCAGGGGACAGGACCTACTATGCTGAGGGTGACCTGTCCCCCCAGAGCCCCACGCCAGACCGCCACTGCCCATTGCAGCAGGAGGGGGCTGGCTGGACCCAGACCCCGCACTGGGGAACGCCAGCGCGGAGCCCCCTGGCGGTCTGTCCTCCCC
The DNA here is from genome assembly GCF_036013445.1 of Caloenas nicobarica. NCBI lineage: Eukaryota > Metazoa > Chordata > Aves > Columbiformes > Columbidae > Caloenas > Caloenas nicobarica. The sequence continues at coordinate 23,558,421 of NC_088254.1, read as the reverse complement.
CGAGCGGGGCTGTGCCTGGAGCCCCCCGGCCGAGAGCGGCGAGGAGCCCCTGCGGCTGCCCACCTTCTCCCCCGCCGCCCAGGCCCGCGTGGCCGTCACCTTCGCCCTCTTTGCCTTCTCGGCCGGCTGCAACCTGGCGGTGCTGCGGGCGGCGGGGGCCCGCGGAGGCAGCCGGCGCTCCCACATCCGCCTCCTGCTGCTGCACCTGGCAGCCGCCGACCTGCTGGTGACGGTGGCGGTGATGCCGCTGGATGCCGTCTGGAACATCACGCTGCAGTGGCAGGCGGGCGACTTGGCCTGCCGCCTGCTCATGTACCTGCGGCTGCTGGCCATGTACGCCTCTGCCTTTGTCACCGTGGTCATCAGCCTGGACCGGCAGGCCGCCATCCTGCGCCCGCTGGCCATCGCCCGTGCCCGCAGGAGGAACCGCATCATGCTCTACATCGCCTGGCTCCTCAGCGCGGGGCTCTCAGTGCCACAGGTACCCATCCCAGCGTCTGACCCCCAGTTCCAGCGGTCCTGGCTCGGTACCCTGGTGCCTTGAGGAGACATGGAACCCCCATCACCCCGTGGTCCCCAGGGGAGTGCCACCGTCCCACCTCTGCTCTGCCCCCAGCTCTTCCTCTTCCGCACGGTCACTCTCCGGCCCCCGCACAACTTCACCCAGTGCACCACGCGCGGCAGCTTCCCCCAGCCCTGGCACGAGACCGTCTACAACATGCTGGGCTTCGCCTGCCTCTTCCTGCTGCCGCTGCTCATCATGCTCTGCTGCTATGCGCGCATCCTCCTGGAGATCTCCCGGCGCATGGGATCCAGCCTCTGTGAGTGTCCCCATGCCCGGGGCTTCGCAGGGACGCTGGGGCGGTGGGAACAGGGGGAGCCCTGGCCAGGGCTGTGCAGGGACCCCGCAGCCCTCCCTCAGGGCACGGGGTCCCTGTCCCAGCCAGGCTGCTGAGCATCCCTCACTCACGGGCCATGTCCCCCTAGTCTCCTCGCGGGACATGTCACTGCGCCGCTCCAGGAACAACATCCCGCGGGCACGGCTGCGCATGCTGAAGATGAGCCTGGTCATTGTCTCCTCCTTCATCCTCTGCTGGACCCCCTACTACCTGCTGGGACTGTGGCACTGGTTCTGCCCACGGGCCATGGAGAAGAGGGTCTCGCCAGCCCTCACCCACATCCTCTTCATCTTCGGCCTCTTCAACGCCTGCCTGGACCCCATCACCTACGGGCTCTTCACCATCCCCTTCCGGGGGGGCTGGGGCTGCCCCTGTGGTCACGGCCCCAAGCCCCAGCCCCCGTCCCTGGCCACCGGCTCCTTCCGCTGCTCGGCCTCCTCCCTGCCGCCCAAGCGGGGTGTCGCGGGGGCGTGGGGGCAGCGGGTGCCCCCTGGGACGGGGCTGCCTGACAGGGCTGGCTCCTGCCAGAGCAGCTCCCTGTGAGCCGGGCATGGCCCTGTGCCCATGGAGACACCCCGGGGTGCTCAGCAGGAACCAGGGCTGTGGGCACAAGGGGACCAGTGACAGGAGGGACCTGGTGGGGTCGGGGCTGCTGCTGCTCTCTTCTGTGCCCCAAAGTGCCTCTGTGAGTGGTGGGGCCAGCGTTGGTCCCCCCAGTCCTCTCTCTGTGTCAGCTGAGCCCTGCACAGCTGTTGGAGCAGAGCCCAGCACAGCAATAAAGTGTCCCGGGGTCACCTCCTGTCCTGCCTGTGTCCTGGGCCGTGAGCTGGGGTCCCCAGAGCCAGTGCTGCTGGGGACAGGCTAGTGGGAGCCCCGGCCTGTTAGCCCCAGGGGTGGCTGGTTCAGAGTTGGTCCTGGCTGCTCCTGTCCCTGCCCTGGGTGCTCCCAGGGCCCCGGGAGGGGCAGCTCTCAGGGTCCCCCACAGGCTGGCCAGGGCTGGTGCTGCTCTCCCTGCAGCAGCTGCTGGGGCGGTTCGTCCCCCTGAAGCTCCTGGTCCCTGGTGGTGGCACAGGGCTGGCAGCAGCCCCGGAGCTGTGCTCCCCACCACAGTCTTGCAAACACCAGCAGCTCCGCTCCAAACGGGAGCTCTCGGCTCCTGCCCAAGGTCATTGCAGGACCCGGCTGCTCCCGGCTGCGCGGCAACGGCGCCAAGGCCAGTGCTGCCGCAGGAGCTGGTGCAGCTGCCAGGGCTGGGGAGGAGGGGGCTACAGCCCCGGGCCTCGAGCAGGGGCTGGGGGTGCCTGAGCCCCTCGCACCCCCAGCACCCTGGAGTAGTCGGTCTGAGCCTTCCCCCAGGGCAGGGCTGCAGTAACTGCTGCACTAAAATATCCCCTCTCAGACAGGGCTTTGCAAGGGCCGGGGGGGAACTGGCATCACCGAGGTGGGTGCTGAGCTGTCTGCAGAGTGGAGGGGGCCGAGTGCCACGGCCATCCCTGGCTGCCCCTCCCGGGTGCCCAATAACAGCAGTGCAGACCACCGTCACAGGGGTTTATTACGAAGTGGCAAAGTCAGATGCTGGCAGTGCTGCCCCGGCTCCACAGGCGCAATCCCGTGCTGCTCAGGGCTCCTGGGGCTCTCGTCGGGGTCTCTGTTTGGTGGGGCTCCAGGGAATGGGGCTGCAGTCGCAGGGACACAGGGGGTCCTCGCTGCTGCTGGGGCACGGATGGGGCTCCCTCAGCACGGGGGGCAGAGCTGTGCCTGCTCCTGCTCTGCTGGGCACAGCGGGATGCACGGGGGGGCCAAGCCCCAGGTGTGGACTCATGTAAGCATGAAAATACCATCTGGTATGGGAGGCGCTGCTCACTCCCGCGGCAGAGAAGGATTTGGGAAATGCTTCGCTGTGAGGATAGGGGCTTGCACAGCAATGGAAACAGTCAAGCAAAAAGCCCCTGCTGAAACCTCACCTCCGTTTTTGAGCCAGCAGCTGTGGGATGCTGCTGCCAGCCCTGGCCCTGCTGCGGGGACACCCTGCCTGCTGCGGGGAGATGGGGCAGCTGTGCTCACGGCTCTGCCTGCAGCTCAGGGCCCGCAGCCGGCAGACAGCTCTGCTCCGGGCTGGCAGCAGGTGGGCTCGGGGCAGGAGCGCTCAGGAGGTGGGTGCTGGGGGTGCTGGAGGGTCAGCATTGCCCTGTCCCCTTGCTGGCCTGGGCAGAGCTCCTGATCTTTCAGGGTGTGTATGGGCAGCGAGGGTCTCGCTGGCCGCCAGGCTGCACCTTGCAGTCCCATCGGGCTCTGAAGGGGCACCAGGTGTCAGACAAGAGGCTGGAGCATCGATGCCAAACCCCAGCACACCCACCCGCTGCCCTGGTGGAGCCGGCGAGCGGGGAGAGACCGGCCAGGTGAGAGGACAGGGCGGCAAGGCAAGCACGGGAAGAGTGGGGAGTGATGCTGGAGGGAATTTGCTGGGGGCCGCCTGTGCTTTGGTGACTATTTTCCATCCGGCTCAGCAGCATCACGTCCTCCCATATCCCCCCAGCCACCTCCCCATGGCAGCACCTTGCAGAAAATAGAGGTAAAGCCTGAGCCAGGAGAACGCTGCCATCCTGCTTCCCCCGGCACTTCGGGCACAGCATGGCTGTGGCTCTAGGTGCCGGCCCCGCCGCTGCCGGGTCTCTTCTCAGTGAAGAAGCTTTTGAGCAGCATCACTTGCCCGATGCTGACCACAAAGAGGATGAGGGTTTCCCCCACTGACCAGTATGAGACTCGGCCGTTGAGGTCTTCGGCTCTGCTCCGGTCCTGCGCTTCCCGCAGGCGGTAGTGGGTCTGGGAGTCGATCACCGTGTTCAGAGCCTCGTGGATGGTGACGCAGGCAGACTCCATCTGAGGAGACAAGCACGCTCCGTTGCTCCTGCAGGCCGGGGCTGGCAGCCGAGGGAGCTGGGGACGGTGCTGGGGCACCCAGAGCAGGACAGCAGCGGTTCTGCTCAGAGGGGCAGCACCACAGACTGTCTGGCAGAGCGAGCCTGCTGCGAGCACTGGGGCACAGCCAAGAGCCCTGATGAGGTGCTGGGGGCTAAGGGCAGGGTCTGGGTCCCAGCCCAGGGGGCAGTCATCCCTGTGGGCTCACAGGGTGGAAAAGCTTTGCTGCACTTCCCTTGTACGGGATGGAAACTGGGTGCTCAGGCTGGGGGAGATTCATACCCAGAGCAGTCCTCCCTGTCCCCTTCTGCCCACACTGCTGAGAGGAGGACGTGGCATGTGTGTGGTGGGGCGGCTGGCTGGCGGTTGGCACTTCTGCATTTGGCAGAGGGGAAGGGGTACGAGCCCCTAACTGCCGTCCTGTGGGGCCGTTTGGCCGCAAGCAGGAGCTGCAGCAGGATGTTCCTCCCGCGGCAGCGTGCAGGGACCCACCTGTGTCAGGGCGGTGACGCGGTTGCTCATGTCAGGCAGGATCGGTGGCTCATCGCCCACCTGGAAGTCGAAGTAGACAGTTTTGTGGGAGAAGGTGGAGAACTCATTGCTGAAGCAGAAGGTGTAGACGCCCTCCACTTCGGTGCGGTGCGAGAAGCTGTCGTACTGCTTCTTGGTCTCCTTATAGACTGTCCTGCCGTTGGGGTCTTCCACATAGCAGTCCACATCATAGTGTCCCCCGGTGATCACCTGCACAAGGAGATGCAGGTGGCACCTGCTGAACCACGTGGCGAGACCCTTCCAGCGCGGATGGAGCAGCTCTGCCTGGCCCCATGCCTGTGTGCACAGCCGGGCGCACACGGCAGCACCCTGCCCGTGGCTGCCTGCCACGGGACGGGGCCAGGCCCAGGGAAACCTGTGCCCCACGGTGCCCGGAGCTCAGGGGGGTGCCTGGACAGGGGGATAGTGCTGACGGCTGGGTCAGGGACTCCTGTGGCCACTGTGGGCACATCCCAGTACCAGCTTTGGGGTGGGCACTGGGTCAGGGCTGGGAATGTCTCCTGGCGCAGCATGGGGGGAGCTGGGGGGTGCATGGGGCCCTGCTGGGGCTCTGCGGGGCACGGCAGTGGCACGGGCACGGGCAGGGGCCCATGCAGGGGCGGGGGCACAGGCAGGGGCAAGGAGCGGGCAGGAGAGCACGGGCGGGGCGGTACCTGATAGTCCAGCGTGAACTTGAGGCCGCGCTGCAGCTCCTGGTGGAAGCACTGCCTGGCGCTGTCGGGCAGCTCGAAGGTCAGCTCGGTGCCGCCGGCCCGGCCGGCCCGCAGCGCGCACAGCAGCGCGGCCAGCGCCAGCACCCGCGCCGCGACCCGCGTCCCCATCGTCGTCTCCATCATCATCCCCACCGTCATCCCCATCCCCGGCCCCGGCCCCATCCGCATCCCGCCCCGGCCCCGCCCCGCCTGACGTGGCGCCCGCCCGGCACCGGCACCGGCGGCGCTTCCGCTGGGGGCGGCCCCGGGCGCGGCCCCTCCCGCCGCCGGGCGGGACCCCCGGGCACCCCCGGCCGCTGCAGCGCGGCCCCGCAGGGCGCGTCTCGGGCAGCGCTGGGTCTTTGTGAGCGCAGCCGTCGTGGGAAGGTCTGTCGAGCCCCGCGGCGTCACCCCGCACCTGCCCGCGGGCACCTCCGCGCACACGCACATGCATTAAACCGCTCCCGGAGGGACGCGCCGCTCGCGATCCCGCTCCCAGGCACAGGAGGCGCCGAAGGGGGGACCCGCGTTCTGCAGCCCCGCTGCCGCCGGTCACCGGCTGGAGGCGGCAAACGGCGCTTACAAAAAGGTGAATGCGAAGTGTCGGGATACTTAGAAATGAACGGAAAAGGTGAACTACGGGATTTAAAATTCCACACTCTAAAATACAGGGCAAACATCATTGTTATAGGGAAAATACGCCTGAAATTCGATCTATAAGACATTTGACCTACAGAAAGTATAAACTTTAAAGCTGTAAAAATATAAGCCCAGCTTTGCTCTAAATAGCATATTTAAATCTACAATGCACTTCCAGAGAATATTCCTGTGCAGTTAAAACCAAAATCCAGTGCTGCTTTGTGCAAGAACTGTGCAAAGTTTTGCAACAGCCTGGAGAACAACAGCTAATGCCCTGGGCAAGGAACCAGCTCATCGCCAACGGTGTCGGAAAGATGGATGGACAAAGTGTGTGCTGGACTGATCGAGGCAAGGGCAGAAAACAGCACCAGCCCCAATGGCTGAGACTGGTGCCACTTGCTTGTCACAGCGACACTGCCTGTGCAGTGGGTGTCAGGACACAGGAGACTTCATTGAATAAACCCCCAGGCGTTGTTCTGGCCCAGGTTTGTATGAGTGCCCAGTATTCGGGTGGGCTGCAGCCCCAACATGCTCCCCGGGCAGCAGCACATGGCCGGGGCCCGTTCCCTCTGTGCAGCTGGAGCCAGGGAATGGGTTTGGCTGAGACCGACGGCAGCAATGGCACATCCAGCCCACGGTCCCAACCACGTGCGGGGTGAGGAGTGCTCCCCAGCGCTGGCCCGTGCTGCCTGAGGCTGGGGCCATGTGGGTGGGGGTGACAGGGGGTGAGCAGTGCACAGTCCCACTGCCCTGATGCTGCAAAGCTGCCATGTGCTGCTGGTCCAGGCCTGGTTCTGTGGTGGGGCACTGCATGGTCTCGTACGCAGGGCCAGGTGCTGCAGGGTCCCGTGCGCAGGGCTGGGCGCCCAGGTCTCCGTGCACCGGGAGGTCACTGCAGTCACACCCCATCTCCAGCCACGCAGATGTGCTGGCTGGCTCAGACACACTGCATCAGGCCAGTGCAGTGCAGAGAGCTGCTGCAGACCCCCCTGCCATGCAGACCAACCTCACGGCCACCCCCTTCTCCTGCCTGCGTGCAGCCGCTGGCCCTCGCTCAGCTCTGCTTTGGCCCCAAAGAACAGCTGTTGCAGGAGGGTCATCCTGGCTGCGGTGCTGTGCCTGCAGCCTCCCCTGCCGCTCACCATGTGCCATCCTTGGCAGCTTGGTATCCTTGCTCCCCCACCCTTGGCAGAAGCTGCCCACGCAGACAAGCTGGGAGCGCTCCCTGCCCAGGGATTCAGTGCTTGGAGCTGCTCAGTGTGGTGGGAAATGCCTCTCAGCCTCGATCGTTTCAGAGACAGGGACAAACCCGTTCCCGGGCCAGGCCCACTGGAGGCAGCTGGTTGCAGCAGTAATGGGGGTAGCTCAGCCTTAGGAGTTTCAAAGTGCTTGGAAATCTCTGCAGTGGCACGTTGTCTCCCTCTCCAGCACACTGAGGGCACCAACGCCTTCAATTGCCAGGCAGGGCTAGTTCTGTTCTTCCAACCTTGTGCAGCATTAAGGTCCTTTACTTCCTGGTAGGCACTTCACAAACACGTCAGCACCACAGCATCCTGATGTGGGGCTTCAGACAGGTTTTTGTGCCAGAATGAGCGGGATGGAAGAAAAATGGATTGTAAATAATGAGGAGTAAGTGAACTGCAGGCAGGAGCCTTTGTGCGAAGCCTGATGATCTCAAGTGTTCTGGGGCTGATGTCTCACGTTGTTGCTTCTGGGGAAAAGTCCAGAAGTGAATGAAGAGTGTGAGAGAGAGAGACATGTCAGCTGTTTGGGCTGGGCTCTCCCTGCAGCTCTGGCAGGTGGGAGCAGGAGCCCCCGACTCCCCCTGGGCACAGCTCTGACCCCCATAGCTGCCAGCACTTCCCCAGAGCTGGGTGACCACTCAGTGCGGGAACCATCACGTTTCTGCAGGGAGGGCACTGGTTTGGTAAACTTCCTGGGAAAGAAACGCTGACGTGGTTATTGGGCCACTATTTCCTCGAAATCGGAGAGCTGCCGCATCTGCTCCACTTGCATGGAGTGTCTCCGGAGGAGCTTCCTTTTGGCTCTCAAGTCGCCCCGTCGGGGCGAGCTGGGAGCGACGGGTACCAAGGACTTGAAGCCAGCAGCAAGCGGGGAGGGCGTTTTGCTGTTGGAGCCGATGTCGGGGATCGGGGGGTTGGGGTTCACGTTTAGGGGGGGCAGATATCCCGGCCGTGTGTGGGAGATGTGGTCCAGCAGCAGGGTCCCAGACCCTCGCCTCTCCAGCAAGCCGGGGGGCCGGTGCCGGGCGGTGCCGGGCGATGTGCCGGCGATGCCGTCCAGGACCTCCCGCGAGCCGCCCAGCAAGGCCAGGTGGGACCCGCTGAGCTTCCTCCTCTCTGGCGGCACCTTCCCCGCCTCGGCTGGACCAGGGACGCCACAGAGCTGGGGGTCGCAGTCGTGGTGCTCGGCGCTCAGCCTCTGCCAGTGCAGCGCGTCCACTGCCGCAGCCGAGGACATGACGCTCCCTGGCTCTTCGGGGACCGTGCTCCTGCGGGGCAGGCGCTGGTGGGCGGCCTGGCTCTTCTCGTAGGTGGCTTTCCTTGCCAGCGGTGGCCGCAGAGCCTGCTCATCTACTGGGGGGAAGACAGAGGGGTCCTTGCTCTTGCTGCTGCCGCTGCGGGCCAGTGGAGCCTTTTTGGAGAGCGAGAGGTCACCGATGCCCATGGTCACCTCGTCGTCGGCACAGACCTGCGTGTCGTCGTGGTGCGAGGGGGCTTCCAGCACCGAGGGTGCCACCAGCCCCCAGGGCTCCGAGCGCAGCCGCTTCAGCTGGGGCAGGCGGGCTCTCCTGGCCGCGCTGGCTCTCCGACCTGGGGAGGGCGGCTCGTCGGCAGCCCTGGCAGAGGGGGTGTCCCCGGGACGCGGGCTGAAGACGCCATTCTCCTTCTCAGCAGGGGAAGGTGCTGAGGCGGGAGTTTTCGGGTGGGCACTGGAGGGTGCTGTGCATGCTTTGGGGGGGCTCCTCTCCTTGAACTCCAGCAAGGGGGGGACGTTCAGGTACTGCTTGGTGGTCTTGGTGCCAGAGGCCGATTTGTCCATGGTGATAATGATCACCTCCTTCCCTTTGGCCTTGCAGGCGTTCAGGAGGTGCTGCAGCACGTCCTTGTCATCGGCATTGATGGCGTGGACTAGAGCTGATGCTCCCGAGTGGTCCTCCAGGCTGGGGTCTGCCCCATTCTCCAGCAGCAGTGACACCACGTCCCCGCCGGCGCCGCGGATGCAGGCGTGCATGAGGGCTGTTTTCCCAGACTTGTCCTGGATGTTGGGGTCGGCCCTGTTGTCCAGCAGGTACTTCACCATCTTGGCCTTGTTAATGCTCTGCTGGTCGACGTGCTTAGTGATGCAGGCCACCATCAGGGCGGTCTCCCCTTTCTCGTTGCTCTCGTTGATGTAAGCCCCCCCTTCCAGCAGCAGTCGGGTCAGCCGGAGCCGGCCGAGCCACACAGCCTTCAGGAGGGAGTTGCCGCCCATCTCCAGCTCTGTCACCTCATCCATGGCACCCGCTGGTCCTCACTGGTGGCCAAAGGCAGCATCGGCCAGCGGCTGTGGAGGGAACCGGGAGGAGGTGAGGCTGGTTCCTCAGCCCTGGCCCTCCCCTGCCCTGCCTTCCTGGGGGTGTCACGCTCTGGGCACTGCTCCACAGCCCACCCTGAGGCACTGGGAGCCCCCAAAGCCACCCCCTGACCCGTGTGCAGCACACACAGGGGCTCCCGCTGCCTGGGTGTGCCCGGGACAAGGCAGGCGGGTGCAGCGAGAGGAGGGGCTGCTCTCCTCAGGGTCTCCTGGGGAACAAGTACTGATCGTTGCCAGCCGGGGGATGCCCCAGCCCTGCCTTCCCACGGCCATACCATGCCCTGACTTCATGGTGTTGGCCCCCTCCCAATACATCTTTAGGATGTACTGTGTTTTTCTGTATCAGCCATGGAGCTGCTAGCCTTCCTCTGTTCTAGACATGCCAGAGGACCTGGTTGACAGAGCTCTAATCCACTAATTACCCCTAATTGCCCCAAACAGCCTCACCTGAGATCCCCACCCACCCTCACCCTGCCCCTGGGCTGTGGGCTCTATTTAAATGCTGGCCCAGACACCCAGACCTGGTTTGAGCTCTGAAGGTGCCTGAGGCTCCATCTACTCTATCAGACCAGGCTTGCTCCTTGGGCTTCCCTTGTGGACCTGGGACCTGACTTGCCACCTTGTCTTGGCCTGGTGATTGCTGTTGATGGGACCTGTCACTGGCTTGTCCCTGCCCTGCTGATGAGGTCTTGTCCGCTGCCTGTGCTGTGGTCACTCTCAGCTTATGGCTCTTCTTTCTTTATGGGGCAGCTTTGCTCTTGCTGCTCCCTGGAGATACATCTCAGCTCATCTTGCCTTGCTCTTCTCCAGCTCTGCTTCCCCAGTGGCCATGCTGCCAATTGCCTGGATGCAGCTGATTTCCCTGGGTGCCAAAGAAATCAGAAGGTTCCTGATGCTGAGATGGTTTCCTCCATGTCTTCTAGGTCTCTGGGGCTGTAATGCAGAGCTCACTGGAGACAGTGTGAGCATCTCCCACAGCTTCTTGGGCTGCAGCCATAATCTTTGCTTCCTCACTGCTAAAGGAAACGTTAAGCAGCTGCGGTCATGCTGTCTGTAACCCTGTGCTGCTCAAATGGTGGTGTGAGCCACTTGTGTAGGAGCATGGTGCAAGAGCAGCTTCCTCCAGAGCAGCCACAGCAGCAGGACTGGCTCAGTAGGATCAACAGGCATCATCTCTGCTGGCAAGTGCTTCCCTGCTGCTGCCTGGCGTGGGCTGGCTACGGAAAATTCAGCCAGGTGAGGCTCCTGTGCATTGCTCCATAGCCATGATACTCCACCCAAGCACCTTGTGACCCTTCTGCCTATGTCCTTGAGGAACAACACCTGTCCCCTGCAGCTCTGAGACCTGGTGGGCTCTGCGCACAAGGCGGAGGCAGCAGCTCAGAGCTGTGCTGGAGGAACCAGCAGATGCCCAGCACCATGGAAACACCACAGAGGCACAGAAATGGACCTTCAGCCAGCATGGCCAGGGGCCCTGCCACCCACTTGCCCCACGCTCTCATTGCCCTTTGCTGCCTGTCCAGCTGTCAGCAGCAGTTTCCGCTCCTCAGGCTGTGCCCAGTGCTTCCCTGGAGCATCCCCACCGGTGAGGGGCCTGGCTGAGCTGCCTGGTTGGCTCCGGAGCACCTGGCAGCCTGTGCTCACCTGGTCTCCCCAAAATCTCCTCCGTGGGTACCAGCCTTTGCCTGTCCCCGCCAGCCCGTGCCGTCGTGCCCCGGAGGACGAGGGGAACCTGCAGCTCCAGGACCAGCTGTAAGTGCTCGCACCGGGAGCATCGCCCCCAGCCCCCTCAGAGGCGCAGGCGGTGTCGCCGCGTCCCGGGAGCCGTGCCCGTGAGCTGCCCCGCGGGCTCGGTGTGAAGTTGCTCCCGGTCGGTTCTCACCTCCAGCTCCTCGCCGGTCGCGTTCCCCGGTGCCGCCGCAAGGTCCCAGCCCAGCCGCAGTCTCGCCCCTGCCCGGACTCGGCCGCGGGGCTGCGGAGACACCGTGGGGAGAACAGAGCCCCGGGGCAGGTGCCCCCCGCCCCGCCGGAGCCGTCCCGCTGCCGCCGCCCCTGGCCGAGGTGCTGCTGGGGGCGCCCGCCGCCCCCGGCCCGTTACCTGCCGCCCGCTTTGCCGTGGCCGTGCCGGGCTACCCCGCCGATGGCCCCGGCGCCCCGGCCCGCATCGCCTGTTGTGTGCGCTCCGGGCGGCTGCGTCACCCGCCGGCCCTGCCCGTCCCTGCCCGGCCCGCAGCGGGGCTGCGCGGGGGGCGGCGCGTCCGCCCCCGCCTGGGTGCGGGCAGAGGCGGGGCGGGGGTGTCCGTGTGCGGGTGTCGGTGCCCACCCGTGCGTGGGGCCTGTGCGCGGGGGTGGGGTCGGGGTGAGCCGGTGTGTGCAGGCGCTGGGTGCGGGGGGTGTGCAGGTGTTGGAGGTGTCAGTGTTCATGCTGGTGAGCGGGGGGGTGTGCAGATGTTGGAGGTGTCAGTGTTCATACTGGTGAGCGGGGGGGTGTGCAGATGTTGGAGGTGTCAGTGTTCATGCTGGTGAGCGGGGGGGTGTCTCTGTGCATGTGCCTCCCGGTGTATGCAGGAAGGTGCGCCGGGTCCCTGGCTGTGGGGGGGTGTATCCCTTTGTGGGGCTGCATTCCTGTGTGTGTCCGTGTCCATATGTCCTTGCACAGCCGTATTTGCACGTGTGTCCATGTGCAAGGGTGTGTCAGTGTACAGGTGTCACTGCGGGGGGTGTTCATGTCCCCGTGGGTCTGCATGCCCACGTGCGGGGAGCTGTGCCACGCATGTTCCCTGGTGTCCCTGTGTGCCCAGGCACCGGAGGTGGACATCTATGGGTCCGCGTGTGCTGGCAGTGCCCTGTGCTCATCACGGTGCCATGTGCCCCGTGGGTGTCACAGTGCCCAGGTGTCACTGCGGGTAGAAGCCAGCACTGGTGGGGGCTCCCTGGAGAGGCTCTGCTGTCTCCATCGTGGAGGGTTTCCAGACCCAGACATCAGCAAACTGCTCTGATTCCACAGCTGAGCCCGCCTGGAGCAGCGGGACAGAGTAGAGACCCCCTGAGGCCCCCTCCAGTGTTAATGTCCCTGTGGTCCCCGTGTGCAGCCAGGATATTTCTCCCCGCGTGCTGCTCTCCAGGGCACAAAGCATCAGTGAGAAGTTACAAGGACTAGCGCCCTTCTGCTGTCCCCAGCACACCTCTCTGCTCCCTGAATCTCTCATCCAGGCAGAAAACTCTTTTTCTGCAGACTCCAGCCCATTTTAGCCAGTGGCTGCTGAGAAAATTGGCTCTTTAGGAACAGTCCCAGCAGAAATGGGTGATTGGTGGAAGAGGGGAAATGGTCATAAGTGCACGATAAACATGATGTTACACACGGCTCTGTAATTTAGCAGACTACTGCTGCCTGTAACAGTATTTATCATAGCACTCTCTCAGATTGGATTAATGTTAAGGGAAATTTCTCTCGTGATTACTAAAATACAATCTAAAATTGCAATCTTCTTTGGTAAAAGATGATAATAATAATAATAATAATCAGAGCTAGCAGAGAAATGAAGTAGGTCTTATTACATTAGTAAGCATTTAGGAAAACCTTATGGCAGCTTCTTTGCTAACTCCAGGAAGGCAGAGACTTCTCAGGAGCTTGCTGAGTTGGCCATAGAAACCCTGAAAATGTTTGTCCATTCGTTTTCAGATGCATGTGTGCACTCCAGATTACTTGTAGAAAAGCTCTACTTAAAAAAAATGCATTTAGAACCAGATGAGTTGCCTTGGCAGGATGAGCAGAGACTCTGCCTGGAGATGGGGGTTTGTTCTCTGGCACCAGAGAAAATAGTCACAGCATCCCAGCCTGGGCGAGGGGGAGCTCACAGCCCTGCCCAGGGCCTGGGGAGCCCCGGGGTGGGCAGGGGGCAGCCACGATGGGGTGGGGCGGAGGGAAGGTCCTGGGGGATGTCGGGAGGGGGTGCCCAGGGCAGACAGCTGTGCGGGGACACCCACACCCGCCCGGAGCTGCTGCTCTTGCCTCACAGCGCTGCTTGTGGCATCAAACATGCTTTATTCATGTGGGATTACATAAATGACTGACAATTTATAACTAATTTATGCAATACCAAAAAGCAGGCTGTCTGTCCTGCCTTTGCCTTGCTGCTTGTCATTGGGTCATCAGGGACAAAGCTGCAGCCTCGGTACAGACAGAAATGACAGAAATGACCCCAAGCAGGTGGAAAACAGCCCTCAGGTGGTCGGGGCTGGAGGGGCCACATCTCCCCACCTTGGGCTCTCCCCGCAGTGCCTGGGCTGGCTGTGTCCTGAGGACAGGGGCTCTGCCAGCAGCTTCACTGCAAGGTTTGGCGGGGCCGTTTTGAAATGGGGGGATGGTTGTTCCCAGCACGCAGGGGGTGCCGAGAGGCCATGAGTCACACACAACCTTCTCCAGGCTCCTGTGACCCCTCCTGGTAGGTCTCAATTAGGGGAGCATCAGCAACAAGTGTCGGGGAGCTGACACCCCCCACCTGCAAGCGACCCTTCCTCTTCTGATGAATTTGCCATTCCTGTTGGTTATTGCCCCTGTGCTGGAGCCCAGACCAGCTCCCACCGCAGCACCGGGCTCCACCAGCACTGCCGGGGCTGGTCCTGCCTGGAGAGCAGGAGTGGCCTTTCCTTGCAGATGTTCGGACCTGAGTTCGCTTTCCTATTCCATCAGCCTGAATGCAGCAGGTTCCAGGAGAACGGCTGGGAGAGCCCTGCCAGGGCTGCGCTGCGGGGACCACAGCCCGGGGCGGGCTGTGGCGGGGTGAGCACTGATGATAACGCACCATCTTTCTACACAAATCATTTCTGTGTTTGCCTTTTGCTTCCTCTTTTGCCGAATAATTCATAATGAGTGATTAATGGAGATGCCCCCCCTCCCTTCCTATTTGCACGCGATCACAGGTTGCGGTTTTTTTCAGAACTATTAGTTATGCATAATGATTTGCTGAGTAATGTCTGTGCTGCTCCTCGGGCTGCGGTTTGCTCTGGGGTGATTCGCAGGCTCTGGGGCAGGCAGGGGCAGGCAGTTCTCCTACCCCCCAGCCCTGTTCCGCTCCCTGCCTGGTACCAGCGCCCCGGACACTGTGCCAGCGCCAGCTCGCCAGGCCACCGGTATGAATTTCAGTTGCTGTGAACGTGAGATGTGCCTAAAATGGGAGATCTTGTTTAATTAGGTGATGAGTTAAATAGAAGATTTGGACTGAATATCCCTGGTTTACCGGGAGCAGTGAACATGGAGGGGGCTTGGCTGAGCCCAGGGGACATGTAGAGATGGCTGGAAAGTGTCACCTGTGTCATCTCAGCTTTAACGCTGCTGTCCTTCTGGACTGGGCATCTCTGCGTCCTCCGCTGTGGGACCAGCATCCACGTGGGTCGCTCTTCGGTCTCTGTGGGCGCAGATACAAGTCTCGGTATTGTCTGACATCTCCACAGACAATCAGGTGGGAGAGCGAGGGGGACGGAGCAGGGGTGGGTGGGGGGCAGCAGCCCCCAGCTCATCTACTGTCATAACCCCGTGCAAGGTGTCCGCAGGTGCTGATTTCTTGCCACGTCCTGTGAGGGGGGCAGACAGAAGCTCTCCCAGCCGTGCCGGGGGCCGGGGTGGGCAGGTGTGCCCCGGGCAGGGCGATGCCTGTGCTGCCCATGCCGGCTCAGCCCCCCTGCGGCACCCGCTGCTGGCCAGGCTGGCGAGCCAAGGGCTCTCCAGGAGCTGCCGCAGGTTATCGCCAGAGCTGGGGCCTCCCGGGAGGGGAACAGCCCCCGCCTGCTGCGAGGGTCCCCAGATCTGCCCCAGCTGCATCCTGGCTGTGCAGAGCCAACGTGTCCACATACCTTCATCCTCCTCATCTTCCTCGCTGCCACCCGTGCCATTCCCGAGGGTGCCATGGCAACGGGGCCAGCAGGGCTGGCTGCGGGAGGAGCTGCAGCGCTGGCGGGAGGGTTCTGAGCAGAGCCCTGGGCAGGCTGGGGCTGCGGGACAGCATCCAGACCCAGCTGGTTCAGGACAGGATGGGCATGGAGGGGGTTTTGCCTGGGGTGCCATTGCCTGCTGAGCCGCCCAAACAGCCCTGGAATGGCTGCGCAGGGCTGGGCACCGGCCCGCAGGTGCTGTCGGCGTGCACGGGGATACAGGTACCCAGAGCAGGGGGCTCCTTCTGCCTCGCGGTGCTTTCCCCCTGGGCAGGGCAGGGACAGACGGAGGTGACAAAACTGCGATACCAAAGAGAATGGCAGAGATGTCAAGTGCTTCCTTTGGGCCACGCCAGCAATCAAACCACAGCCAAGCTGCCGGGCAGCTCTCATCCATTCATTACAGCTTTCTGAAGTTATAATTAGAGTCTGGCCCAGCCCAGAGGAGGAGGGAGCTGCTTTCAGCTGCTTGCTGGGACAGTAACAGGCCTGCCTGCTGTGCGTGGTGCAGCCGTGGTCCCCGGGCATTCGAGCAGGGGCTGCAGCGCTGCCTCAGGAGCCTGAGGCTGCGGGCCTGGGGACCGGGCAGCACGGGGCCATCGCGGCTCCGGCTGCTTCTGAAGCCCCAGGAGGAGCTGCAGCAGCTCAGCCTGAGCCTTGGCAGAGTCTGGTCCTTCTCCTGGGGAAGGGACATTTCCCTGAGTTCCCCCGGGAGCAGAGGGGGTGCAGTCGGGGATGGGATGAGAGCCCAGCCTGGTTGCTCCATCTGCAGCTAAACAGGGACCGTCCCTGCAGGCGCCACACGGCGCTGGCGCTATTTTGGGCGTTTTGCAGAACAGCTGGTGATCATCCCTTACGCCACACAGAAAGGGCCGCGTGCTGCTATTTCTGCCAGCTCATCCACGCACAGCCGCTTTTTATAAACACACATCCCTGCAGGGATGAGCGCAGGTGATGGGGGAGTCGTCAGCGCTGGCAGTTCGGGGGGGACCACCCGCTCTGCCACGAACGCTGGGGCACGGCCGTGACTCCTGACCCGCGGGGCACGGGAGGGTCCGTGTGGGCCAGCCGGCGTGTCCCGGCTCATCAGCGAGCTCGTAACCCGCAGCAGCCTGTGCTTGGGCCTCACGCTGGGCTTGTCCCAGGCTTCGCTGCTCCGGGAGGATGCTGCAGGTGTGTGTTGCTGATTAGGACTGATGACGGGTTTGTGAAGTTCAGGGTCAGGCCCTCAGCCCTGCCCACACTCCCCAGGCAGGTCCCTGCTGTGCAGCAGCTCATGCTCAACCTGGGGCACCAGGAGCGATGGAGCAGGTGGCTGTTCGCTCCCACATCCCGCAGCATTGCCCCTCAGCAGCGGGGTGAGCTGGCAAAGCTCTGCAGAGCTGGAGGGGGTCCATGGGACCTGCACCTCCCTCCTGCTCCAGCACGGTCCTTCTTGCGTCTCCAGAAGTCTGCTGCACCTCTGTTTCTGAGCAGTGTGGGTGTTGCAGGGCTGGACCCAGCCTGGCGGAGGGCATGGTGAATCCCGTGTGTCTGCTCGCTCATCTCTAGCTCTGGGAACTCCTGTACCCCAAACCCTTCCTGGCACCTGCTGTGTGGGACAGGCTCAGTGCTTCCCTTCTTGCTTTTAAAAGCAGCCCAGGTGTCAGTCCTGCCTGGGGAACAGCGGGTGGCAGGGCTGGGTGATGGGGCAGGCTCCAGGGCTCTGAAAAGCTGCTGTCCTCTTCCCCGGCCACATCTCCCTCTCTGCTGGACCCGTCGGTCTCCCCAGGCCAGGCTGTCCTGCGGGGCTGGGTTATCTCCAGCTACGCTGGGGCTCTGCCTGAAATAGCGGCCTCCTGCCCCGTGCGTCGTCAGAGGCAGCCGGTGATGCAGTGCTTCCGAAAGAGGCCGCATCACGGCGAGTGGGTCTGATGTCTCTATAGCAACTGCGGGGTAAAAATAGTGCTGGAGCATTTTGGAGCTGTCAGGGGGAGCTGCTGGGCTGCGGTGCTGAGGGAGCAGGGGCTCACGGGGGAGCGGGACACTCCGTGCTGCTGGGAGCTGCTGTCAGTGCCAGGACTGCTCCAGGGTCACCGGCAGCCCTGGGGAGGAGGGAGCTGTGGGGTGAGGATGTGAGCATGGCCGCACGGAGACTGGGCTGCTCCTGCACCCACCCTGTGCCCGTCCCCGCGGCTGCGTAGCACCCGGGCTGTCCCCGTCCTGGCTGAAGGCACGGTGACGGCTGTTGGGTGCTGTCAGGTCTCATGGGTGAACAAGCATCAAGGCTTTGCTGTGCCCGGAGCAAGCGCATGGTCACTACTGTGGGGTTGAACTCAAAGCTGCTCTCCCTCCTGCCATCCTGTGTTGGATCGGCAGCTCTGCAGCTGTGTTGACTGCCATGGACCTTACAGGTGGCTGTTGTCCCTTGCTGTCCCCTCCTGGGCCTGTCCCAGTTCTGCAGACAGCTGTGTCCTGGCATGCAGCTGTGCATCCCAAGCAGGGGCTGCAGCTCAGACCCCTCTGGGTGACAGTGTTCGCTGCTCAGCCATGGAGCTTCCAAAGCTCCAGCACCAGGTGCATGCAGAAGCAGCTGAGGTCCCACCAGATTGGGGACGGTGATTTTTGGGGCCAGCCTGAGCAGCCTCCAAGTGTCGGAGATGGGGATCTCCAGCTTCACCAAAGCCAGCTTGGGCTCACCCTGGGTTTCAGGGCAGGTTGGGGGTGTCAATTGTCACCCCAGTGATTTGCGGGGGGGGCACAGTACAAGTGGGGTTTCGCTGCCATCCCAGCGGTGCAGCTGTAGTGACCAAGGTGTCCTCAGGCAGGGGCGGGCTCTGCTGCTTCCCAGGGCTCCCACGCTTTGGGGACCCTCCGCGGGCTGTTCCGTGGGGACAGGGACACGTGGCAGGTGCAGGGTCTGCCCCTTCTGCTCGGACCCGCTTGCTGGGACTGTGAGCGTCGCGGCTCAGCTCCGCGCTGCAGCGGGAGCGATGCTCGGTGGGAGCAGGGCTGGGCACTGGCTGCAGATCCTCTGCAAGGGATGGCACCAAGGCTTGGGGACCTCAGGAGCATCAGTGGCCACCTCCACGTGCCATGAGGACAGCCCGGTGGGGCCCAGCACCTTCACGGCATCATTCCATGCTGGGAAGCCCACGTGTTCCTCATTGCCAGCGCATCCCCGGGCCTGGCTGTGCCAGCTCCTCCCCGGCAGGATGACTCCAGCATTCCTTCATTTTTCCACTGGCAAACAAAGCATAAATGGCACCTGTATAGAGAGAGATGGAGCCTGGGAGCGAGCCCCTGCCCAGCGCCCAGCGGGACCTCGGTGCCCATCTGCCCCTACCCGTGTCTGAAGCGCGAGCAGAGTTTAAAACCTTCCTGTAAGTGAGGGGCTGGGAGATGGGTGAGATCTGGGTCACTCTCCATCCTCTGCTCAACAGTGTGGTGCATTAATTAGACTTTGACTCTAATAAGTTGTGTTAAGGTCTGAAAATAGAAATGCCACAGCTATGTGTCACTGAACAGTGAGTGCTTCTCATTTTCTAATTACCGGTTGACATTTTGCACAATTAACTCGATGCGCTGGCCCTCAGATAACTGCAATTTCCATCCCATGGATTCTGACCACCGTGGGAGCGGGCAGGATGTGTGGTGATGGGCTCTGGGGATGCTGCGGTGCCCAGAGTCCCCTCCCTGGCTCGGGGTAGGGCTGGCAGCTGCCCTGGTGGGCAGACGGGCTGGGGACAGTCTGTCTGTCCTGTACTCACCCCTGGGCTTTCCAGCCCCACCGTCTCCATCACCGGAGCCCTGGGCTCCTGAGACGAAGGTCCACTTCCCAAACTTCTCCTCTCACGTGTGGGCACAGCTGGGGTGGGAATGTGTTTTGAAAGCAGCTGGAAAAGTGTTTGCAAACCCGCTTGTGTCCTTACAGAGCCGCGTGTGGGGAACCACGGTTCTTCCAGCGAGTCCGTGCCTGTGGTGCAGCTCCCCGGTGCCCCTGCTCCCCTCCATCCCCCTCGGCCCTCTCTGTCACCCCCCGCTCCCTCTGCCACCCGGCAGTCGGTGGTTGCCTTGGCGACGTGTCCCTCTCCCTGCTCTTTCGCATCCTTTTTGCTGTGTAACCTGCACATCCTCGCACCTCCACGCTGGTTTTCCCATCTCGGCAGCTCTCCAGGGGCTCTGCAGAGACGCCGGTTGGACTGAGGGGCAGGAACTGTACTCGGTCTGGGCTGGAAAACCGCAGCCCCAGGACAGAGAGGTGGCAGCAGGAGGTGGGGACGGTCCTGCAGCAGCCGGGTGACGTGGCACCGCTCCGGCTCACCACAGCGAACGCAGTCCCGTGTCCTTCCAAAGCCAGGGGCTGTCACAGCGATGGCACCAGCTCCCCGAAGCCAAACCCCCCCCCGGCAGCTGGTGGGTCCTGGCAGCAGGTCTGAGGTACATGGGAGCCTGGCGAGGGGCTGCAGCCCGCGATGGAGAGCAGTTCCACATGGGTGCTCCCCAACCCGCCAACTCCAGCAGTTAATATGCAGGCATAGGCGGAGCTGAGTGGCAATTCAATTTGCAGAGATTATTTGCCAATTAAGATGAGCACAGGCAGTGTCTGGGATGGGAGAAAAAGGCCGCTCAGCCTGAGCACAGGCAGTGTCTGGGATGGGAGAAAAAGGCCGCTCAGCCTGAGGAGAGGGGTTGAAAAGGCAGAGGTGAAGCTGGGAGTGTGAATGCGAGCACTGAGATGGGGCTGGTGATGCTGGCACCCCAAGTCTCAGGGCGTCTTCTCACATGTGCTTTGCAGGTTGAGGGATGCAGGCAGTGGTTCTCATCCAGTGCTCTTTTTTATTTTATTTAATATTGTTAAGCTGAGTTTTATAAATATTAATGGCAATGAAATCAATGCAAAAATATTCCATTCTCTCATTTTGCTGGTTTAATTTTAGAAACCCACTTTCTCTTGAGAAGTTGTTACAATGCTCTTTGGGTTGTGTTTCACTTCCAACCCTGTAAGGATCTCCAAACGTGACAGTGCGTGAAACAACAAAAGCGAAATGTCACCTTGGGACAGGCAGAGGCACGGGGCATCAGGCCGAGTGGTGAAATGCTGCGATGCGTGGGAAATGCATTGTGACACGAAGCAGAAGCCCCCCCGTGCTGAGGGTCTGTGCGGGGCTGCCTGGGGACTGCGTGTCCCCCCAGCTGTCCCCAGGGAGCACCCGTGGGACCCGAGCTGGCCAGTGCTGCCGCGGGCTCTGCAGGCGCCCACCCGCACCCATGCCCTAAGTGGGTGCTCCTGGACACCCAACGGTGTCACCGGGTGGGGGGTGTCACTTCCCTGGTGCCCCCACACGCTCTCTGCCCTGCCGTGGGGCACATTCCCAATGCAGCTTAACCCCCCGGCCCCGTCTGCCACCTGGAGACTGGGCGAACAGGAGCTGCTGGGGGAATGTTGGCACCGTGTGCGCCGGGTACCGCGCGGTCCCGGGGTGGCTGCACCTGAGCCGTGCCGGGGGCAGAGCCGGGGCGCTGGCGTCGATGGCTCCCAGCGTGGGAGCCTGGCAGCGCCAGGGATTCTGTGCTGCTGACCAAGAAACCTTATTTCACCGGAGCAAAGGGTTAAGGAGCATAATCAGCTTGGTTTCACTGTATTACAACCGCCACAAAATACAGAAGGGATTCCCCCCCAGACCAATTTCCCATTTCTCGGTGTGGCAGTGGCCGTGCGGTGGGGCTGCCTGGACCTGCACCGTGTCCCATTCGCTGTGCTGGTGCTTTGTGGTCTGCGGGGACACGGCCGTGTGCTGGCATCCCGGTGTCATCCGTGTCCTCTGCCTGGTTCCCATTCCTGACATTCCGTGTGCTCCAGGTGCTGGGTAAATCCCGGCCCCGCCGTTCTGGCACTGCTGCCTCGTGAATGGAGTGCTGGAACCCAGCACAGCAAACTGATTAGCATCTAAAACTCACATTGATTTAAGCTCGTTTATATAGAAACTGATTTTGTTTTGCCCTCACACCAGTCCTGCCTGATGGAACGTTCATTTCCACGGGTGTCTGGACAGGGCAGCTGCCGGCAGTGAGGGGTGGGGGTCAGTGCAGGGGTGCAGGAGGTGACAGCCAGTGGTCCTGTCCCCCTGTCCCAGCTCTGGCACTGGCTGCATCGGGGCCTCTCCGTCCCCCGCTGCCGAAGGAGAGCAGCTGTGCCAGGACTGCGGGGCTCTCGCGGAGAACGTTCATGATTCTGGAGGGGTCTGGGGTCCTTGTGCGCCGTACGCCATCCAGGTGTCATTAGTCGGGCTTTCTTTCCCCTGTTTCTCTTTCCTCAAGCTCTTGTCCTTGTCCCTCAAGAGCAGGTGACCCTGACGCTGGCGCGTGTGGCCGGGTTGGGAGCGGACACCTCCGGGGGGGCTCTGAACCCCCCAGCCAGCAGAGCAGCTGTGGTGGAGACAGAGTGGGACGTGGGACTCGTCATGCCAGAGCATCGGCCCTTGGTGGCACAGAGCTTGTCCCGTGTGCCTCTGCCACAGCCGTGACACGGTGCACATTGTGTCCTCTGCCACAGCCGTGACACGGTGCACATTGTGTCCTCTGCCACAGCCATGACTTGCCGTGGCTCCCGGCGGGTGAGGAGAGGTGCTCGGTGGAGGAGGGAGATGATTTGAGTTTGCATTACGGTGAACGCTTGTCGGAAGAGAAGTGATCCGTATTTAACCACAGAGCGGTGTAATAACCTGCAATTACCTCTGCGCGGTGCCCGTGGGGGCGGCTCTTTCCCTGGCGCAGTGAGGGGGCTGCTGCTCCTGCGCTTTGTGTTGGCAGCACGGACGCGGCGGCTCCCAGCACGTGTCCCCTCCTTGCCACAGCGCTCCCGGCTCGGTGTGCGCCAAGCGTGGCCAAGCGCCAGGACAGGCCGTGAGAGCTGTGGGGCTGCAGCCTGTCCTCTGTGCCCAGCCCCGTGGACACTGTCACCAGTCCCTGGGGTGGCATCGCCCACAGCCCAGGTGACACCAGCCGCAGGGCCCTGGCCCGGCGCGTGCCATGGTGGGGGCTTGGCCGCTGCTGCCTCTGCTTTTCATGGCCGCAGGGTCGCCCCTCACCCCTGTGCCCCGGCTGCAGCCTGGGCGCTGGTACTTGTGTGGCCATCGCTCCTCTTCCTCCTTCGCACCAGCCCGGCCCTCCCCAAGCTGGCGGGGTTTCCAAATTGGGGTGCTTGGCCTCTTAGCAATCAAAGGGACGTTTTGTGTCCGCTGGTGGTGCGGGGTTGGTGCAGGGTTGGTGTGGGTGGTGCAGGCAGCGCAGGGAAAAGACTCTTGGCCACTTTGGTCGCTGGCCTCGCAGTCTGTTACCTCCGTTATCGGGGCCCAGAGGCACAGTGATTCTGCGGCTCATGGAGCCAGTGCCGGCAGCGGCACATGAGGGGCCCACGCTGCCCACAGCGGGCTCACCGCAGCCAGCGCCAGCTTTGCCAGGGCTGCGGCTTCTGCAGCCGGGAATGCGCTGGTGGGAGCGACGCTTTCCCGTGGGGGCTCTGCCAGAGCTGCCGCCCGGCGCTGCTCAACCCGGGGTCACCTGCTGCCCAGAAATTGTGGCTGTGGGGAGGGGGGACATGAGGGATGGTGAAATGTGCAGCCGCCATGGCCAAGGAACCGCGTCTGCAGGGCCGGGGCTGTGGCGCATGTGTCCCCGCGGCACACGCGTGTCCCCGCAGCCAGCCCCTGTGCCGTGCCAGGCCGCGGGCGTGCGCCGTGGGTACTTTGCCACAGCTGGCCGAAGGGCTGCGGCAATTTTAATAACTCTGCTGAGTGAAATTTCCTGATTCAGCTTTCATGTCCGCCGGGACACTTATGAAATATCCGGATTCTGTTTTTTTCTGAGGAGGTGGAATTTCCTATTTATGGATTTAATATAAGGACTACGTGCTCGGGGAGAGAAGCGGCTGCACCGCGCAGGGCCGGTGCTGGCTCAGCCATCGCTCTCCCCGGGCCGGGCTCCCAGCGGTGGGGCTGGGGCCGCTGGGGGAATTCGGCTGCCTCAGTAGTTTTCCAGCCCGCGCTAAGCCTGCTTTTCATGGCTAATCACACCGCCTGCCACGGGTGACATCCCAATGCACAGCGACAATCCGCTGGTGGCTGTTTGCAGAGGGATCAGCTGAGGTCCCGTCCCGCCGCTGAACCCCTCATGCAGAAGCAGCCGTGAGAACACGGGGGCGCACACCAGGACGGCTCGTGGGTCCCGGCAGCTCCCGACTCCCCGCTCAGCTGCTGCTTTCCCTGGAAACCCCCGTGCCACGGGGTCAAGGCCATGGGACACGGGGAGCACCGGGGTTTGGTCCCTGGACTGGCTCATGGGGAATGCTAAGGAGGAACCTCCTCTCCCCACACTTCGTTTTTGGGGCTCACCGTAGCCCTGCCGGACTGAGGGGCTGGGGAGGCTGTTTGTGGAGCAGCGCTCTGCCCCTCCTGCTCCCTGCCGGGCGGGCGGGCTGGGGGGACGTCCTGGGACCCTCGAGTGCTCCGTGCCCACCGGTGCCAGCCTGCTGGGATGTCTGCCTGCTGCCACCCCCAAACCTGTCCCCAGCCCTGCAGAGCCGTGCTGCGGGGAGGGGGACAGCCCATCCTGCCACCCTTTGCCCGGTTCTGAGTCAGCGCGGGGTTGCACTCCCAGGTTATCATCTCGCAGCTCTGGCTGCTGAAAGCTGAAGGTGAAGGGCAATGGAGACTCCCAGATGTTGATCGTTCCCTCTCCGCTCTGAGGGGACATCAAGGGAAGGGCAGGCTGCAGCAGGAGCAGAAGCCGGCGGCGATGCCCCGTGTCCCGCTGCGGCGGGGGCTGCGCTGTGCTGCCTGCGGTGGGGGGAGCACCAGGGTGCAGCCGGGCGCTCCCCAAATGGGTGCAGTGGGTGCTGCACCTCCGACTCGCTGTGCGGGGACAGGTCAGGTCTGGGGGGTCAGGATTGGGCCCTGGCAGAGGGAAGGTCTGGGCAGGAGGGGCCTGAAGGCAGCGCCCAGGTTTGGGGGGTGGTCCCCTCCCAGGCCAGCCGGTGGTTGCAGTGTCTGACTCAGAGCTGCCTCATCCATGTCAGTCCCTGCCCCGATGTCTGCCCCTGGGACTGGAGGGGATTTGGGGCACCCACCCCCAGGACCCCCCTCCAGCCTCTGCCAAGCCGAGGGGCGGGCAGGGGCTGCCTGTGCTGGCATTGCCCCTTCCCCGGTGTGGTGGTCCCTGGGAGGCTGCGGTGCTGCCGGGAGCCCCTGGGGCCACGGTGCCCTGTGGCTGGGGGTGGGTGGGAGCAGGGGCCGTGCAGCCCATGGGGTTCAGGCAGGCCAGGCTGTCCCCCCCGTACAGAACCCCCCAGTGCTGGCGCTTTCCCCTCCAGTTGCCCCATGGCCGTGGGGCCAGCACTGGGAACGCGGCGCAGCCCTTCCTGCCCCCGGCTCGTGCAAAGCGATTCAGGGAAGACAGGCGCAATCTGACTGACCGGGACAGCTGGAAAAAAGAGGCTGAGATGTGAAGGAAACCCCAGGTGCTTCAGAGCAGTGGGGCAGCGCCCGCGGGTGTCCCGGGGCTCTGTCCCCAGCCTGTGTGTGACTGCGGGGCTCAGCCCCGGTGCTGAGCAAACACCCCCTTACCTCACGCTTCGGTTCGCTTCCCTAAATCCTGGCTTTGTTCCTCTGACTGACGGGGTATTTGCCTTTCTGGCAACGCAGGTCCTTGAATCAGCTGCCGCTCGAGCCGTATTGCAAGCGCTCACCTTTAAAATCATGTAAACATTTGGGATAAATAGCTTGTAATGTAAAAAATTCCAGACACATATAAAGCATAGGAGTTTTACACATATGCAACACTTATTTCTTATTTTTGTAATTAGTCTTTATATCGATTCCAAAGAATTTCAAGCTAACTTCACTGAAACACAAGCAAGCGGTAATGTGCTAAAATAGCATTTCAGGACCCCTTGTACAAACAGTGTTTCAAGACCTCTTTAAAAAACCACTTTCCTACAGGAGACCTGTTGTAGATGCTGAAAAAGACCGGAAGGACGGGACCTGCCAGGTCTTAGTGGAAAAAAGATGTTTCTTTAACCCTTGAGTTTGCTTTGCAGTCAGTTTCACTTAGAGCCAACATCCGCAGCAGAGCAAGGACGCTCATCGGCCACATCCCAGCCGGACGGGCTCACCGCAGGGGGACAGCCGGGACAGCCGCTCGTGTCACTCGCATACCCTTATCAGTTCTCCGTCCAACAGTTACAGTGAAGAAGCTGGGCTGGAAAAGTGATAAGGAGATGAGAATGGCCTCAGGAGATGTCTCCCCGCTAAAACTTGAGAATATAAAATGCAAAAAACAAGCTAGACCGGCAATGCGTGAGACAAAGGTCAGGACATCACCGGCTGGCTCTTCTCTCTGGTCACATCGTTGGTGGGACGCGGGAAGGTGACGGCTGTTGTGCTGGTGCGGCGGGCAGGTGCTGGGACGTGGTGCTGGTCCCTGGGGTGCAGCCCCGCTGCCTGCGCTGCCCCGCTGCCTGCGCTGCCCCGCTGCCTGTGCTGCCTGCGCTGCCCCGCTGCCTGCGCTACCTGCGCTGCCCCGCTGCCTGCGCTGCCCCACTGCCTGCGCTGCCCCACTGCCTGCGCTGCCTGCACTGCCCCACTGCCTGCGCTGCCTGTGCTGCCTGAGCTGCCTGCGCTGCCTGGGCTGCCTGCGCTGCCTGCGCTGCCCCACTGCCTGCACTGCCTGCGCTGCCCCACTGCCTGCACTGCCCCACTGCCTGTGCTGCCCCACTGCCTGTGCTGCCCCACTGCCTGCACTGCCTGCGCTGCCCCACTGCCTGCACTGCCCCACTGCCTGTGCTGCCCCACTGCCTGCACTGCCTGCACTGCCTGTGCTGCCCCACTGCCTGCGCTGCCCCACTGCCTGTGCTGCCCCACTGCCTGCACTGCCTGCGCTGCCTGCAGCGACTGCCCGCGCCCCACCGGCTCCCACCGCTCCAGCCCCGCAGACACTCCCCATTCACAAATTTCATAACCTCAGTCCCCTCCCTGCGGGGTGGGACCGTCCCCTGGGCCCCGCGCCCGCCAGGGCTGAGCCCGGCACCCCGGCCCGGCCGGGCGCGGGTGGGACCTGCCCAGCGCTGGATTAAGCTGTATAAATCGTGGGGTTTCAGCCGGGCAGATTTGTCTGACGCTGCAGAAAGGCACCGACAGCTGCTGCCTTCCCCAGCCCGCTGCTGTGGCGGGGCTGAGGGGACAGGGCTGGTGGTGCTCCCTTCCAAAAGGCAAGAAACCCCATTGCCGGCGGCTGGGAAAGGTCCCGTACCCCATCCCTGCACCCGCGGTGCCACCCCATCGCGTGCGCCAGGGCCCATGTCGCCGTGTCCCCACGCTCTCCTCCACTTCTCTCGTGTGTGATTCCTCTTCCTCAGCACACTTGAGGGCAACGGCTCAAGGAGAGCGACCAAGTCGGGTCTGTCACGGGGGTGGGTGACCCGTGGGCATGTGCCTGCTCTGCACCGGCTGTCAGGACACCAGGCGGCAGAGCACCGGTCGCTGCCCGCCGGAGCTGACCCCACCGGCATGGCCGGGGGCTGTGACCGGAGCGCCCCACCCTCCTGTTTTCAGCTCCAGTGCAGCCGAGGCTGCAGCCGAGGAATCCGGATCTGCGCTCCCCGGCCCGGGCGTGCGCGAGCTTGTCACGGCCGCTCCGCGCGGGGATCAGCGAGCGCCCGGGGACGGTCCCGCGCTGGCGCGGGGGATGTCAGGCTAACCCGAGATCCTCTCCTGGTGTGAGTCACCCACAAAACAGCCCCAGACTCCTCCGGCCTAACCCGCCAGGGCCAGGGTCCTCCTGTCCTGTGGTCACAGGCATCCCCGAGGTGGGAGCGATGGGTCTGGGCCTGGTGGCAGCCAGCGCTCGGCAGTGATGGCAAATGGGCGTATTTGGTATTGTACTGTATTTAGCAGACGGCAGCGGCCACAGCCCTTGGCCACCCAGCTCTGGGCTGGGTTGTGGGGACCCACCACAGGTACATTTGGTCTGAAATGAGGCCAGTACAACACCCAGTAGGTGGTGTTTTTCAAAACTAAAAACTTTTGCCGAGCGGGGCTGTTGGAGAGCAGCGAGCTCTGGGGGCTGTCACGCACGAGGTCTCTGCGACCGTGAGCTCAGGGCAGCTGCGGCTCCCACTCATTCTTGTTTCAGTCCAGGTTTATCTGCTACCGTAACAAGAGACAGTGACCGCGCTGGCCAGCCTGACGAGCCAGCCCTTGCTGTCCTCTTGGTCTCTGCAGTTTTGCAGGTAACTTGACTGAGGCCATCACCTCAGGGAGCAGCAGCTGTCCCTTGGGAAGGCGCGGGGGGCTCCGGGGGCTCAGGAGCGGCTCCGCGAAGGCCCTGGAGCTGTGTTGAGCCCCTTTGCATCTGCTGCTCCCGCCTCGGGCACAGGCGCGCTCAGGAACCTGCACGTGTCCCGCTGGCTCAGGAGCCTGCCCCGCGTTCCAGCCTCCCTCCGCACAGAGAACACAGCTGGGGGACGTTTCCAGTCGCTGGGGTCAATAAAAGCCTGTGGGAACAGGTGACGTGCAGGGACATCCTTGCTGCCAGCTGGGAGCAGGCAGGTCCCCGGGGCGCGGGCAGCAGCGAACGGCACCGCGGCCCCTCGGCTGCGAGCCTGCAGAGCCGGCGGCCCGGGCTGTCGGACCTGAACTCTGACTTTGCTGGAAGGTACAAACTGTCCCATTGAAAACATCTGCAAGGGGAGGAGAAGCAAGAGGAGACAGATGTGTCCCTGCGTTGTGCTGAGGCCGGCGGCACTGCACGCTGCCGGGGACACTGGAGAGAAGCACCCTCTGCCCGCGGACCCCAGCTGCGGGGTCAGGCGCATGTTCAGGTGACGATCTCGCAGGGCTCCCACCTGCCCCGGCACCGCCATGCCCTGACCGGTGCCACCACCCCGGCACCGCCATGCCCTGACCGGTGCCACCACCCTGGCACCGCCATGCCCTGACCAGTGCTACCACCCTGGCACCGCCATGCCCTGACCAGTGCCACCACCCCGGCACCGCCATGCCCTGACCGGTGCCACCACCCTGGCACCGCCATGCCCTGACCGGTGCCACCACCCCGGCACCGCCATGCCCTGACTGGTGCCACCACCCCAGTGCGGTGGGAAAGCAGGCTGGGCTGAGCTAGACAAAGCCCACGGGAGCAGCTGCGGCCAGAGCCAAGGCTTTTATCTCTATGAGCAGCCAGTGGGCAAGTACAAAAAGACAGAGCGGCCCTGGGTCCCGTGTTGGTTTTGGTGATTGTGCTGCTGAGTAGCTCCCAGGGATGTGAATATTTGTTTCAGAGTAAACAAGACTCGCTCCCAAAATGAGTTTCTTTGCAGAAGCTCCTCACAACGTGACACCGTGGCAGCAGGGCTGATGCCCCAAATGATGCCCCCAGAAACAGGGTCCCAGGTGCTGAGCAGCAGCAGGAGGGAGGTGGCACCAAGGGACCTGCTGTTCCCAGCCATGCCGAGCTGGTCGTGCCCGGGGTGAGCCCGGCCCCGGGCAGGGTGACAAGGAGTCTGGCAGTGTTGGATGAGACGTGGGAATTCAGACAGCGCGGTGCCGACACTGGGTCCTGTGGCTGCCTGCGCCCCCGGCAAACGCTGGTCTGCTGGAGGGGCCGGGGCGTCCCGTCGGGTCTGGGCTCCCAGCAAGCCCCGGGTGCAAGGTGAGCTCCCTTCACTGGTGCTCCCGTCTGTGGGTTTATTTGTGCTCACAGGCCTCTCCCACATACTTCTGTTATTAAAGTAGCTCTTGGACGGAGATGCAAAGTGAGGTTTCTCCTGCTGCCCTCTGGAGAGGGGAGAGAAAATCCAAAATACCCCTGGGGTAGGAGGAAATTGCAAATACCTCCCAATACACCCCACCCCCAGCAGCTCCCATCTCTGAGCAGCTGCACCCTCTGGCTGGGGAGGCCCCGGCACGTCCACCCCGCTCCGGAGCCTCGTGTCCCCGGGTGCCGCGGGGTGACGTGCCGGGACGCTGGGCTGGCAGCAGACTGAGCCTCCCGAGGCTCCAGTTTGGGGCTGTCTTCTCACTGGTTTTCACTGGTGCTGACCTGGCACAGACACCCCACTTCTCCCTGGCTCAGAGGCACCCACCGGTGCACGGTGGGTCCCCATCTCCTGTGCCAGCAGGACCGTGCACTCAGGGTCTCCCTCTAGGGCTGGGTCCACGTGGGTCCCTTGTCCCTGTGCTCACTCAGCAGCAGTGACATGGCCCTGCGGGTGCTGCTGGATCTCGTGGGCAGTACAGGACAGAGGAGAACGGGCTCTCCTGGCAGCTACTGCACCCCAGCAGCAGCACGGCCCTGCTGGGAGGCGTGTGGGATGTCAGCCCCATACAGCACCTGGGGGGCTCACCGGGGAGCAGCGGGCATGGCTGGGGCCGTGCAGGACTTTGCACGCTCAGCCCCGTCCTGCCCCGTCCTGTCCCAGTGCGGTACAGGGCTCGGGCTCAGCCACACACCGTGAGGCTGCGGGAGGCAGAACGATGCTGAGCGTGGGAGCGCCACGCTGCCGGCGTGGGGTTTGGCAGCTCCCCACGAGTGAGCCTGTTGCTCGCCCGACACCCACGCCCACTGTGAGCAGAGCGGGCCCAGCATCACCCCGGCACCTCAGAGCTGTGAGCTGCGTGCCCCGGTGCGGGTGCTGGGTGCGGGGTGCTGCGGTGGCGATGGGGCTGCATTGTCTGCCCACAGCCGCTGGATGTCACCTGCAATATGGACTGTCCACGGCCGGCACCGCACAGCTGCCGGTACAGTTCCCCATACAGCTCCTCAAACGGCTCCCGTACAGCTCCTCGTACAGCTCCTGCCCCAGCTGTGGGAGCCACGGATGCTGCCAGTGGCAATGCCCCGGTGAAGCCGCCGGCCCCAGCACTGCCAGGGGATGCAGAAGGGACCTTGTGAGAGACGAGGAGCCAAAGCCGGCAAATCCGCCTGCACTGCATCCACAGCTCCACGTCCAGGGCTGGGACACTCAGAGCCACTGGCACGCCAGAAGGTTTCATCAGGGGGCTCAGTGTGACACCCCTGATGTGTCCTGGCACCAGGGCCATCCTGGGGACAGCCAGCCTGGGGACAGCCACGGTGTGTGCTGGTTATTCACCGGGAAAATCGCTGCAGCATTCAGACCCAGCGGCGCGGGCCTTGCCAGCCCCTCGCCAGCAGCCCACGGCACACGGTGCAGCTCCCCGGGGCTGCCCACGGCGGGGGCGAGCAGCAGGGCTGCCCCGCCAGAGCTGGGCTGCAGGCTGGCAGCCGGACAGGGCTGTCCTGTGCCCCCACGCCGGAGAGGGGCAGGGTGGTGCACGGGACCTTCCCGCCTGGTGTCCTGGCTCCGGGAGGGCTGAGCCTTGGCCGCGGTCCCATGGAATGTGCTGGGATGGTTTGGCTGTGACATGTGTCTCTGCTCGGCTCTTTGCCTGGAGCAGCCCCAGCCCCACAGGCTGCCAGGGGTTGGGAGTTGGGGTGCTCAGCCCAGCTCACCCCTGGTGAGAGATCCCTGTTAAACATTAACGCATGATCAGAGCCTAATGAGGACACTTGTGGCAGATGCAGCACTCGTTAGCATGATTTATCAATTTCAGTGACGTGGCACAAACTGGACTACATCTTGCCCGGCTGCCTGTGCGCTCCCTGCGGGCAGGGTGCATGGCTGCGGGCAGTGCGGGGTCCCGGGGGCCCCCGGCAGGGACGGCTGCCGGGCACCCGCAGAGCCACACCGGGGCTCTGGGTGCTCCCCGCGCTGCGCGGGCAGCGGCTTCGGCAGCAGCTGGTGCCCAGGAGCCACCGGCCAGGGGACCAGGGACCACCAGCATCCCCATCGCATCCCTGTCCCGGGCAGAGCCCCCTCCGCCTGCTCCGTGCTCTGTAGATGGCAGCCTTGTCCTGCTCCCGGCCCTCCCTGAGCCCCCGGCTGAGCCCCCTCTTCTGCCTGGCAGGGCCGGGACTCTGGGGTGTCCCCGGGGTGTCCCCTGGGTGTCCCAGCAGGATGCCGCGTGTCCAGGCTGCTGGTCCCTCTCCTCTGCTGCTGACACCTCCGCACCTCGAGCCTTGGCCCCTTTCTGCTGTTCCCAGCTCATTATTCCCCCTCTGCTCCTGGTGACACGTTTACATTTCATTTACCGTTTGGGATTCCCGACACCGCTCCAGCAGCCCCCGGCGCGGGGAGGTTGGGGTCCCGAGGGCTGGGGGAACCTGCTCAGGAGCGCTGCTGTTTGCGGGAGGGGTTGACAAGAACCACAAAATTACTACATCTGTAATGACATGACTGCAAGTACAATATACTTCCCTTTGGCATCTTTTTCCCCTAGAGAGCAAATTATTCATTATTAAGTTTCATTTTCACATCCATATTGTTCCACGGTTGTGGGATACAGCCTTTTAATATTCAAGATTGGTAATTGAAAGAGCTACATGCAAAACTGTTTGCAGTGTGTCTTCTGCACCGAGGCGCTTTTGTAAAGCACCCAGACCCCGAGCATGTTTCACTGCACTGCGGGCGTGAGAGGGCCTGATCCTGTGCGTTATGGGTCATTCCCCTGCCTGGCCGCAGCGCCAGAGGAGGGTGCAGGACTGGTTCTCACTGTGCGTTAGTGCTTTCTGAGGAGCTATTGCTCCAAGTGCTGTTGTGTCATGGGTGTACCCCACTATCTGACACATGGGAAAGCCATCTCAGCTGAGTGACACGTGTCCCCACGCTGGGCTGCTGCCTGGCCTGGGGAGGAGATGAGCAGGTCCCAGCTCATCGCCTACAGAACTTCCCGGGGGCTGCCAGTGCCACCAGCCTCAGCTGTCCCTGTCACTCCTGCACCTCCCTGTGCCACCCGTGAGGCTCCTCAGGAGCTGGGGCTTTGCCGGTGCCGCCTGCCAGGATGAGCCACCGTGAGCCACCCGAGTGGGTGTCAGCCTGGCGGTCACCACATGGCTCGCAGCCTCATGGGGCAGAGCTACTGCACCCCCCAACAGTGCATGCACCCCCCAACAGTGCATGCACCCCCAGCAGTGCATGCACCCCCAGCAGTGCATGCACCCACCATCGCTTCTCCTCACTTGTCATGAGCAGCCGAGTTGCTCAGGCCAGTTCTGACTCCCAGTGTCCGCTCCCACATTCCTCACCCCTACACCCGGCAGCACCCGCAGCTTCACCCCCGGTGCAAAATCAGCTTCACCCCCAGTATAAAACCAGCTTCACCCCCAGTACAGACCCAGCTTCACCCCTGGTGCAAACCCAGCTTCACCGCTGGTACAAAGCCAGCCCTGTCCCACAAAGCCCCACTCTGCTGGCACACACCTGTGTGCACATCTGCTGCGGAATTAGCCCCCCAAAAGCAATTCGACATCAATAAGCACGAACAAAGCTGCGCTCCTGAAAGGTTTCCAGCATGACTGAGGAAAATGCTGACTAAGCACATCTGGGGATTTTCTGCGGTTTGGGCTCGCTGCGTCCCAGCAGCCCCAGGCCGGTGCCACCGCGGGAGGGGACAGCGGTGGCACTGCGGGAGGGGACAACGGTGGCACTGCGGGAGGGGACAGCGGTGACACTGCGGGAGGGGACAGCAGTGACACTGCAGGAGGGGACAGCGGTGGCACTGCAGGAGGGGCAGCGGTGGCACTGCGGGAGGGGACAGCGGTGACACTGCAGGAGGGGACAGCGGTGGCACTGCAGGAGGGGACAGCGGTGACACTGCGGGAGGGGACAGCAGTGACACTGCAGGAGGGGACAGCGGTGACACTGCAGGAGGGGACAGCGGTGACACTGCGGGAGGGGACAGCAGTGGCACTGCAGGAGGGGACAGCGGTGACGCTGCGGGAGGGGACAGCGGTGGCACTGCAGGAGGGGACAGCGGTGGCACTGCGGGAGCCCTGCGGCAGCCCCCTCCCCAGCTGCATGCGGAGCAGATGGTGCGTGATGGAGGGGGCACTGCAGCCACGTTCCCACCATGGGATCCTGCCTGTGAGAGGGGAAACTGGTGCCGGGCCGGTTCAGGGAGTGTGCTGAGCTGCGTGGGGAGACGCAGGTGGAGCCAGAGCCAAGTGCTGCAGCAGAAAGTGCTGGGGATTTGGGAAAACATCTTTTTTCCATCACCTCCTACTCAGCTGTTTCGGGAGGAGAGCGCGGAGCTGCAGCTCGCTGCTTCCTCCGCTAGCGCAGCAAGCAGAGCCCAGTGGCCTCTCTGCAGCCCAGGGAGACGCTTCACTCCGAGATGAGCCAGAGAGCGGCAGCTGCAGAGGGGCCGGCTCCTGCAAAGCCCAGAAAACACGAAATAAGAGGCCCTGTGCTCTGGAGCCCCCTCCCTGCTTAGCCCTGTTGTTATTTTTTAGAGCAGGCAGGCAGCACCGTCATTGTTTGCAGCCTCCTCCCTGACGGACAGCATCAGGGCATCCTTCCTGTCTCTCAGTTTTCCAGAAGAATGCAAATTGAATAAAAGATCAAAGTTCAATGAACGAGAGAGCAGGATATTTCTGGAAAGCCCGCGAGCAGTGATTGCTTCCAGCCCGGCGCGTGGCGGGCGCCGCCTGGGCGCAGCTCGACGGAGGGGACACGAGGGGCTGCCCGCACGGCCGCGCCCCCAGCCCCCTGTGACAACGCCTGTGGGGACAGACCTGCGTCACAGGGCGGTCAGCGAGCCCTCGGGTGGTCTTTTAGAAAACAAGATATGGTGGCAGGTCTGGGCATCGCTGTGCGGCAGAGAGGGAGTTTCCCCGGCCGTGAGAGCCCACCCCAGCCGAGCCGTCAGGGTCACCAGTCGTTTCGACTTAATTTCCTGGCCAAGAGCATCCTGGCCTCCCTCTGCCCGCAGGGTAAACGAGGCCGATCCCTCCAGCCGCGCAGGATGGGGTCCAGCAGGTGACACCGCGCAGGATGGGGTGGCTGTGGGGCTGCCCCCCGGGTGACCCCCCCCCCACATCCCACTT
The DNA here is from genome assembly GCF_036013445.1 of Caloenas nicobarica. Lineage (NCBI taxonomy): Eukaryota > Metazoa > Chordata > Aves > Columbiformes > Columbidae > Caloenas > Caloenas nicobarica. The sequence continues at coordinate 23,524,253 of NC_088254.1, read as the reverse complement.
TCACCCCCCGGCTGGGGCACCGGCTGCGAGCGGCTCAGCCCACGGGCACCGGGGCAGCCGCGCGGGGGACGGCGCCTCCTCTTCCCTCATTCCCGTTTATTTTTGTCTCCCAAGTTGTCGTAAGTGATTTGAGCTGAACAGTTTTTAAAATTTGAACTCCAAGCAGCTATTTAAAGCTCTGACAGGATGCAAGAGTGTATTAAAAGCTTGGTTTTAGAGCCTTTCTTAGCGCGAGGGGCTCGCTCGGTGCCAGTTCGGTCCCCCGGTGTCCCCCTGAGGTGACCTGCAAATCCCACCGGGGCCGCGGGGGGTGGTGTCCTAGGGGGCACAGAGGGACCCCCCCAGTTGCTCAGCACCAGCAGCTCCAGTCCCACAGCGGGAGCAGTGGGTGGGCGCAGGGGGCACAGTCACTGGGTTCTTTGGGGTCCGCTCTTCCAAAACAGAATGGATTTGTTTCCAAGAGGTTTTGAATCTGCCAGTGTTCAAAGTTCTCACAATTAATATAGACATTAATTAGCATGTTGCAGATTTTAAAAATTCTGCTAATTAGAGGTTTATGTTGCGAAGTATCCCAACGCTTCAGGATGGAAGAAGCTTTCTGGGCACCTCTGCACATGCTGTTCAATGAGAACCTCGCATGGGTCTGTTCACCCCCCGTGTCCCGCAGTCCTGTCGGCCTCATGGATTTTACTCTCCACGGTGGATGACTGTAGTTCTGATCCGGGATATTTTTTGGCCTGCACTTAGTTAGTCATAATTCAGAGGTTTTCATAAGTCGCATACTGCACACGCTTAAGTGATAATGAGGTATTTCCATGCTGAATCACCAACTAATGATTTACAATGATGATTTTGTTATTAAATCTGCAACCCCGGCTCTGGAGAGCAGCGCTTGGGAGCAGCTTGTTTGCTAATACGCGGAGACAGCGGAATGCAAGCAGAAAATATTATGAACTTGTCATCCGAGTGCTGACATATTGATGTGGCACCTGCACCTGCCTGCAGGGTTTTCCAAAAAATGCTCAGGAACGAGCCTGACAGATTGGGTATTTTCAGATTCGGGCTGCCTGTTTCACACACGGCAGCCGAGCTCGTCCCCATTGGAGCAGCTGACACGTGGGGAACACGCTGCTGTGAAGGGCACGGTGACCCCACAGCCCTCGAGGAAAAAGGGTTTTGCTGGGGCTCTGCACCCCCTCGCTGCTGCAGGGATTCCCAAGCCCCGCGATACCCGGGCACATCCCGCCAGGGACGGGGACCAGCCTGTGCCCCTGCCCAGGGGCAGCCCCAGGAGGTGGGAGCAGCGCCCCAGAACCCGTGGGTTATTTCCCACTAGTGAGAGCGCAGAAACGCTGCCACTTGTCATCTTTTTCCTGGCGTTGCTGCTCCTTTCATGGTCTAAGGCAGAGATCTGCTCCCAGGACAGAGCTGGGAGACAGAATAATTTTGTAGGCTTCAGCAAAGCTGCTGCCTTCGTGAAATGAGCTGAGCTCTCCCCGCTGCCGCTCTCCTTGAAAAGGTGAGCGAGATGGGATTTTTAAAAAATGCAGCAGTTATATTCACACGCAGCAGCCCAGCGGTTTCTGTTTGTGGAAACATCTCCACGGGGGATCAGGGAAGTGATGCATTTAGAGGGTTTCTAGCGAGAAATTGCAAAAATGCTTCCCCAGGGGCCAGCGTAAACCATGCTGTTAGTGGTCGTGTTTATTCATGAGCAAAGCTGGCCACGGAGTGATCGCTCTTTGCAGTTGCTCTGGGTGCGGAGCAGCGCGTTGTGCATCTCCTGGTCTCCCCGCTTTGCCCGCACTGGGCTGTGCCTCGGCACAGGGACAGCGCCAGGGGCAGGAGTGCTGGGTCCAGCACCAGCGGGGCTGCAAGGATGGGGAAGCCCAGAGACCTGGCCCTGCCTTGGAGAGATGCTCGGAACAAAGGAAAAGAGCTCTCGTGTCCCAGCTCTGGCATCCACAGCTGGGAGCAACTGAGTGGTCCCACACCTGCTGCTGCTCAGCCCTAATCACCCCAGCCCTATATCAACTGGGCTGTCAGGGCCTATTTCTGCTCTGTGGGGCACAAACAAGGTGCCAAAAGGCTTTTAGTGCCCACCTAGGACACAGGTTGTGCATTCCCTGAGGATGTGTTGCCTGTAGCATCTAAGGAGCTGGTGCTTTGCCTTGGGCTCTATTCTCTGTCCTGTGTGTCCGTCAGGGTCACAGCTGCTTCTCCAGCCCCGGACAATGGCACTTGCCAGGTGAATCTGCTGGTGCTGTGGATGAACCTCACAGCCTGGAGCCTCTGAGGCATTGCTGTCTGCTGCTTTTGGGGGGTTTCTGGGGGTTTGCTCCCTCTCTGCCTGGTGCCCCTCATGTGCTGTGGCTGTGGGGCTGCTGCCTGAACATTGGCAACTCTTGGCTTGCAGCTCTGCAGGGAAGTGCTTTTAGCAAGAAGATGTTTGTAGAAGATTCCTGTTGCTCACCCCCAGGCTCCAGTGAGACCTTCCTGTGAGATGGTGCTGGGCTGGGGCTCAGGAAGGGGCTCAGAGCCACTCTTCCCGTGCGGTTCCCCGTGAACCCCACTCCTGGTTCCCATCTCTCTGAAGCAGCTGCTGTTGGTGACACACCGGAGGTGCCGTTTCTCTCCCAGGTCCCTAGCATGGGTACCGGTGCCCCGCAGTGCGGCGGGGCTGGAGCTGGGATGGTGCTGGCCACGGTCCCCGGTCCCCAGCCCGGGTTGCAGTGGCAGCCGGACGCAGCTGCAGGTGAGGTGGGTTGAGCAGAACCTGTCACAAATGTGTCACTTGGATGGAGCCCTGGTAGCGCCCTGCGGGAGACAGGGAACATGAAAGGGCCCCTGTGCTGCTGAAAAATAACTGGCAGCAGCCAGCAAAATTTTAATGGGATTAAAATACAGGCTGCTGCTTGTGTTACAGTGTCTGACACCCCGAGGGTGGGGGCACTGCTCGCTCCCAAACAGGGCTGGCACCGGGCTGTGTCCCAGCTGGATTTGCAGCTGGGGGGCTCGCTGGTCCTTGTGCTGGAGACGAATGGGGACTCCCCCGAGGTGTTTTGCAAACTGTACCAGCCAAGGGTGGTGGCTGGTGGTTTCTGGGCACGGTTTGGAGTTGGGGGTAGCCCAGCATGGAAGGTGGGTGCAGCGGGGGGCCGGCAGCCAGCTCAGGGCAGCGTGGGGACTGCGGTGAGCAGCAGCTGGCGGGGCTGTGAGGAGCATGGCTGGGGCAGGTGGGAGCTGGGGAGAGAGGGGAATGCAGCACCAGCCAGTTTCCAAACGTGACTCTGCCAGTAGAGCTCAGGATGAGCAGGGTTGCTGTTTCCATCCGATTTTGCAGCATCTGCTAGGAGCACAGTCACCAGAGCAGAAACTCTGTGCGATGCCTGATGCATCCACAGCTCGTACAGAGGTGTCCCTGGGTGGGTGAGCGGAGCAGCAGCATTGGGGAACGCATCGCCACCTGCTCCCAGTCAGCCTGCTTGAAAACGCTGAGCTAGCTTTGGCCTAGCTGACTTTTCATTTTCACGTCACCTGGCAGCAAAGGCTGGTTCAGATCTGCCAAGGTGTCTGCTCTGAGCTGGAGGTGCTGAGGCAACCAGCCAAACACCACGCTCTACCTGTAATGCAGGTAACATCCAAGTATCCGAATTGTATTTCCCCTCTCTCTTTTCCCAGGCCAACTTTTTCCTGAAATAATAGTGCTGAGCAGTGGAAGCTTCACAGCAGGAGACACAGCCCCATCACTTCCCCACATGCCCATGGGTGGCTGTCACCGTCTGGTCCCTGCGTGCTGAGACAGGGACATCGTGTGGCTTCTGCTGTGCCAGCTGCTGGGACTGGGACACTGGCTCGAGCATCTGGGAGTGTTGTGAGCAGATTGGGATGTTGCAGCAGCTGCAGCTCAGTGTCACTCGAAGATGCCGCAAGTGACCGTGACATCTGCATCTCCCGGCAAAACACATCAGTGGGTGCTACTTGCTGGAGGCAGCCGGGTGGGACCCTGAGCGAGGGGCAGCGGTGGCATTGGGGCGCTGCCCCCCTTGGGGTGCATTAATGCTTTCAGAGCAGCCGCTGGGCTGGGCTGACACCCTGTGTGGGACGCGGCTGCTGTGGCCGGGCGTGCGGAAAGCACAGCAGGAATGCAGAGTGAGATGAGATGTGACAGCCCGTCTTGCTGGGAACATCTCTGTAATCTGCAACAGAATGAGCTCAGCCAGCTGGAACTGCCGCTCAGCTCCCGCTGGATCCCAGCCCATTGCTCATGCTGGGCGGGTCCCCCAGTCCCCCTGCACGTGTGTTGGGGGCTGCCGGCTGCTGGGACCCCCGTGCGAGCAGGACATGTGCTGTCCCCGTGACGGGGCAAGTGGTGCCTGGTGATGCTCCAGCACTGCAGTGGGTGCTGTGCTGCTGTGTGGGGCTGCCGCCTGGCCCCGTGCTGGCTCTTTGACCTGCAAAGCGGGGCTGCGCTGCCTGCAGGTCACCCCCAAGCCCGGAGCCCCGCACTGGGCTCCCCCACACAATGTCCTGTGGGATCAGGGACAAACCCGGCCCTGGAGCCTGGGAACAGTCCCCACCGAGCTGCTCAGGCTCAGCTGCAGTCGTGGGTGTTCTGTGGGGTTTTTTGAGAGATGAGGCCATTTAGCCTGAGTAGAAATCCAGAATACAGAGACTGTAAGGATGTTTGTGTGAGGACAGGCAGGGGGATTGACCCGGATGCGTTCTCAGTGGTGTTTGCTCCATATCCCTTTTTCCTGAAGAGCATTTTCCTATTTTTGCTTTCTATAGGATTTTCAGCCAAGCTTCCCAGGGAAGGTGGCACACGGAGTGCCCGTCCATCTGTCCGTCCCCTTGCAGGGGGACTGACGGCGCTGGGGGCTGCAGGGGTCCAGTCTGCCCAGTCCACAAAGGGTTACCAGGTTTCTTTAAGGATATTCTGTTTCCTAGCCCTCTATCCCCTACTGTGTTCAGTGATAAATGTAATGCTTTGTCAAATTTGCATCGCTTTATATTTTGCTGTATCTTTAAAAACTTTATCTGATGCCTAAAGGGTACAATTAAATTCCTGTTGGAGTTGTGGCTCCTGCAGCACACTGGATTTACTCTGGATGCGGGTTTATGTCCTACTTGTTAGCGCTGATTTTGTCAGCAGAAACAATTCCCAGCTGAGCGCTCCAGGGCCGTGCACGGACCCGTCACTGAGCTGGGGAAAAGGCAGCACCGTCGGTAACACCTGCAACAGGTCCTGGGCTCCCAGGGTAACTGTGCATTGGAAACAGAATAAAATACCCTGGAAAACAGTGAGTGCCTGGAAAAAATATCTGAAGTTCTGCTAAAGATGAGGCAGCAAGTGTTTTCCAGTCTGGGGTTGGTGCGAACTGTTTGCTCCCCACACACCCGGGTTTTGGGGGCAGAAGCAGGACCCCGGCTGTGCAGGGTGTGGGTCCCACCTGGCCGAGCGGGTCTGGAGGACGAACCAGCCCAGGGCAGGGGGGCGATGCTGCCCCAGCCCCGTCCCTGCCCCGCGGGGTGCGATCCTGGCCCGCGGCTGGGGGCTGCTCTCGCCTCCGCCCCTGGCAGTTGGTGCAGTCCCAAACACTTGCTGTGACACAGGGTATGTGGGGAGGGGGCTCCGGAGCTCCCCACGCCTGCAAAAGGGGCTAGAAGCCTGGGTGTCAGGATCTGTGGCTGTAGCACAAACCCTTCTCGTTGCTTTGGGATGTTCTCAGAAGCAGGTCACTTATTTAGGCAGCAAATTATAAACTGGAGGTTGGTTGGGGTTCTTAATGCATTTTTTTTTAAAACTGGCCTTGGTGTGTGGGGGTCTGTGCTCCCTGTCCCTGAGGTGGTTACTGTGCAGAAACACGGGCTATGGGGGAAAGGGGAGGTCGGAGCGGACACTGCAGGAGGGACGGTGACCGAGCAGGGATCACTCATGGCACAGACCAGGGACATGGTCATGGGTGGCCACAGGGTATTTTTAACCCAAGAGGATTATTTTAAGATCCGGAGCTCCTAGAAGTGTAAAGAACCCAGCTGTGGCACAGCCACAGCCTGCGGACCCATGTCGCTGCTGGCAAGTTGGGTTGCATTTTGTGGTGCTGGGGACAGGGCTGGTGGCCCAGCTGTGTGGTTGGCAGCAGCCCCGGCCGGGGGTCCCTGTGCCCGCCAGACCCTCCTGCGGCTGTTGGGGACGGGCTGTGGAACGGGGACCCACCGCGGCTCTCGGGAGAGAAGGATGCACAGAGCAGCGGGGAGGAGAATGCGAGTTGCCATGGCAACCGGGTATGGAAACATCACCAAAATGTGTCAAATGAGGGGAATTAAAAAAAAAAAAAAAAAAGAAAAAAGTATCGTGTCGATAAACATTTCAGTTTAACACTGCTGCTCTTGACAACGTTCTGGCTGCATCCTTGTGGCAGTCCCGTGGCCTCTGGGATGGAGCCACCCCCTGCCTGTCCCTCGGCAGGAAAGTCACCACAAGGTCTTGGGTTTAGAGGTGTCAGTGTCCCCATGGCCACCAGTGGGTCAGTCTTGCCCCACGCCCTGGCTGCATCCCCTGTCCTGGCAGCTCCCGGGGGAGCCCCCATGGGTCCCCATCCTCCGGCTGCCCCCCGGGGATGTGGCCCTGGGGTTGGGGATGTGGCAGGACAAGGGTGCTGTGCTCCCACGTTACCTGTCACCGGTGCGGGGCTGGCAGTGGTGGCACAGCCAGGCACTGACATGGTGCCATGACCAGAGTTGCCATCTTGCTCGGGGGGCTCTGTGCCCCCCCAAGTTTGCTGAGCACAGCCCCGTGCTGCCGGTCACCGGCTCCTGCTGCTGCCCCTGCACACAGACACGCATTTCGTGTTTGTAGCTCCAGGAAACCACCAGCCACACACAGGCACGTGCATCATCTCAGCAGCCCGTGCTGGTGTAACCTTTGTGGGAGATCTTCCCTCTATGACTAATTAATTTTTAATAACATGCAGCATGCTTTTTTTTTTAAAAAAAAAAAAGTAAATTAATTTGTAAACCATTTGCACTATTTTATCTGTCACTTAAGCTTCTGGGATTTGCAATTTTAATGCATTACATCAGTTAATCAAAATTCTCTTCCAGCAACAGTTTTAATTAAACCCACTTCCAATTTTTTTTGCTAATTCAATGCTGTAGCTGAAGGCTGCTAATTAGATCATGCTTCGTTGTTGTTGTTTTACATTCACCACTTGTATTACAAAGCCGCAAAAAGGAGCAGGGACGGTGGCAGAGCCAGGGCTGCCTGTCCCGGCCGCGCAGCCCCTGCCCGGGGCGCTGGCACCGCGGTGGCCGTGCCGGGGGTCCTGCCCTGGCCGTGCCCGGCTCCGCGGCTGGACAGGGGCCCCGAGCCGGGGGCAGCGCTGCGGGGCTGTGCGGTCTCCAGGGGCTCTGGGACACTGGCTACAGAAAACCTGGGAGAAGGAGGCGGCGGAAAACTACATGTTATTTTACGTGTTTAAAATGTCTTTTGAAGCCATTAACTCTGCAGAGAAGAAATAATTAAGGAAAAATAACCTGAGTGTGTCTGGGACAGGAGCGATGTGCAGAGCTGTGGGTGCTCATCCTGCAGCCAGCCCAGCCTGGGGATGTAAGGAACGTCTAACCAAGATGTTGTTTTTACAAAACTGAGGACCTGCCCCCAGCAGGGGGGGCAAAGGACTGAGAGACATCAGACTATGAACCCTTAATGTAAACCCAATCGAACTAATCCCAGAATGCAAACCGATTATTGTATTTAAAAAGTTAAGCTAGGGGGAAGGGTAACCGAAGAGCCAGGAATCCAATGGATTTTAAATAAATCAATAAGGTTAGAGGGTTGTTAGAATTAGATGAATGAAACAGGTAAACTGAGGCAGGCGCCGGGTAGTCTGCAAACCCTGCAGCACCAACCACAGGGGAGGGAACTTGCAGCCGGGATTTGGGGGAGATATAAGTGGGAGCTTTTTGCCCTTTAAGTGGAACCCCTGGTCTTGCAAAATTGTTGATAGAATATTCTTCACTGAGAGATCCTGCCTGGGCCTATTCTACTGGCAAGGTACTGGTTTCCTACGGGGGCCCCAGCTTTTCCCCGCAGGGCTCCGCGGGTCCCTCTGCCACCAGTGGTGACAGCAGCCCCTGGTCTGCAGGGAGGATTTGGGACAATTCTCCTCCTCGGCACAGGTCTTGTTCTGCCTGCGGCCCCCGCCCGGCTGTGCCTGTGCTGCCCCCCTGTCCCCTGCCAGGGCAGCCCCTGTGCCTGGGAAGAGCCTTCGCCCCCACGGTTTTCCAGTTGTTTTCTAACTGAGCGACCAGCGGAGACCCAGGAGCGATCTGCTGTTTGGAACAGCATTGCCCTGGGTGAGTGTGTTCCACCGAACTGTTAAAGCAGGAGCAGTTTTGTCAGATTATGAGCCGTAATTGCAAAAACCTCACAGAGAGCCGACATCATACAATTCTTATTACAGACACAGCTCCTTCTCTTTCAGCTGAATTTCTAAATCCATCCCCAAAACAAACAGCTCAGCAGCCATTGACACCTGATCTGTTATTCAGATTCCCCAGCGATATCTGTTCTGACAACTTGCTAACAAGCTTCCACGCCAACAGTCACCAGCCCGAGATGAACGGCTCTGACAGGCCTGTGCTAAATTAGCAAATGGAAACGCAGCCCAAACCGTGCTGGCTCTGTGGCAGGCTTTTTGTGGCAGAGACAAACTAAATATATGATTGCCCTTGCAAGCGGTGCCGTGTATTTGCACCGTCTCTGGTGCCCTCCAATGCACCACGTACCCAAGCCCTGCGGTCACCGTGTCCCCTCCCAGGGTGGCTGTGGCACCGCTGGGTGTCCCGGGGGGGCCGGTGCTGGTGGGTGTCAAGACCCCCACTCCCGGTACAGAGCAGCCATGCTGAGCCCAGAGTGGATCCACCACAGATTTTTTTTTTTTTTTTTTTTTTTTTTTTTTAATAAAATGCACTTTAATCAGCCAAAGTGCAGAAATACAGAGGTCATATTTACACCTCCCTCGGTTCTGTTCCAGTCCTGTTGTTCCTGCTAATTGTGTGCATACACAGAATGGTCCGATGGGTGGCATTTGGCATCCACGGATTTTTAACTTAGAAAATGGAAAAAAAATTAAATTATGACAAGCTTATTTATTTGTGCAGCCAATGCTGCCAATTGCTGTATTTTAGTGGCATTTTTTGCCATTTACTGAAGTCAGCTGAACAGGGAGACAAAATCCAACGCTTGTGACATCTCAGACAGCTTGGAAAGGATCCTTCGAATGCAGCAAAACTCAGCAGGCTTGACATTTGAAACTCACTGATTTCACTGCCAGGCAAAACCTTCTGCCTTTGTACTGTATTTTTCCTGCTGTTCCTTGGTGCAGGAATTCCTACTTTTTCTGATCTCATACCATTATGAACAGACCAGCTCAGGGAAAAAAAAAAAAATAATCTCTGCTGTAATAATAAAATTGGCTTTGCAATAGCAGCAATCTGGCTGGTCCATGCGGTTCCCGGCTCTGGAGCTCTGGGTACCCACCAGCTCTGTTCCTCGCCCATCCCCGGCAGCGGGGGCGAGCGCGCTTGCTGTGTGCTCTGAGCGCCTAAACCACGCCAAATGCGAAATTTTAAAGGGTTGCTTATGTTTGACTTTTTAAAACTAATTCACGCACTAAATAATAATCCCTGAAGCGCTGCCATCCGCACACATGGCAAACCCCCTCCCCGGCGCGGCGGGGAGCGGAGCTGGGCGCGCTGCTGCACAAACCTGCAGCGCAGGGCAAGGAGCTTTACCCAGCCCCGGCACGTCCAGCCCAGCGCCGGGCACTTGCTAGTCCCGGTCCCGTCCCGCTGCACGGGATTTGTCCCTCGGGGCTCAGCCCGGAGCTGAAGGCACAGCCGGCGCTGGGGGGGGAGCGGGGGGCACCGGGAGCAGCTGGGGCCCCGCGCAGCCGGGCTGGGGGCAGAGCAGCTCCAGCAGGGGCTGCACGGTAATTAGCCCTCGTTAGCTGCCAGCGACCAGGTGCATTGAGTGATACAAAAGGAAGGCACAGGCAGCTGGCAGGGGTGTTCCCGGGTCATTTTCAGGGATAAAGGGGGAAAGGGCTGCTGAGTTTGTGTCGGGAGGATTTGTGTGTCTTACGTTGTGCGTGCACAGGGGCCACCTAGGCCGAGTGCTTGTGATTCCTGTGCAGCCCTGGCCTCGGCTGTGGGTGCAAAATGAACAGCAAAACCAGGGGATTTCTCTCTGAGGCGACCTCTGCTTCCCGGCTCCTGATCCAGCCTGGCCGGAGCTGCGGCATGCAGCGCTGCGCGTGCCCCGGAGATGCCCCTGCCAGGTAAGGGGCTGGGCAGGTGACACGAACGGGCAGGTGACACGTGCCACCCGTGAGAGCCAGCGGGAGCGAAGCCCCCGGCAGTGGCTGCTCCCGCTTCTGGTTCATGAGCAACTTTGAGGGAAACAAATTGTTGCTGCTGAATTTCCCAGGTTATGTAAAGGCTGGTGGGGTGACCCGGGCTGCACGATAGCCCAGCGTGTTTGAACACTTGTTTTGATTTGGAGAAGCACGAAGGCAGCACCTGGAAATGAAGCTGCTGTGGGCTGTGCTGGGAGCGGGATCTGGCTTTTGGGCTGTTTTTGGAAACTGGGTCTGATTTTGTGGTCTCTGGCTCAGCAAGGGTGCCTGTGGGCAGGAAGGGGATTGGGACAGACCCACGGACATCTCCTGAAGTCAGAAAACCCCTGATCCAGGGGACTGGGTGGGCAGTCCAGCCAGGGCCAGCAGCAGCGTGGTGTCCTTGTCCCCGCGTCCTGCCCTGGGGACAGGCGGCAGGGCAGGAGCAGGCTCTGCAGCTCCACGCAGAAGGCAGAAAACATGTAGCCCCGAGGCTGGAAAGCAGCAGGGTTTGCAGGAGGGGTTGGGCACCCCCAGCCGGGGATGCAGGTGTGACCCCACATCCAACGTGCCCGGTCCCCGTGGTGCAGTGGGAGATGAGTGCAGGGCTCCCGCGGGGCTGGCTGCGGGTCCCGGGGAGGGAAGGAGGGAGGGATGGATGGATGCCTCGGGCTCTGTCACGTCTGAGACAGGCTTTGCTCATCTCCCAGAGCCGCAGCTCACTGCTGCTGGTGCTAACTAGGTCAGGCAGGACGAGATGTACCTGTCCCTGTGGTGGGGCTCGGTGAGCCATCAGTGCACTGCTGGTGACAAGGGCAGGGGACTGGTGACCCGGGTGAGCTGGAGCATCAGCGAGGACAGTGGCAGAGAGGGGCCGGGAGGGTGAGGGCTGCTGGTGCTGGGACGATGCTCTGCGTGAGCCGTTCACTCACCTTGTCTGCACAATAAAGCCAGCGGGGATGTCTGCTCGTGTGACAGGGCAGATCCCCAGGGACCTTTAGCAAAGCCTGTGGTCATGAGGGCCTGGGACAGTGACAAACAGCCCCTGGCTGGATCCGAGATGCTGCAGCGGTTACTGTGGCAGCCCTCCTGAGCAGGGGGTTCTGTGCCCTTTGCGAGCTGCTGGTCTGGTGTCATGACTTGTTAAATGGCATCTGGTGTGATCATGGGCAAGAGAATCACCAGGGTGGGAGCTACTTCTGCTCCATGCCCTCACCCCCGTTCAAAGTGGGACAGCTCCAGGTTAGACCCAGCTCTAGGCTCAGGTCAGGTTTCACAGGGCCTCCTGTGGCTGAGCTTTGGGCACCACTGGGGTGGGATGGAGCTTCCCGGCTCCTCCAGCATCCCAGCTCCTGACACCGTGGGCGCTTGTTGGGATTGCTCTTACCCCACTGTCCCCGCTCCTCCACCACATGCCTCTGCTCAGCACCTTCGCTGTGCCCACCTGTGTGGCAGAGACCGCAAGCAGATCCCTTCAGCCTTCCCTTCTTAGAGCTGAGCAATATTTTTGCTAAAGAGAGGAATTAAACTATTTAAATGCCAGCTTGGTGTATGATTCAGTGTCTGCTCAGGCAGAGACAAGATAATAAGGATGCTAGTCTTGAGGTCTTTTTCTAGAGAAAACCTCTCCCCCCGTGCTGGGTCTCCTCTAGTGAGAGCGATGCCCTGAACCTGCAAACCCCATGGGGCTGGCGGGGGACAGGGACCCAGCCCAGGTCTGCGAGGACTGGGCAGTTCGGCGTCTGTGGGCAGGGAGAAGGTGCCTTTGGACCTGCTGGAACAAGAGCTGGTGGACCAGAGGAGACCTCAGCCCCATGGCAGGGTCACCTTTCCGAACTCCACGGGCCAATGGCCCAGCTGTCGGCAATGCCTCCGGTGTCCCCGCGGCTCCAAAAGCTTTCCAGACCTCTGCAGCTCGATCTTTCCTGCTCTGTTTTCATCCTGTTGCTGCTTGCCCTTGCCCGGTGTCTCCTGTGCACGCTCTGCCCGGGGAGGTGGAGGTGCCCATGCTGGGGTGCACCAGCCCTGGTCCCCAGCCCCTTGCTCTGCCTTGGGGAAAAACCATGCTCCAGCTGCCACCAGAGCTCCTGCATGGATAATGCCACCGGGAGCAATAGGATTTAGCAGAAAACTCCCTCTTTTAGATGCAATTGATTTGGGTTCCCCCACGGTCCTGGTTTCCAGGCACCAGCGGCTGCTGGAAACGCTCTTCTGGCGACAGAAAATCTATGGGAAAGCAGGTGGCCTGATGAAGTATTCATGGGAATTTTTATCATCTGTTTTCACCCGCTGCAAAAAAGCAATCTTTATTTTTAGTGAGCTATGGATAGAGCAGTAATGTAGGGAAAATGCTCTATTTCTCATTGAGCCCACACATGTGACAATGTGAGGCTGTGGGGTGTGTTGGAAGGGGCTGGTCTGGGGGGCTGTGGGTGAATGGGGTCCCTGGGGGGGTGTGCCGCAGTGTCCCTGCGGACCAGTGGTGCAGGGACAGACCCCTGGGCCAGCAGAGCAGCACCGGGCTCTGTGGGGTGTTTCCTACAGAGCGGCCCGTGGGTCGTCACTGTGCATTGGTCTAACTCTGATCTCCTGGTGTCTTTGGTCCAAGACAGTGGAAATTGTGTCACTAAATGCACTTTTCAATAACATTTGAGTTAAGTTTTTGATGATGTTCAGAAGCTGCTGTGGGGCCACCAGGCACCGTCCCCTGGGTGTTTCTGGGTGCCTGGGGAGGGGGACGTGTGCCCGGGGCCGGTGACAGGGGATTGACGCTGTATGGAGAAGTGAAAGTGGCCACTGGGGTTAAAAAGAGCTGTGTGAGTGAAACGTGTGGAGACTTTAAATAACTGATTGGAGAAAAATGTCAAAATTAATTAGAGGACTTAGTTGTGAAGAGGGCTGAGAGCTGTGCTGATGCTGACCGGTGCCAGGCTGGCACAGGACCCGCCGCGTCCCGCGGTGCTGCCGCCCGGCTCGGCTGCAGACCAGGCTTCGGCAAGTGGTGGGCACCGCAGCAGCGCTGGCCGGCAGAGCTCTGGGGTGTCTGTCCAGAAAACAAACCCCGGGCGCTCCCTGGCTCTGCCGGGCCGGCGGGAGGGGATGCGCGTCCGCATCAGCCCCTCAGCTCGGAGCCAATGCCTCGTCAATGCCGAAACACCGAAGCTCGACAGGGCTCTTCAGGCAGAGAAAAGTAATCAGCAACATTATTCGAGCGGTTCGTTAATCCTTTTGTCTTTATGGCTGAAGAAGAATCTTCCTGCATTAGCGAATGTTTTGTTTCTGTAACCAGCATGAGAACATCCCCCAGAGCCGCGGATCTGCCCCCGTGGCAGTGCCGGCCCCGGCAGCCGCCTGGTCACATCACAGCCGGTGGGGCTGGGCAAACCCAGCGCCGGCAGAGCCCTGATGGGACACTCTCACATCTGGCTTAAAATGACCTTAAAATCATAATGTATGAGCCAGCCGAGCTCTGCTGCTGCCTTCCCTGGTGTTTTCCTGCTCCGTTTCCCCTGTGGGCACTGCTCGCTGGAACGGCTGCCCTGACTCTGCAGAGATGTGCTCTGTCAGCAGCAGATGCTTAATCTGATTAAAAAGAAGTCTGTCACTCTTCTGTGACTGATGGGAATCCGTTACAGCAAATCCCATTGCAATGTGGAGCTCAGCAGCGTGTGCCAGACTTGGGCACTTTCTCCTCGTTGAGCTGCAGGGAAGTTTTTGTGTCCCATTGCTGCGGGTCTGGGGCAGCTCCTGTTCACTGCACGTGTTAATGCCCAGTTACTGACACGGCTGCAAACACCATCCAGCGAGGACAGGGAGACCCAGGGCCTCTCCTCGCTCTGCCGGTGGCCGCCTGCACAACCTTGGGCAGATCACTTTGCCTTCTGTGCAGCCTCTCTGCGAGGTGAGGATGGCGATGTGTGTGTGCCTGCAAACGAGGAGGGCCCCCCCACATCCACCAGTGAACCAACTTTGTCCAGCAGCCAGAAAAACCCCAACAAAATTGCTGAGGGACTGTAACAGCATGTAAAACCTTACCTGGCTGGTCTGGTGCTGGCCTCTTCTCCCAAGTAGTAAGTGATAGGACAAGAGGAAATGGCATCAGGTTGTGCCAGGGGAGGTTCAAACTGGATATTAGGAAAAAATTCTTCCCCAAAGGGCTGTTGGGCATTGGAACAGGCTGCCCAGGGCAGTCGTGGAGTCACCATCCCTGGAGGGATTTAAAATGTGTTTAGACGAGGTTCTTAGGGACATGGCTCAGTGCTAGAGTTGGGTTATGGTTGGACTCGGTGATCCTGAAGGTCTCTTCCAACCGAAATGATTCTATCTGTGAGGAAGGTGGTGCAGCCGGAGCAGGGCGGGGGGGCGATGGCAGTGGAGCAAAGGCACCACGGACGTGGGTCGTGTCTGTGGGACAGCCCTGGGGCAGGGATGCTGCTGGGCTGGGACCCCCTTCTGCCATGGCTGTGAAATGCGCCTGGCAGGAATCTGGCCCCAGCTGGACCCCCCCATCCCAAGCTGGTTTTGCCCCTGCACCAGTGTCCTGCTGTCTGGGGTGCTCTGTCCTTCCAGCTCACCCGGGGAACCAGGCTCCCTGCCCCGAGCACGGGTGGGTGCTGCGCAGAGCCCTGCAATGCTAATCACCCAGCGGTGTAATTACCCAGGCTGGCTGGGTGCCTCTGCGGCTGAGGGCAGCGGGGTACTGTGCAGACAAACAGCACCTGTGCAGACAAACAGCCTCCTCGGGTGGCTGTTCCCATCTGCAGAGCCCTGGCTGCAGCACGGTGTTGGGATGTGGGGGACCCATGGGGGCTGTGGCATCCCCACCGTGCCCTTGGGGCGGATAATCCCACCCGCCCGCATAAGCTGCTCCCGCAGAGCTGATCGGTCGGTAATCGTGGTGTGTTTGCCATGCGGCAAGTGGGGAACCGACTGGTTTAGTGAACGACACCCGCGTCTGCCCACGGCTGCCTGCCTCGTCTGGCGTATTTATAGTGTCGTCAGCTCTCAGGGCTCATTTCACCCACTCCAATCGAGTCCCGTAGCTCCTGCACCTCCTTTAACCATCACCTCTTGGCAGATCCAGGAGTGCTTAGTTCTCTTCCAAGTCTACTGGTAGAGAGATGGAGAAACAATTTCTCTGTGACAATAAGAGATTACTTGCTTCCAGAGCTTCAGTTATTAAATTCTTAATTAGAGATGGGCTAAAGGGCCCAATAACTTTAGCCAGAAGCTCCCCTGGCGGGGCAGGTCCCGCAGCAGCCACAGGTTGCTTGCCCCACTGCCAGGGGCTGATCCCTGGGGATTACCCACCTGGGCACGGCATGTCCAGCCTGACGGATTGTTCAAGGTGATCCAGCCGTGTCCCCCATGTCCCCAGCACCTCCTGCACCGGCACACACCGAGCTCAGCAGCACCCGGCTCAGCAGCTGCTGCGCTCAGAGCTTCGCCCTGGTACCCGCTGCCAGCGTCTCTTGGGGCACTAACGCAGCTCGTCTCTCCTGGGCTCGGAGGGGGCAGAAAACCCCTGGTCTGAATTTCCAGTGTCTGCACTGTGCTGAGAGTGCAGGGCTGCCCCCGAAACGGGCTGGACAGGGCACAGCCCAAGGAAGGATGCTCGGGCTCTGCTTTGCCCCTTCTCACTGTGTCCTGCACTGGGGAGCAGCCCCAGCCCGGCGGGTCGCGTCTGCCCAGCGTGCAGCTGTTTTCTTTCCTCCCAGCTCTGCGGGCAGAGCTGGGTTTTCACACGTGTCCAGGGGAATGTCTAAAACAGACTTTGCCAGATCTGCTTTTAGGGTTGCTGAATAAAGGTCTGGCGGGCTCTTGAGAGACAGGTGGAAGGATCAGAGTGCTCTTCAGCCTTTAGTGAAAGCACTGAATTGGAAAAAAACCCTTTTTAGAGGGGGGTGTGTGTGTATATATAAAAATATCTTATTTTGCAGATGTTTGTGAGTCTGCTGGGATTGGAAGGATGCTCTTTCAGTGCTGCTCAGCTCAGGCCAGGTGCTTTCCACCTGCACACCTGCATACGTGTGCACACACCTGCATACGTGTGCACACACCTGCACACGTGTGCGCACACCTGCATGCCCACACGTGTGCACACACCTGCACACGTGTGCACACACCTGCATGCCCACACGTGTGCACACACCTGCACACGTGTGCGCACACCTGCATGCCCACACGTGTGCACACACTGCCCTGCACACGTGGGTGCAGGCAGGGCTCCCGGGGCTGCCCCACTTCAGACAGCCTGGTCTCTTATTCAGCTCCTTGGCTGTTCCTGCCTGTGTCGCATTTAACAGCTCATCAAGTCTTTAATTGTTTGTTTACTCGTTGTTCTTTGCTAGTAAGATGCAATATTAGTTTAATTAGAGAATAGAAAGTAGCACAGTCCTCCTTTGGAGAGCTGGGTTCAGGGAAGGGTTTAAAGCTGGGTTTATTCCCCAAGCCCCCACCTCAGCCAGCTCTCACCCCGCGGCAGATCCTCGGGACTGGGACCCCCGGGTGGGTGCGGGTCACCCAGCACTGGCCAGGGCCCTGGGGACCACAGCACTGCTTTGGATTTCAGCTTAAAGAAGGTAATTTTGCGTCCCTGTGGCAGCAGCTTGGAGTAGCATGAGCCCTTCTCCCCAGTGTGGTGTTGACTCTGAAACCTAAGAAGGGAAAATGTGCAGAGCTGTTCTGTCTGCAAATGTCACTGTGCCTTGTGCTCAGCAGGGTGGGGGGGCTGCGCAGGGGCTGGGGGGGCTGCGCAGGGGCTGGGTGCCCGCGGCACAGCCCAGGTCCCGCTCTGGCCCCTCGGCAGAGGTTGGCAGTGCCAAGAGATGCAGTGTGGAAACCACCAGTCAAAGGCAGAGTGATGAAGTCAGGCACAGGGTGAGCGGGGATGTTTGTACCCAAAAATGCTTTGTATGTGTAGGGACAGGTTTAAAAGTCTGCAGCTGTGATATTCAGGGGAGGTTTCACTGTTGTTTTGTCTATCATGTGGCCAATATTGTATGTAACGGCAGGGACCTCTGGCCTGTGAAGTACAGGATCACACAAATATATAGAAAACATTTTAGCTGTAATACATTCAGAGAGGCTTGTAAAACACTCCAGTTTGTCTCAGAAATGCCTAAAAATAACTTCTGGTTACCAAATCACTGCTGCATCCGCACTAAGTGAGTGTTCCCGTGGAGGCTCGGGCAGCCCAGCCTGGGGCTGCTCTTGGCGCAGGGCAGCAGCAGCGGCTGAGCCCCCGTCCCGGAACAGCCCCCGGCACAGCCACTGGCACACGGTGCTGCCAGCAGCTGGGGGGCGGCAGCCCCGGCCCCCGTGGCGGCTGCGCGCTCCCCCGGGAGCTCTCCATGGAGATATCCATGATTCTTGCTGTACGATGGCACCCACCGAGCGTGGGGCTGGCCGTGCACGTCCCCCGCAAGGGGCAGCACTCGGGTGCCGCAGTGGATTGGGGTGCTGCAGGGGGGTCAGTGCCTCCCCCGCTGCCCGACCCCACCACGGCACAGGGACAATGTCTGTGCCTGGTGCTGCTGCTGGGCTGGGCAGGCACCGTGTCGCTGTCCCAGCAGAGCAAGGTGGCACTGGGGGTGGCTGAGGCTGGCTGGGACACCGGGGCAGGGCCAGGCTGGTGTCCCCAGGGGACTGGCTGTCCCTGGGGTAGCCGGAGCTGCCCGTCACTGCCAGGAGATGTGCTGCCAGCCTTGGAGCACGGGGCAGGCAGGGACCGCCGCAGCGAGCACGGTGGCACCGCGCCACCCGGCCACGCTTCAGCGGGGACTACACCGGGTTACCCGAAGGAGACTGCAGCTTCCCAGAATAGTGAAATGATCTGTGGAGAAAGCAAAACCACGAGCTCTGGGGCTGGGAGACGCAGCGGGCGGCCCCACCGCCTGGTTACCGGTGCCCGTTGGCACTGAGGGGCTGCGCACTGCTGGCACAGCTCGGCGGCAGGTGGCACTGGGGAAGCCTGGGGACGCCCAGAGCCGTGCCCATGGCACTGCTGTCCTGCTGCTGAGCCGTGAATCCCGGAGCTGCCACGTCTATTCCCGGCAGTGCCGTTATCCTCCTGGCTGCTCCATCAGCTGCGGGGCTGGAGGGGCTGCAGGTTTTGGCGGCCTCGGAGCAGCTCCCGGTAAATGCGAGTCCCCCATACCTAAAAAGCTGCTCTGCAGCCCTTCCAGGAGGGGAAGGACCTGAGCAAAGCCTGACTCGATGAAACGTGGGAAGGCACTCAGGTGCAGGAGCCGCACCAGCAGCCCCTCTCCGCGGGCTTGGCAGCGAGCGAGAGCTACCGGCATAAATTACCACCTTGTCATCCCCGGCGCTGAGATTCCCAGAGAATATCTTAGTGGTTCAAAGGGCTGCTGAAATAATTTTGCACAGCATAATAGCAGTCCTTAAGCTTTCCATTTAAAAAATGTCAACAAAGACAGGATTTCTGCAGCGTGGCTGTCTCGCTGGCACCCGGGGGTCACATGCAGCCAGCCCCTTCCTGACACCCAGCGCCCGGAGTTTAGTTCTAAGTGACAAATTAGCCTAATGAACTCACAGCACCTTGGTGGTGGTGAGCAGCCCTGATTTGTACATCCCGCTCCCCCCACAGCGCTTCATGCAAGTGTTGCTCCTCCATCTGCTCTGCGTCGGCGGCCGGGTGCTGGCGGGGAAGCCGGCTGAGATGGGAAGGGACGTCCGTGCCGTGAGCCTCACCCTGCCTGCCGTGGTGGGTGCTCTTCACCCTGCCAGGCTGCACCGAGGGTTTTTATTTCAGCCAGTGGCTGGGAGAACCCTGCGGGTGGGAGCGCAGCCGCTCAGCCCAGCGTGCCCAGCATCCCTCGGAGCGTTGGGAACTCCCTCCTGACCCGTCCTGTCTGAGCCCTGGCTGGCGGGAGCCCTTCGCCGCCCAGCCACATGCACACAAACCCCCTTTTCTGTGTGTGTCACCAAGTGGGTTCCAGGATGGCGATGCCAGCCCAGGCTGGAGGTGGGTCCTTGGCACCGGAGCGGTGGCTCCTGTGGGCAGGAGGGACGTCCCTGCCTCGCAGCGTGGTGGGATGAGCAGGTGCATAGCCCGGGAAGGGCACTGACTGCATTGCTGCCTGTCCCCTCCCCAGGAGGTGGCTGGAGGGCTCAGGCAGGTGGTGGGGCTGGGGGGACACAGCTCCGTCCCCCAGGAGCCCTGCAGATGTCCATGGGTCAGCCACGGGGTCTGTGGGGCACCTCGTCCCTCCTGGAGCCCAGCCTCGGGGTGACAGCGTGGTGTCCCCCAGGAGCCACCCCGGGGCCGGGACACGGTACGCCAGGCGTCGCTCTGCTGGGACAGGCTCCAGGCTGGCGGGGTCTGGCCAGGGAGAGCTGCAGCTTCACTGGCTGCGCTCGGGGCAGGAACACGGGGCAGAGCCAGCAGCAGGAGGAGGTTACGGCTGAAGGCTTTGGGATCACTGAACTCCTGATCTCCACACTCCCCGGCCACTGGGACCAGTGGGACTCGGTTTGGGAGAGGGGTCTCTGCTCCTGGAGAGCCTCACACGCCCCTGGCACTGTGCCCTGGTGTGACTGTCCCCAGGCGGTATGTCTGTGCCACCTCCCTGTCCCCCAGCACGCACAAAGCTCCCCCGCCGTCCCTCAGCTCACGCTTCAGAAGGGCAACAATTTCCAAATACCTTATGGGCTCCTTCAGCTAAGGAGTCCGTGGGCAGCTCTTACCAGCGTTTCAGTTTTGCAAACCCTCCAAGTGCTCGGGAGCAGTGAGGGAGATTACGGCGGTTGTCCCGGTTGTCCCCCCAGCACACCGCTCGTTAGTGCGGCGCAGCAAAGGGCCCATTAGGGCCGCTGAGTGCACATTGTGCAAACCAAACGGCGTGTGCCTGTGATTCACACACCGCGGAGCAATGGGCTGTTCCTCACTGGAGCGCTGTGCTGGGCACTTACAGCTCTGCAGCTTTGCGTGGACACTATTTGCATTTTTACATAATATTATGAGTTGCCTTGCAAAAGAAGGAGGAGGTTGCTGCAAATCCATCGTGTTTGTGGAGAACCTCTCTCTGCAGGGCTGGTTTTCTGGTTTCACCAGCCACTGAATCATCCAAAATAGATGAGGTACCTGGTAGCTTTCCAGAACCATTTGCTTGTGAAACCAGTTACTACTGAGGGGTTTATAACGCGGGTGGAGAAGATGCTTTTCCCAGACAAACCACTTGGCAAATCTGTGCTCATCCTACTGTTTATTCCCAGGTGAGGGGCACGTTCTGGATTGAAGATCAGCGTGGTGCGGTGCCGGGAGCGCCCTGTCCCGGAGCCTGGTCGTCAGCTGGAGGAACCACATGTGGCAACAGGCAATGCTGTGGTTCTGGAGGGGCGGGGAGCAGCCCCGGGACGGGCTGTGGAGCTGCCCTGGGCAGCAGGGAAGGCTGGAGGGGCCGGGGGGTGAAGCAGGGCTGCAGCTGCACAGCTGTGCTCGCTGTGCCCCAGGAGCTGGCGTTTACCTCTCCCCTGGACACCCCTCTGCCAGGTAAGGTTAAATGTGGAATGGTGTGATGGGCACCTGGCCTGCCAAACTGAAACACTGGATGGAGCCAGTTAGCAGAGAACTGTGCAAAAAAGTGCTGGGTCCAGCTCTTCTGACACTGGTGTGTTGGGGAGGGCATTGCTGGAGCACTGAC
Organism: Caloenas nicobarica; assembly: GCF_036013445.1. NCBI lineage: Eukaryota > Metazoa > Chordata > Aves > Columbiformes > Columbidae > Caloenas > Caloenas nicobarica. The sequence continues at coordinate 23,503,186 of NC_088254.1, read as the reverse complement.
ATTTGTGTGAACGTAACAGATACCGACTCATGCTCTGAAAAATCTCTGTCCTGCCATTGCCCTAGCAATGTTTCTGAGAACACAAGGGACAGAGCACTGGAGCTGCTGGGGAACTGGATGAAGACCGAGGGCACGCTTGAGAGCAGCTCTCAAGGAGGGTGCTGGTGCCTTTTGAACCAGGTTGCTTTGTCGTGCCCACAGATGAGCTGGTACCATCACCTCTGCCAGGCTGCCTGGGAACTGAACGTGAAGTTACTATTCCAGCTTCTTCAAAGTTTCCTGCTGAGCAAATGGAAGAACTTTGCTTTTGCTCCAGCCCAGCAGGCCCGGGAGGAGCCAAACCCCCCAGGATCCATGACAGCGACCACCTGCTGCAGCGGGGTCGTAAGCACAGATTTAACCTGCTCAGCCAAGGATGGGATTTTCAAGCTTGCTGCTGTGATTTAGGAGCTGGAGCCCATGGACTTGACTTTGAGTACAGCTTGTGCCAATTCCTTTTGGAGAGCCCAGTTTGGGCAGAGCCCAAGACACTTTGCGTCCCTCCCAGCAGCGGGAAGCACACTGAATACGTACTACACGGAGAAGAGGAGCTCTCGGGGGCAGGAAATGAGTATCTGTGCTCAGTACTGACTGTGAGCGTGTGCCCGGCTGTCAGCAGCCTGGAATGACGCTGTGTCCTGGGAAAATACCTTTTAACGACACAAATGTCAGCACCTGCCCTGGTGATGGCTCGGCCCTGTGTTGATGCCTCTGAGCCTGACCGGATAAAAATGCCTGGTTTAGTCCCCATTCCAAGTGAAGGAAAAGAGTTTGTCTCCTCCCAAGGGATGTCACCCCTGCGGGTGCTAAGCCGGCCCTGCGGGGAGCGTTTGCGCCCGGGGATGGGGAATGTCCGCGCTGGGGCAGGATGAGCCACCAGGCAGCAGGCTGTGCCCTGCCGGAGCTGCTGTGCGAGTGGCAAACGGCTCCTTCCATCCCAGCCTGAAAGAGGAGGAGGCTGCTGGCGTATAACAGAGCCTGTCGCCGGCTGAGTCAACACGCGCCCAGCTCACGCAAGAGGCTGAAGCACGGGCTGAGCGCAGCAAGGGCTGTGCTCGCCACAGCTGATTATTTTAGCCTGGAAATCGCAGCATGCGTTTCACAGGGAGTCAGTGCATGGCAACCGGCTTCAGAACTGCCCAGTGCCAGCGGCAGGACAGGGGGACGGGCTTCGCCTCTGCTTTCCCTGAGCAGAAGGGTCATGCTGCAAATGCCTTGGAATCGAGTGAAGCAAATATTACATGTAAAAAAATAAACCTCCCTTTGCTTTAGAAATCAAAGTTTCCCTATTTGCTCGAGCCTTGCAAGTTGTTAGCTATTTTTTCCATTACCCTCCATATCATCTAAGGGGAGTCCGAGCTAAACCAACACTTACCTGGGGACAAGAGTCCAGCTGCCTCATCTAGAAGCGACTCCAGCTCAGCCAAATGCCACTCGTCCTTGGTGCCAAGTGCTGCTGTCCCCATGGCAGCCTGCTTGTGCCGGGGGGGCAGCGGGGACACCACATCCCTGAGCACCCCGTGTCCCCAGGCACGGCCCCACGGCTGACCTGGTGGCTCAGCAACTCCCAGGGCGTGAAACGGCCTTTCCACTTTTGCCCAGTATGGGAATTATTTGCAGTGCTGGCTTCCAAGTTAGGATTTGATCCAGGATGTTGCAGGCTTCCTGGATGGATGTCTCTTTGCACCGTCTCACGTGCAGCAGGTCCTGCCTGTCCCTGCCCTCGAGCCGGCAGCGTTGCCCCACAAGGAGCTGCCAAAGGCTCAGCCCGTGGCCACGGCCATTGCTGCCCAGTGCTGCCCGCCTGGCTCCGGCTCATCTGCAGAGACACGGAGGGAACAGAGAGCGTCTCGGCTTCTTTTCCAGGGGTTATTCTGGATCAGGATGGCACGATGGGCTGGTCATGGGGAGCACCTTTTGCTTTAACCAATCTTTCAGCCCAAGCAGAGGCTGTGGTTGTGAAACGGCGTGTGGGATGTGACTGGTCAGGCTGGAAACAGAAGAGGGGGAGCCCCCCTGAGGAGGAGCAGGAGCCGTGCCGCTGGGGAGAGTCCTGGAGCCACAGGCCTGCTCGCAATCAGGGCGGCAGCGGCGTGTTCGGCCGGGAGGGCAGCGGCGTGTCCGCCAGCGGGAGGGACAGGCGGGCACGGGGTGCCAGGGGCAGCAGGGGGTGCTGGGGGCAGCGGGGGGTGCTGGGGGCAGCGGGGGGTGCCGGGGGCAGCGGGGGGTGCTGGGGGCAGCGGGGGGTGCCGGGGGCAGCGTGTGGCCCCGTTTCCCACTCCCAGCCGGGGCGGCTCTGTCCCCGATTCAGCGCCCGGCAGGTGCTCAGGCCGCGTCCCTTGGGTGCACATCCCGGCAAGAGGCTCCACCCTGGCAATGCCAGCACCCTTCCCAATTCCAGCCTGTTCCCTCCTGTTGCCATGGTAACCTGTGACCTCACTGAATTCCTTGGAGAGCTGCCAGCATTTTCAGCGGAAACAAAGGTAATTAACACGGTTTTCCTGATGCCCTCCCTGTCTGCAGGGCCTTGCTCACGCCTGGGGCTGGGTCCCGTGGCACCGCGGGACGGCAGCTGCCCATGGGCAGCGGGGTTCAAGTGCCACCTCGCAGCCACCCCAGCTCTCATGTGTGCCCATCCCCGTGGTGTTTGACTGAGCCGGCGCTCCTGGCTGGGTCCTCTTCTCTCCCACCGGGGATATCTGGGAGCAGCTGCGGTTCCCAGGGTGCCCTAATGAGAGGTGGGGGGTGGGAAGGGAGAGGCTGGTGTCAGGGGTCCCGATGCTGCTGCACACATAGGAGCCACCCAGCCCGAGGGGCTGCGGCAGGAGGGATTGTAGGGACGGGATCAGCTCCGCGTGGCTCGGTTGGGAGGTGCAGGCTGTGCGTGGGACCTGCCACGGGGAAGGCCACAAGTGGGGACACTCCATGGTCAGCAACATGCGCAGGGGGTGCTCCCCCGGTATGGTGGGGGAGCTGGTACCCGAGGCTGGAGTGCCCGGGGTGGGTGCTCAGCTGAGGACGCCCCCACACTGAGCTAGTGTAGGTTGGGGGTCCTGCTCAGTCTGGGGCTCATGGCAAGCCAGGGCTCGTGCCAGACCAGGGCTGATCTCAGACTGGGGATCCCCACTTGGCCTGGCGGGTCCTCCCTCACCCAGGGGTCCCTGTCTGCACAGGGTCCTTCTCTGCCTGGGGATCTTATTTGTCCCAAGGTTCTTCCTGGCCTGAGGGTCCCTTTTGGCCTGTGGGCCTCATTTCACACCGGGCTCCCATCTGGTTTGGGGGTCTCTCTCAGTCTGGGGCTCCAGCTGTGGCCACAGGTCCCATGTGCCTGGTGCTGTGTGCAGGGGTCCGCGCCGGCCCGGGGGTGCCCGGGGGTGCCCGGGGGTGCCCGGGGGTGCCGGTGCCCGGGGGTCCCGGTGCCCGGGGGGCAGCGGCCGCGCTGGCGGCAGGGGGGCGGGGGCACCGGCGGCCCGCGGCCCGGGGGGCGGCCCCGGGGAGCGCAGCGCGGCGCGGCCGCCCCCGCAGCCGGCGGCGGGGCAGGGCCAGCCCCGCGCGGCTCGGCGCGGCTCGGCGCGGCTCGGGGCTGACGGGCTCCCGGTGCCGCCGCCGGCTCCGGCATCACATGACTCGCCCGTCCGCGGGAGACGCGGCTCCGGGACGCGGCGCTCCCCCGGCAGAGCCGCCGCCGCCGCGGGAGGCGAGCGCTGCGCGGGCAGGGCGGCGGGGCTCGGCCGCGCCATGAGCCGCCGCGGCGGCCGCCGGCTCTCCGGGGGCAGCGGGCGCCGCTGATGCGGGCGCGGGGGCTGCGGCTGCTCGCCAGGGACCCGCCCGCCGGCCGCCCGGCGGGGACCATGTGAGGAGCTGGCGGTGCCCACCAAGATGCAGAAGGGGATGCGGCTCAATGACGGGCACGTCACCTACCTGGGGCTGCTGGCGAAGAAGGACGGCGCCAGGAAGGGCTACCTGAGCAAGCGGAGCTCCGACAACACAAAATGGCACACCAAGTGGTTCGCGCTGCTGCAGAACATGCTCTTCTACTTCGAGACCGACTCCAGCTCCCGGCCCTCGGGGCTCTACCTGCTCGAGGGCTGCGTCTGCGACCGGGCGCCCTCCCCCAAGCCCTCCCTCTCGGCCAAGGACTCCCTGGAGAAGCAGGTGGGTGCGACGGGGGCCCGGGGCCGGCGCCCCCTTCACCGGCCGCTGTCGGCGGGGGATGATGCCCCGGGGCCGCCCCTGTCCCCGCGGGGGTCCCAGCCCCGGTCCGGTCGCCGCACGCAGCCCCGTCCCCCGGGGCTCCCGCCGCGGAGCGGACCTGCCCCGCGCCCGGGACCTGCCCCACGCGTGACCGGGGCGCGGGATGAGGCGGCCTGTGCTGGCGGAGGGGGTGCTCTCCGGGGCTGCAGTGCCGGTGCCTCGGCCGCGCTGCCAGCGCACCCCGGGGCAGCGGGTGAGTTCATTATGGGGGTGTCAGGCTCTGCGGGGAGCCCCCCCCCCATCGCGGCTAATTAGCCGGCGGTAATTGACGGTGGGGCTGCGGGGCGCCCCCCGGCGGCCGCGGGCCGCGCTTTGCGCAGCGGGGCCCCGCGCCCCACGCGTGTCCGCGGCGCGGCCCCGCCGGCCCGTCCTCGGCCCCCCGGCGAGGGTGTGGGGCTGTGGCCCCGGGGGGGCGTGGGGGAAGCGGGGCTCCCGTGGGCTGCTCCATGTGCGCTGCCGCTCGGCCGTTCGCCTCTGGTATTTCCCAGCTCCACGCAGCCCCCGTGCGCACCCCCGGGGTTCGCCAGGGCGCTGGGGGGCAAACCCGGCCAGCGCGGGTGATGTGTGCACGGTGCCCAGCGCGGGGAGGCACAGGGCCTTGTTTTCACACAGGTTTCACCCCGTTCCCTCTCCCTGCACGTGTGGTTTGTGCTCCTGTCTCAGCCTTGGCTGGGAACGCTGCGCAGCCCTCCCCGGGTGGGGGAGAAGAGGAGCCGGGGCCCCCCACGGCACACGCAGGGCTGGGACGTGTCTGCAGCGCTCCTCGCCAGATGCTAATGTCTGTGGGTGAAACGGCGCTGGAACAGAAAAGCCCTCACGAGGCCCTGGGAGAACAGCGCCGGGAACCCGGCCGCAGGGACGGCAGCCCCCGGAGTACCTGGGGAGGGTTTCTCTCCCTGGCTGCACCTTGCCCCAGTGGGCAGGATGGCACCGAGCAGCACGATGTGCAATGCTGGCAACCTCTGGCTTGTTTGGCTGGAGCTTGGGGTGCCCGGTAGGGAGGAAGGAAGGACTGGGGGCGCAAATCCCCATCCGTTGCTGCCGTAGTTTCCAAAATCACCTCCAGTCTCACAAATGGGGAGGGCAGCCCATTGTGGCTGTATTCACCCCTCGACGGCTGCGCGTGGGGCACAGCCACGCACTCGTGGGGTGCCCGCGCCGCAGAGGGCACCAGGAAGCCCCTGGCAGGCGGGAGCGGGGGCGGTTTGTCCGGCGCAGGAGGCCCTGGCTGGTGCTCGCGGGAGCCACTCTTCATTTTGGGTCCAGCTCTGCAGGTCTTGCATAATTTCAGGCTGAGCAGGCTCTGGGGGGGTGGTGGCGAGCAGTGCCCGCACACTGCGGGACGGGACCCGCGGGGGCACGGGGCAGGGGGAGGGCAGTGAGCCCTTTCATTGCCTCTGGCTCGTCCTGGCACGCTCAGCACCCCAAAAAGCCCTGCCACAAGAGCCAGGCAGCGCAGCACCCCTGCTCTGTGGCACATCTCCTTGCTCCTGGCAGGGATCATGGGAATATTTCTCTGTTTGGATCAAAATACCATTTTTTTGCAACAGCTGTGGCTCCTCGCAGCCCTGGCTCTGGCACTGCAGCAGCCCCCTGTGTGTGGCAGGGTTGGCGGTGGCAGCAAGGAGGGGGCTGTGTCTGCGAGGGGGACACGCTGCTGTCCTGTTTTGTCAGCTGTGGCCCTTTGGGTAGCAGCCTGATAAATATTGTTGCTCGTTCCTTGTTCATCTTAAAGCAGGCTTGCTAGCCAGGCTTACCTCAAGCTTGCTCGCCAGGTTCTGACTTCTCATGTTTGTGCAGGAGGGATTTTTCAGCAGATAAACATTAAGGGGAGGATGTCACAGCCCCTTTCCTTTTCCAAATGCACCTGGAAGATTTACCCTCTGTAAAAGAGGGACTGCTGTCATGTCGCAGTGAGATCCTGCCACACTAAATATTTACCAGGCCGATGATCTGCGCCGACTTACCAAGGTTTAGTGTCTGGCTCATAATTTTGTATAATTCACTAGGACAAATTTAAATGAAAGCGCTCAAGTGCTTGAATGCCCACTGCTTTGCAAACTGATTAACGGCACGCCAGATGAGATGAGCAGCAGAATATCGATGGTGCAGACCTGCAGCGTGGTCTGTGCGAGATGCCGAACGGCAGCAAAGCCGGCGGGTCCCTGCGAGGAAGGTGTCAGGTTCTGCAAACCAGGCACAGCTTTTCTTCAGCTCACCCCGTACTGAGCTGTGTTCAGTATCACCAGACCGTCTTTGGAAGGAGGGTGCCGAGGAAATTTCTAGCATTGCCTGTGATCACCATTAATTGTTTTTTGGGGGTATTTGTGTCCCCGGGTGGTCACCACTGGAACTGGAGTACAGTGTTCCCTGCAGCAGGGGAGTTTCGGGTTTAGATTCCCTCTTCACTGGAGTAAAGCCTGAGAGGTTTCAAATTCTCCACAAAGGAGAAATTTTAAAAGGTGGGTCTTTTAAAGCCCCTTTTTTTTAAAAGTTCGCATATTTCACGGGGCTTTTTTTTTTTTTTTTGCTAGGAACGCAGTGTATTTTTAGCATACAGCACATGTGAGAATAAAGCAGCAAGGTTTTTGGAAAAACCGAAACACCCGAGAGGGGATTTGGACACCTCCAGAAACTTCTGTTTTTGTTAAGTTTTCTGCAAATGAATTTTTCTTCAAACTAGCTTGATTTGGAAGATATTCGATTGTTAGGTGGGCTTCAGGCCGTGGCCCGGGGGAAGGGGCTGCGGGGTCCCCTGTGCTGCCCAGCTCGGGTGGGAGGTTGGGGTTTGGCTGCTCGGCGCGGCAGTGCCGCTGGGGCGGCGGTGAACCCCGCTTTGGTTCTGCCTTGGCTGCGGTGCTGTGCTGCCCCCAGCCCCCGGGGGTGAAGGTGCTGGGAGGCGCTGTCAGACATCTCCTGCCTCTGGGTGGGGGAACGCGGGGGTTCGGCTGGGGCTGCACGGAGGGCGCAGCCAAAGGGGGGCCCCGGCGGAGGAGCCGAGCAGGCGCGGGGGTGCGGGCTGATGTGTCCGCGTGCTCTGTAGCGCGAGGGCTCCGCGTGGCGTGCGGAGCGAGGGCTCTGCATGGCACGGGAGCCAGGCAGCAGGAATCCCAGCTGGGTTTGCTCCATGGATCCAGCCTTCAGTCGGATTTGCGCACCTGTACCCCGGTGCCGTGAGTTATTCTCACCCAGCCGCCCTCCGTGCCTCACACAAGAGCCAACGTGATGCTCAGTCAAGTGGTAGCACCGTGCAAAACCCTTGACGTGAGACTCAGCAGCTTCTGAAGCTCCGAGTCGGTTTTCCCCACGAAGCCTGGGCTGCTCTTGTGAACACGCAGCCTGTGGCAGGAGACTTTCTTCCCCATCTCTGAAGCGTTTGCCAGGGGTGGGTGTAAAATTTATCATCTGTGGTGCTGTTGGGGGGCACTGAAACATTTTGTACCGTGCTGCAAAGCTGAGGGCGAGCGGTCAGGGGGCGGGCGTGCGTGGCCGTGGTCTCCCCGTGGGATGGGAGAAGGTTTGTGGAAACGGTTCCCACCATCATGCTGGGGAAGGAGTTTGTCTGGAGTGTGTCCAGCCCCGGTCCCACGTGTTGCCCCGCACAGCTGGGGAGGGAATGAGGGAACCACGGCCCTTCTCAGCACCAGCAGCACAAAGAGAAGTGAGTGCTGAGCAGAGACAGAGCGTGGTCACCGAGGGCACCCTGTCCAGTGACACCAGTCCCTGAGGCACTGGGAGAGCTGGAGGGAACGGAGCTGGTGAGGGGCTGGAGCACAAGGGTGATGGGAGCGGCTGAGGGAGCTGGGGGTTCAGCTGGAGAACAGGAGCTGAGGGGAGACCTTCTGATCTCTGACCTGCCTGAAAGGAGCTTGGAGCCAGGGGGGTCGGGCTCTGCTCCCCAGGAACAAGCGCCAGGACCAGAGGAAACGGCCTCGAGTTGCGCCAGGGGAGGCTGAGGTTGGATCTTGGAACAATTTCTTCCCCCAAGGGCTGTGGGGCACTGGAACAGGCTGCCCAGGGCAGTGCTGGAGTCACCATCCCTGGAGGGGTTGGACAGACGGACATGAGGTTCTCAGGACATGGGGCAGTGCCAGGGATGGGTTATGGTTGGACTTGATGATCTTGAGGGGCTTTTCCAACTAAAATGATTCCGTGATTCTGTGCTTGGGTCCCTCAGGGACACCTGTCCTCGCAGGGCGCTGGGTGTCTGCAGCAGCCCCAGCCAGCCCACCTCCGCTCCAGGGGCGTGGGGCAGGGGGTGCGGATGCTGCTGTGCAGGGTGTGGGGCAGGGGGTGCGGATGCTGCTGTGCAGGGTGTGGGGCAGGGGGTGCGGATGCTGCTGTGCAGGGTGTGGGGCAGGGGGTGCGGATGCTGCTGTGCAGGGCGTGGGGCAGGGGGTGCGGATGCTGCTGTGCAGGGTGTGGGGCAGGGGGTGCGGATGCTGCTGTGCAGGGTGTGGGGCAGGGGGTGCGGATGCTGCTGTGCAGGGCGTGGGGCAGGGGGTGCGGATGCTGCTGTGCAGGGCATGGGGCAGGGGGTGCGGATGCTGCTGTGCAGGGCATGGGGCAGGGGGTGCGGATGCTGCTGTGCAGGGCGTGGGGCAGGGGGTGCGGATGCTCGTGTGCAGGGTGTGGGGCAGGGGGTGCGGATGCTGCTGTGCAGGGTGTGGGGCAGGGGGTGCGGATGCTGCTGTGCAGGGCGTGGGGCAGGGGGTGCGGATGCTCGTGTGCAGGGTGTGGGGCAGGGGGTGCGGATGCTGCTGTGCAGGGTGTGGGGCAGGGGGTGCGGATGCTGCTGTGCAGGGTGTGGGGCAGCTGCCGCCTGCCAGAGCCCAGCACCGGGGCAGGGACACAAACCAGCAGGTCCCGGTTGGTCTGACTGGGCTGCCTGGAGCAGCCCCGTGCCCAGGGCCATCCCGCGTTAGCTGTGCACCCAGCCGGGTCTGTGCCAAACTTGCTTTGCACAGGAGGGTAACGCGCCTCTTGTTTTCTAGAAAAGTCTGTTTATTCTTCAGGGTGTCAGCCTGAGCGTGCTGCTGCCTGATTGCCATCCCTGATTATTCACGGGATGCTCATTGAAAGGGCAGGATAATGCGGTGCGATGTGTGAGTGATGGCGATGGAGCGGTTCCGCTGGGCGCAGGACACCGTGCCTCTGCGGGAACTGCCTTTGTCACTATTCCCTGCGTTTGGCATATAAATCCAAATAAGGCAATTTGGGGACAACATGGCCTTGTTACTGATGTTCTGTGGACGCAGGAGCTGAAGTCGCAGCAGGAATTGTTCCCCAGCAGCAGCTCCCTCTGGGCAGCGGGAATTCTGCCAGACAAGCTGTCGGGTGTTGGATGGTTGAGAAAAGTGGGTTTGTGCATCTAAACTCTGAGGTGGAATAGTAAAATAGTTATAGGAATATTTTGGTTGCCGAAGGGCAGGCATCACCAGAGGCTGGTTTCTGATGAAGCAAAAGGGCCAAGAGCGTTTTCACCTGTAAGACAAAAAATCTGAAAAATAAAATAGTATTAAAAAGTTTAAAAAGACATTTTTCAATGATTTTTTTTTTTTTTAATGTAGGGACCAGTTCTGATTAAGAGAACTCTTGGCTTAAGCTGTTTGACTCTTCCCATCAGCTTAATTCGCCTTGATTTGCTCATGTGTGTCTTTGCCATGACAGCTGGCCTGTTGTCCTGTTGGATTTTTATAAACTTGAAATGGAAACTTTTTTCCTAAACCCAGGTACTTTTAGCCAGGCTTTCTGCACTGGACTGAACGCAGCAGTAACTCATGCCAGCAGCACAGAAACCTACATGTATTTACACGCAATCTGATTTTTTAAACATAAATCACCATTTGTGAACCTCAACCTGAACTACTCATAAATTTGGAGATTATCCTGCTGGGGTTTTTTGCGTTTTAAATGTGATGCCAGTCCATCCCCTTTATTCACACATTCTCGTCAATGAAACCTGTTAAAGAAGCAATAGGAGACAGGACAAAAACCTTCCCCTGGCAGCCTCAGGTACATTTGCTCAGCTGCGCATATACAATTTTGCAAGATTTCTTGCAAATACGAAGGTGCAGAGTCATCACGGTGATATTAATGTGTAAAATCTGGCTGAGGTATGAATGTCCAGTATACCCAGGGTTAGGATAATGCTGTTTTCTTCATTAGTTATTGCACAGAGCGATGCCAAGGCTGTATTTCCTAGCAGGGGGAGCTGTTCGTGGTGTATATACCATGGAGCCTGCGTGGTACAGGCGATGCCTGCGTGGTACCAGCGATGCTTGCGTGCCTGTCTGCCAGCATCACTGGATAATGTGCCAGAGAGGGGAAAAATTGATTTTAAAAATTTTTTACAAATATTTCTGCCCAAGACTTGTGGTGGGATTCTCATGGGGTGCAGCATCTCGCTGCAGCGAGTCCCCAGCTCAGCTGGTGCTCGGCTCTAGTGCCCATGCATGAGCATCGTTATGGTCCATCCTGAAGCAGAGGACACAGATTTCTGCTTCTGGGACTTTTTTTCTTGTTGCAGGAAGCACAAGAGCTGCCCGGCCACCCATCTCCTCCGTCCCAGTCCCAGGTCTGTCTTCCCAGCGCACACGCTATGTAGGTCAGGGAAGTTAAAAGCTGCCGGTGCTGGCTGTGGATTTTTCAGCTCATCCATCCAGAGGAGGAAAATTCTCCTCTCTTGCCCTTTCTGTCAGCTGCAATAACCATCAGCTTCGTGAGCAGGCGGCCGTGTACCTATCTGCCACGGGCAGAGGGAGGGGACGCGCATCCCCGGCGCGGTGGGGAGCGTCCCCGTTGCAGGGGGACGGCGGGGACATCTGCCGCGGGGCAGAGAGGCCCCTGTGACGGCACAACAGGGCGGCTTTGTGTGGGAAAGGGTGACGGTCACCGCTCCTGCGTGGGCAGCGTTGCTGGGGACGTCTCTGCCTCAGTCCCCCCGCTCTCACTGGGCACCGTCTGTCACCGGCCGCCTCAGTCCCAGCATCCAGAGTGGTCTGGCGTGGTGTTCAGGCTGAACAACACCCTGCTCCAGATTTCAAAGAATTCTGGAATAGGTTGATTTTTCTGTTTTGGAAATAATGCATCATTTTAAAGCTTATTGGAATGTATTTATTGTTTACTTAACAGAAGGCAAGAAGCAAAACCCTTCAAGAGCAGCACAGGGCATCAGATGGACATGGGAGCGGGTGAAGCGCATCTTGGGGTGCACAGGGACCCGTGTCCCAGGGCGCAGGGACCCTCGGCCGGGGTGCCCACGCAGGAGGTTTTGCTTCCGTGGCGCTGGGCAGGGCAGGAGGGCAGAGCCAGCGCTGCGCCGGGCGTCACACCCGCGGGGACGCTTCTGGGAGACAGTCCCTGCACGTTCATCACTTGGGTCGTCTCCTTCGTTAATTCAAAGCTGGTTTTTGAGGTTCTGGAAGCAGAAATAGCTCCTGAGCGGCGTTTTGCTGTGGTACTCTCAGTCAATATAGCCAGGCTGGTGCTGGGGATTTTTTGCAGAAGCAGCAACAGTGTGAGTGGAGTTTGGGGAGCGGGCTCAGGGGCCAGGGCTGCGGTGGGGGCCACCCCGAGCAGAGCCCCGGACACGTGCCGGCCGGGGCACCCCGGGAACAGCTGCTGGAATGGGCTGGAGCTGCCGCTGGGCGCTGGCCCGGGAAGAGCCGGGTGGTGGTCAAGGGGCTGCGGCTGGCCCTGGGTGGGTGTTTTAGCCTTTCCCTTTGGGACCGGAGATGCTCCTGTGTTGTTCTTTCAGGCGAAACTGCTGTGTTCCCCTGAGGTTTGCTGAAACAAACCCCTCGCAGCACCGGGGTCTGGGGGTCTGTGCATCCCGCAGCACCGGTGGCTGCGCGTCCCACAGTGGCTGCTCAGGTGGCACTGGGGAAATGGGGGAGGCTGGAAAATGCACCGTAACGAGGGATGTCAGGAGTCACATCTGCTGTGTGTGCCAGGAGCAGAGCGAGAGGTGGTGTGAGCCGGGGGTGTCACTGAGCTTTCCGAATGAGCATGGGCAGAGAAGCAGCAAACTGAAGCTGTGGATGCTTCATGCTCTGCACCGGGCAGGGCTGGCCCAGCTGCTCCAGCTGCCCCGGGGAAGCTGCTCCGGGGCAGGGGCTGATCCTGCTGCTCCCCACACCCTGCCTGGTGCTGGTGAGCGGGGGGTCCCAGTGAGCGGGGGTCCTGGGTCTGTCCCTGCCCAGCCGGCCGTGCTGCCACCGAGCGTCGGCCCCGACACGGTGAGCGCGGCTGGAAGCGTTCCTGGGCTGTCGGGTCTGATGTGTCACTGCGATAACAGAGAGGGATCATAATTTAGGCGGAGATAAAAGGTGGTGGGAGTTTTATTATTCAAATATAAAATAACTTCCTCCTTTCAAGCGTGCTGCACTTCCTGGGTATTGTGTGGGGATACATCAGAGTGACAGACAGTGTGCGCGTGTGCTCGCGGGAACCGGCTTTAATTGCAGCTGGAGCCGCGGTCGGGACCGACCCATCCCGCACAGCCCCGCAGCAGCTGTGGAGCTGCCCCCGCCGCGGGACGCGGCTTCGGCCCCACGTCTCCCGGCATCGCTGCTCACAGCGCTGGGACTGCCGCTGGCAAAACGTGCAGGAGTTTCTGGGTTTAGATGAGATGAGCCAGGAGCTGTCTGACAAAACGCTTTTGGTGCCCGTGTGTTGGGAGGTGCCTCGATGGACCCAGCGGGTGAAGCAGCGGGGACCCAGCCCCGGTGCCAGCCCTGGTCCCTGTCCCAGTCCCTGCCACAGGCTCTGTCACCCCTTGGTTTAAAACCCGGCAGGTCCTGGGGCTGTGCGAGCTGCTGCTTCTGCAGGGCCCTGGGTTGATCCCACCCTGACCAGGTGTGATGCGAGTCCTGCCCATGGGCGCAGAGCTCTGGGCGTGTTTGATCACCCATGGGAGCACAGGCGGGTGCTGCATTGTCACCTGCATCCCCTGAGGGACCTGCAGTGTCTGGCAAGCGCGGCCCAGGGCTCGCCGTCCCCTCCTGCCGGCCAGGGTTGGTTTGGGGGAGCCACAGAGGCATCTCCCCGTGCTCCTGGTCCTGCGGGGACCTGGCCAAGCACCAGCTGTTGGCATTGGTGGAACACGTCATGGTGAATGCACGTGCTGTGGCACGTGGTGGTTTGACCCCGCGGCACCAGGAGCTCGTGGGGACACCGGGGCTGAGAAGGGACTTTGCCAGCCCTGGTGTCCCTGTGTCTGGGACCCCGGGCTGGGGAGCAAGTGCTTGGCGATGCGCTGGCACGGCTGGTGACATTCCTGAGTCGGTGTGTGAGCGGGAGGGTTTCCAGGCTTGCCAATGCGACAAGCTCTTTTGGATGCTGTTTGCCAGGGAAGGGATGTCGGAGAGATGGGCATAAACCAGAGTGGTGTAACTGCAACGCGGTATCGGAGACCAAACATTCCTGCTGAATTTTCTACCCGAGATGTCTCATAGCCAATAAAAACCTTTGGGGGTGGGAGGGAGAAGCAAAGGGGGTGAGAAGCGAAGGGCCGTGGAGCTGCTGCAGCCCCAGACGTGTCCCACAGCCAGGCCGGCTGCTCCCCGGCTGCCTGGAGCTCTTGCCAGCCTGGCTGCAGCGGCACGGGCTGAGGGGGAGATGGATGGTGACATGGTTTACCACGGGGAAGGCTCCCTGAGGAGAAAACTTGTCTGCAGGGTCAGCAATAAACAGATATTTCCTTTAAAGGCTCCTGGACAGAAGGAGATGCACCTTCCCAGGGTCACAGAAACAAACTCTTCCCCCTGCCTGCAGCCCCACATTGGGGCAGGTTCCCCCGCTGCCTGTCCCTGCCTGCAGCCCCACACCGGGGCAGGTTCCCCTGCTGCCTGTCCCTGCCTGCAGCCCCACACCGGGGCAGGTTCTCCCGCTGCCTGTCCCTGCCTGCAGCCCCACACCGGGGCAGGTTCCCCCGCTGCCTGTCCCTGCCTGCAGCCCCACACCGGGGCAGGTTCCCCCGCTGCCTGTCCCTGCCTGCAGCCCCACACCGGGGCAGGTTCCCCTGCTGCCTGTCCCTGCCTGCAGCCCCACATCGGGGCAGGTTCTCCCGCACGCTCCTGCCTGCACTGCGGTGCCCCCTGTTCATGGTGTGCCAGGCTCTGTCCTGGGCAGCAGGGGTGCACGCGGGGACCAAGCAGCTGCTGCAGGTTGGGTTTATTGTTTTGTTGTTTTTTTGGTTTTTGTTTTTTTTTTTCCAAGATGCCTGTTAGTGCAGATCCCTTGTTAAACCCAACAGAGGAGCAGAGAATGTCAGGATGAGCTTTTTCTGGTGGGTTTGGCTCCAGCGCCACTATTCCGGGCAGTACCCGGCGCTGCAGCGTGGTCTGTGTTTCCTAGGAGACTGCAGGAGCAGCGCAGAGCCAGCCGGCGCGGGCTGCGCCGCACAATTAGCACAAATACTGCAAATGTCAAGGGAGGCTAAATATAGCCCAGCGCCCGGTGCTGCACCCCGCGCCCGGCAGAGCTGCCGCCTCGTGCTGCGGGCACGTGGGGCCGGGGGCTGCCAGGGGCTTCCTTTGGCTGCCAAGGATGCTCGCTGCCCACGCAGGCAGGGATGCAGGCAGCCTGCCGCCGGGTCCGGCTGAACGCCCTTGCTCATCTGTCCCTGTCCCCAGGTGAGGGTTGTCCCCAGGGCCATGGCTGCCTGCAGCCTCCTGAACCTCGATGGTTTTGGGCTTACCTTGGTGTTTTCCCCACGGGGTTTCCCCTCGGGGCGGTTCTCAGCCCCGTCCTCGCCTGCTGTGTGGCTGCACAGCCTCCATGGCGAGGAGCAGCTTGGCCCCGAGCGCTGAGGGCAGCAGGTCCCGGTCGTGCTCCTGGTGTTTCGAAACGTTTTTTTAAAATGAAGTGACCTGTGGTGGACCATAAAGTGCTTTTCCAATGGCCCTGTGCGCGGGAGCAGTAACCTCCCCCTCTCTCCCCCAGCATTACTTCACCATTAACTTCAACCATGAGAACCAGAAGACGCTGGAGCTGAGGACCGAGGATGCCAAGGACTGTGACGAATGGGTGGCGGCCATCGCTCACGCCAGGTATCGCCCTCCGCCGCCGCAGACCGGAGACAGGGGTGTCGGGGGTGAAGTTGTGCCCGGGGCACTGCTGGCAGGGGGAGCAGAGCACCCGTGGTCCCAGCCCCATGTCGGGGACCCTCGTGCAGAGCAGGCGGCTGCATTCAGACCCTCCCCGTCCCGTGCCCGTCCGCGTCCCGCGCAGCGCGGCTCCCCAGCAGGCTGGCAGAGGAGCGTGCCAGGCTGGCAGCGAGGAGGGGGCAGGTGAGTGTTGTGTGCAGGAGATCAGAGAAATATCATCTGCTGCTGCATCTGAAGGAGAGCAGGTGTTCGTGAGAGCTGGTGCCACAAGTGTCCTTCTCGTTAAACTTTTTGGGATGTGGTAGTTGAGAGAGCTTTGGCCATGGGTTTTATTTTTTTAAAGTCTTCTACCATTTCCTGAAAATTGGCATTGTCTCTTCTGTTTGCACCCTCACGGGGAACCCGAGTCCTTTCCAAACTGCTCAGTTCTGAGCAGCAGCATCCCAACCTGCTGGAGCCGCCTGCCGCTCCGTTCACCCTGTGGGTACCCCGAGCTGGGGTACCCCCAGCAAACCACAGCCCTCGGACATCTCGTTCTGCTCACACGTCCCAGGGTGGCAGGGCCGGGCAGGAGGGTGCTCATCGCCCTGTCTGCCTGCAGCTACAGGAACCTGGCGACGGAGCACGAGGCGCTGATGCAGAAGTACCTCCATCTCCTGCAGATCGTGGAAACGGAGAAGACAGTTGCCAAGCAACTCCGCCAGCAGATCGAGGACGGGGAGATCGAGATCGAGCGCCTGAAGGCCGAGGTGAAGAGCCCGGCATCGCCCCGCGGATGCGATGCTGCTCCCCGGGGTGGCCCGTGGGCTGTGAGTGGGCAGGCGTCGTCGCCGCGCTGGCAAGGACCGGGGACATGGCAGGCGGCGTGTTTGTGCTTGTTTGAATGATATCGGGCTGGCCCGTTGTCTTGCAGAGAGGGGCGAGGGCATCGCCTCGGTTGGAGGTTTTCTTGCAGGAGCCATGCAGGGTGCGCGGGGCTTGGGGTGGTCCCCGGCCCCCGGGATGCTGCTGCCATGGGGAAGGGATCACTCTGGCGCTGGGGAACGGGCGGTGAGCCGGTCCCTCGTGTTCAGGAGAAGGTGCTGGGGGACGGCTGGAGACTCCCTGTCTCATCATTTCACCTCCTTATTTCCACCTTGCATACTTTGATTAGACCCGTCTGCGTGGCTGGCGGTGCCGTGTGCCGGGCAGCACAGAGCTGGAGCAGTGACCGACACAGGGACCGGCTGTGGCCTTGGGAGGGGACCGGTGTCAGCTGCAGTGTCCTGACAGCCCCTGAACATCGGGGAATTAATGCACACAGGGCTATGAACAGAATAGACCCTTCACTGAGACGGGAGCGTCTCTTTGAGGAGCGCAGCCCAGGAAACCTGGTGCCCGCAGCTGGTCCCAGAAGCTCTCGCAGCAGTTTGTGGCGTTGGGTTGTAGGAAGGGTGACATGATGCAGGTTACTGCAGACAGCAGCAAAATGGAAAAGTCACTCAGCAGTCGGTGCCGAGGGTGTCCCCGGGGCTCCGGGCTGGGTGCTCCCCGTGCTGCCCGGCCGCCCCGCGTGGGGCTGCACCCGCCCTGGGGACCCTCTCACGGGTCCTGCTGCCCATTGGGCCGAGTTGTCAACCCAGAGCCAGTGAAAATCTCAAAACTGCCGTGAAGGCGGCAACTGGGGAGGCAGCGAGGGCAGGAGTGGGTTGGCACATCCTTATGGTGGTCTTTTCCTTCAATTTTGAATTTTTGAGTGAAGAAGTGCAGGTCAGTAGCAGCCCCTGACCATGGGTCGGGGGGCACTGAAAACTGCTCTTGGGGATCTGGGGAGCCCCAAGCCTTTCCCAGGAGCGGTGTCGGCACCGCTGTGTTTGTGCTCTCCAAGAGAATGGAATTGGCCCCAAAGCCTCACCGTCCGCAGCCCCGGCTCCCGCCTGGTGGGGGGTTCTCCTGGGACCCTGGTTGGGTGCCGGTCGGGAGCCCCCGGCTCCGGCGCAGCCCCCGGCTCGGGGTGAGTGCGGGGGACAGGGGAGGCGAGCGGGGGCGAGGAGCAGCCCCATGAGCTGTGGGCCAGGGGAGGTGGGAGACGTGTTGTGAACCTGCAATTAGCTGAGGGGTTGGGATCCGAAATGCCGGGCAGAGCTGCAGCCCATCCCCTCCCCTGTGCCCGGTACATTTGATTTTACTTTGCATTGTTTTGTTGGTTTTTGTTTTGTTGTTGGTTTTGTTTTGTTTTGTTGCACATGCTTTGAAGCAGAGATCAAATAATCAGCTCCTGCTTTAATGTGCAAATTTTACTCAACCAAACGAAAATAAAACCATGGCACCAGCAAACCCGCTCCATGGGTCCCAGCCAAGATGCACCCAGAGCTGGCGTGGAGAATGACCTCGGTGCTCGCAAACGTGTAAAACCGAGGGGTGCAGGGGGTGTTTGGTGACTTGAAGCTCCATGGGAAGGTACAGAGAGAGGGAAAAATCTCCGCAATATCTTCTAAAATCTGACCCCATGTAACAAAAACCCAACACGCACTGGGCGGGTGCTGCAGTTACCGGTGCCGTCGGTCCCCAGCGCCATGGGGAAGCCGAGTCTGCAGCTGAAAAAGATCTCAGCTCCTTTCTCTCCAAAACTTTTTGGAAAGTACTCTTTAAAATCAAAACTCAAATCACATTTTTCCCAATTTCCACTTCCTGGATGGTACGTTTGCTGTTTTCCTGCCCTTTCTGTAGCTCTGTACGCAGCTGCAGCAGTGCGGGGGGGACACAGCAACGAGCAGAGGAGTGAGAAAAAGCACAGGCGAGAAACAGCAAAAATTCAAATGCCTGAAGCTAACGAGGTCTGATCAAATTTGTGCTGGAAAGCTGTGCCTGGTTGAGAGTTTGTCCCCATCTGCAAGTTTTAGGGTGCAAAGGACTTGAGATTTTTCTGCCATTTTCTCTCCAGCTCGTTTTTTAACGACTCGCCCATGAAGGCTTCCTTGGGCAGCAGGAATGCAGTTGGGTACCCGGCAGGATTCGCAGGTCCCCGTCTCGTGTTTGGATGCTGGGGAGCCCTAACGGCTCTGCAGCCTTTTTGTATCTGCTCTATTTCCGATCTCCCATTAAGACAGAATCAGCACAACACGTCCCTGTGTCTGTGGTTAAGCTGGTGGCACGTGCCATTCCCCGGCAGCAGGGTCTGGGCTGCCGGGCTGTGCCGGGGCGGCCGCTCACCCCCCTGTGCCCGCAGATCGCCTCCCTGCTCAAGGACCACGAGCGCATCCAGGCCGGGCAGAGCAGCGCGCCCAGCGACGACGACAGCGACATCAAGAAGATCAAGAAGGTGGGTGGCGATGGGGACACGGAGCCGGCACTGGCGGGAGACGTGCTGAGTGCAGGGCTGGCGGAGCCGGGGAAGTGCCCGGTGTCGTGGCTGTGCCGCGGGAGGGCTGATCGAACACGGGGTCCTTGCTCCTCACAGGAGTCCTCCACGCATCCCTGTAAAAGGGAACAGAGGACGTTGTCGGCAACAAGCGGGTGCATTTCCATGAGTTATTGCTCGTTCCCAGCCAGGGGTGTTCGGAGCAGCCCCAGTATCGGGCACCGTCGCGCACCCAGCGGGGTGCGAGGGAACCCCCGGCAGCGCCGCGACCCGGCGCTGTGCCGAGCGTGGGCACCGGCCCCACAGCCGTCCCTGACGCTGCCGCGGCTCCCGGCAGGTGCAGAGCTTCCTGCGGGGCTGGCTGTGCCGGAGGAAGTGGAAGACCATCATCCAGGACTACATACGGTCCCCGCACGCCGACAGCATGCGCAAGAGGAACCAGGTTGTTTTCAGCATGCTGGAGGCTGAGGCCGAGTACGTCCAGCAGCTCCACATCCTCGTCAACAACTTCCTGCGGCCACTGCGCATGGCGGCCAGCTCCAAGAAGCCGCCCATCACGCACGACGACGTCAGCAGCATCTTCCTCAACAGGCGAGTGCCGGTCTGGGCCGCGGCGCTCTGTGCACCCGGCCAGGCCGCAGCCCGCGGGCAGTGTGCGTGTCTGCTGCCCGCCCCGGGAGCGAGCGTGGGTGCTGGGGTCGCTGGGAGCCGGCAGCCTGGTCCCCAGAGCCATGGGTGGAGACCCACTGTCCCCGTGGACACCTGCACGGGGGCTGAGGGCTTGGCAGTGGCACAAGGAGGTGCCGCGGGGGCGGATGATGCTCCAGGGCCTTGGCAGGGCAGGGAGGCAGGCGATGAGATTTCATCTAATCCCTCCTTATTTGCCATTTGTTCATCTGTCTTTTTACCCCTTGGTTTATCTTTCAGTGAAACCATCATGTTTTTGCACCAAATCTTTTACCAAGGCCTGAAGGCGAGGATCTCCAGCTGGCCCACGCTGGTGCTGGGTGAGTGCACGGCGCCTCCTCGCCGCCCGTCCCTCCCGCTCGCTGCGGGAGCAGCTCCGCGGGCGCTTTGCCGGCCGGCAGCGGTGGAACGCATCGCACAGCTCATCGCTTGTGCGTGCTGGCCACAGGGCCGCGGACCTGAGCAAAAAACCAGAAACCCAGATCTCGTGTTGCTGGTTCTGCCGGGCGGTGGGAGGGGAGGGCTGGACCGCGCACAGGAGAGCTGGTGCTGAGGAGCATCGCTGTGTCCGATGGGACCCTCAGCTGCTCCAAAGGGTGTCTGTGGCACCCAAACGGGGCAGACTGGGGCTTGTACAAACAGGACATGGTCGTGGGGGGGTGGCCTGGGTGGAACCCAGGGAGGAGGAGGGTCCTGAGGCAGGGGGCCGTGCTGGGGCCCCAGGACATGGGCTGGCCCAGCGCACCCACCACCCCCCTGCCCGCAGCCGACCTCTTCGACATCCTGCTGCCCATGCTGAACATCTACCAGGAGTTTGTGCGGAACCACCAGTACAGCCTGCAGATCCTGGCGCACTGCAAGCAGAACCGCGACTTCGACAAGCTGCTCAAGCACTACGAGGCCAAGCCCGACTGCGAGGAGAGGACCCTGGAGAC
Organism: Caloenas nicobarica; assembly: GCF_036013445.1. NCBI lineage: Eukaryota > Metazoa > Chordata > Aves > Columbiformes > Columbidae > Caloenas > Caloenas nicobarica. The sequence continues at coordinate 23,482,820 of NC_088254.1, read as the reverse complement.
CTTCCTGACATACCCCATGTTCCAGGTGACCGCTGGTGCTGGGACCGGCCACAGGGATGTCACCACCGTGCTGGCGGCGAGGGTTGGGCTGAGCAGTGCAAACCGCAGCCCCGCAGCAGCATTGGGGGCGGGGGGTACAGCCGGGTGCAGATGGGCTGGGGCTGAATCCCGTGGGTCCCACGCTGCTCCTGGGACCTGCTCAGGCCGTTGCTGGGTCGTTGGTGCTGTGGGAGGGCTCTGGGTGAAGCTGCCAGGTTTGCGGTCACCCCGTGCTGCCGAGACATGGATGGGGCAGAGCCGGGTCCTGGGCAAAACCCCAC